>NW_026871555.1:1992500-2292500 GCF_028564815.1 Eubalaena glacialis | reverse complement strand
GGAGAAGATTTTAGTCACTAGGATAAGATAAAGAATAAACACATTATAAAAAAATCACATTAGGATTTTCTTTTTAACCTGTTCCTTAAAACACTAGTGCTTAGGAAATCTAATAGAGGCAAAAGCAATCAAGGGTAGTTTAGGGTTAGGGTTAGGGTTAGGGTTAGTGTTAGGGTTAGGGTACGGCTTAGGGTATGGGATAGGGTACGGGTGAGGGTACGGCGTAGGGTAGGTGTTAGGGTTAGGCTTAGGGCTATGGTTAGGGTATGGCTTAGGGTACGGGTGAGGGTACGGTTGAGGGTACTGCGTAGGGTATTGCTTAGGGTTAGGGTACGGCTTAGGATACGTGTTAGGGTACGGGTTAGGGTACGGCGTAGAGTGTGGGTTAGGGTTAGGGTTAGTGTTAGGGTTAGGGTTACGGTACTTCTTAGGGTACGTGTTAGGGTACGGGTGAGGGTACGGCGTAGGTTATGGGTTAGGGTTAGGGTTAGCGTTAGGGTTAGGGTACGGCTTAGGATACGGGTTAGGGTACGGGTGAGGGTACGGCGTTGGTTATGGGTTAGGGTTAGGGTTAGTGTTAGGGTTATGGTACGGCTTAGGTTATGGGATAGGGTACAGGTGAGGGTATGGCATAGGGTATGGGTTAGGGTTAGGGTTACGGTTAGGGTTAGGGTTAGGGTTAGGGTACGGCTTAGGGTACGGGTGAGGCTATGGGTGAGGATACTGCGTAGGGTATTGGTTAGGGTTAGGGTACGGCTTAGGATACGGGTTAGGGTACGTGTTAGGGTATGGCGTACGGTATGGGTTAGGGTTAGGGTTAGGGTTAGGGTTAGGGTTAGGGTTAGGGTACGGCTTAGGGTACGGGTTAGGGTACGGGTGAGGTTACGGCGTAGGGTATAGTTTAGGGTTAGGGTTAGGGTTAGGGTACGGCTTAGGATACGGGTTAGGGTACGGGTGAGGGTACGGCGTAGCATATGTTTTAGGGTTAGGGTTAGGGTACGGCTTAGGGTACGCGTTAGGGTACGGGTGAGGGTACGGTGTAGGTTATGGGTTAGGGTTAGGGTTAGGGTTAGGGTTAGTTTTAGGGTTAGGGATTGGTTTAGGGTACGGGTTAGGATTAGCATATGTGTTCGGGTTAGGGTTTTGGTTAGGGTTAGGGTACGCGTTAGGGTTAGGGTATGGGTTAGGTTTAGGGTACACTTTAGGATTAGGGTATTTATTAAACCTATCCCACTCTCTAGATACCACTTAGCACGTAAAGGAATATTATTTGGGGTTCAGCCATGGAGAAGATTTTAGTCACTAGGATAAGATAAAGAATAAACACATTATAAAAAAATCACATAAGGTTTTCTTTTTAACCTGTTCCTTAAAACACTAGTGTTTAGGAAATCTAATGGAGGCAAAAGCAGTAAAGGGTAGTTTAGGGTTAGGGTTAGGGTTAGGGTTAGGGGAGGGCTTAGGATACCGGTGAGGGTACTGGTGAGGGTACTGCGTAGGTTATTGGTTAGGGTTAGGGTACGGCTTAGGATACGGGTTAGGATATGGGTTAGGTTACGGCGTTGGGTATGGGTGAGGGTTAGGGTTAGGGTTAGGGTAAGGCTTTGGGTACGGGTTAGGGTACGGGTGAGGGTACGGCGTAGGGTAGAGGTTAGGGTTAGGTTTAGGGTTAGGGTACGGCTTAGGATACGGGTTAGGGTATGGGTGAGGGTACGGCGTAGCGTATGGGTTAGGGTTAGGGTTAGGGTTAGGGTTAGTTTTAGGGTTAGGGATTGGTTTAGGGTACGGGTGAGGATTAGCGTACGTGTTAGGGTTAGGGTTTGGGTTAGGGTTAGGGTACGCATTAGGGTTAGGGTTAGGGTACACGTTAGGATTAGGGTATTTATTAAACCTATCCCACTCTCTAGATACCACTTAGCACGTAAAGGAATATTATTTAGGGTCCAGCCATGGAGAAGATTTTCGTTACTAGGATAAGATAAAGAATAAACACATTATAAAAAAATCACATTAGGATTTTCTTTTTAACCTGTTCCTTAAAACACTAGTGCTTAGGAAATCTAATGGAGGCAAAAGCAGTCAAGGGTAGTTTAGGGTTAGGGTTAGGGTTAGGGTTAGTGTTAGGGTTAGGGTACGGCTTAGGGTATGGGATAGGGTATGGGTGAGGGTACGGCATAGGGTAGGGTTTAGGGTTAGGGTTAGTGTTAGGGTTAGGGTTAGGGTATGGCTTAGGGTACGGGTGAGGGTACTGTGTAGGTCATTGGTTAGGGTTAGGTTAAGGCTTAGGATACAGGTTATTGTATGGGTTAGGGTACGGCGCAGGGTATGGGTAAGTGTTAGGGTTAGGGTTAGGGTTAGAGTTAGGGTACGGCTTAGGGTACGGGTTAGGGTACGGGTGAGGGTACGGCGTAGTGTATAGGTTAGGGTTAGGGTTAGGGTACGGCTTTGGGTACGGGTTAGGTTACGGGTGAGGGTACGGCGTAGGGTATGGGTTAGGGTTAGGGTTAGGGTTAGTGTTAGTGTTAGGGTTAGGGTACGGCTTAGCGTATGGGATAGGGTACGGGTGAGGGTACGGCGTAGGGTAGGGGTTAGGGTTAGAGTTAGGGTTAGGGTTGGGGTTAGGGTACGGCTTAGGGTACGGGTGAGGGTACGGGTGAGGGTACTGCGTAGGGTATTGGTTAGGGTTAGGATACGGCTTAGGATACGGGTTAGGGTACGGGTTAGGGTATGGCATAGGGTATGGGTTAGGGTTAGGGTTAGGGTTAGGGTTAGGGTTAGGGTACGGCTTAGGATACGGGTTAGGGTACGGCTGAGGGTACGGCGTAGCGTATGGGTTAGGGTTAGGGTTAGGGTACGTCTTAGGGTACGGGTTAGGGTACGGGTGAGGGTACGGCGTAGGGTAAGGTTTAGGGTTAGGGTTAGGGTTAGGGTTAGTTTTAGGGTTAGGGATTGGTTTAGGGTACGGGTTAGGATTAGCGTACGTGTTAGGGTTAGGTTTTCGGTTAGGGTTAGGGTACGCGTTAGGGTTAGGGTATGGGTTAGGGTTAGGGTACACGTTAGGATTAGGGTATTTATTAAACCTATCCCACTCTCTAGATACCACTTAGCACGTAAAGGAATATTATTAGGGATCCAGCCATGGAGAAGATTTTAGTCACTAGGATAAGATAAAGAATAAACACATTATAAAAAAATCACATTAGGATTTTCTTTTTAACCTGTTCCTTAAAACACTAGTGCTTAGGAAATCTAATAGAGGCAAAAGCAATCAAGGGTAGTTTAGGGTTAGGGTTAGGGTTAGGGTTAGTGTTAGGGTTAGGGTACGGCTTAGGGTATGGGTTAGGGTACGGCTTAGGGTATGGGATAGGGTACGGGTGAGGGTACGGGTGAGGGTACTGCGTAGGGTATTGCTTAGGGTTAGGGTACGGCTTAGGATACGTGTTAGGGTACGGGTTAGGGTACGGCGTAGAGTGTGGGTTAGGGTTAGGGTTAGTGTTAGGGTTAGGGTTACGGTACTTCTTAGGGTACGTGTTAGGGTACGGGTGAGGGTACGGCGTAGGTTATGGGTTAGGGTTAGGGTTAGGGTTAGGGTTAGGGTACGGCTTAGGATACGGGTTAGGGTACGGGTGAGGGTACGGCGTAGGTTATGGGTTAGGGTTAGGGTTAGTGTTAGGGTTATGGTACGGCTTAGGTTATGGGATAGGGTACAGGTGAGGGTATGGCATAGGGTAGGTGTTAGGGTTAGGGTTAGGGTTAGGGTTAGGGTTAGGGTACGGCTTAGGGCACGGGTGAGGCTATGGGTGAGGATACTGCGTAGGGTATTGGTTAGGGTTAGGGTACGGCTTAGGATACGGGTTAGGGTACGTGTTAGGGTATGGCGTACGGTATGGGTTAGGGTTAGGGTTAGGGTTAGGGTTAGGGTTAGGGTTAGGGTACGGCTTAGGGTACGGGTTAGGGTACGGGTGAGGTTACGGCGTAGGGTATAGTTTAGGGTTAGGGTTAGGGTTAGGGTACGGCTTAGGGTACGGGTTAGGGTACGGGTGAGGGTACGGCATACCATATGGTTTAGGGTTAGGGTTAGGGTACGGCTTAGGGTACGGGTTAGGGTACGGGTGAGGGTACGGTGTAGGTTATGGGTTAGGGTTAGGGTTAGGGTTAGGGTTAGTTTTAGGGTTAGGGATTGGTTTAGGGTACGGGTTAGGATTAGCATACGTGTTCGGGTTAGGGTTTTGGTTAGGGTTAGGGTACGCGTTAGGGTTAGGGTATGGGTTAGGTTTAGGGTACACTTTAGGATTAGGGTATTTATTAAACCTATCCCACTCTCTAGATACCACTTAGCACGTAAAGGAATATTATTTGGGGTTCAGCCATGGAGAAGATTTTAGTCACTAGGATAAGATAAAGAATAAACACATTATAAAAAAATCACATAAGGTTTTCTTTTTAACCTGTTCCTTAAAACACTAGTGTTTAGGAAATCTAATGGAGGCAAAAGCAGTAAAGGGTAGTTTAGGGTTAGGGTTAGGGTTAGGGTTAGGGTAGGGCTTAGGATACCGGTGAGGGTACTGGTGAGGGTACTGCGTAGGTTATTGGTTAGGGTTAGGGTACGGCTTAGGATACGGGTTAGGATATGGGTTAGGTTACGGCGTTGGGTATGGGTGAGGATTAGGGTTAGGGTTAGGGTAAGGCTTTGGGTACGGGTTAGGGTACGGGTGAGGGTGCGGCGTAGGGTAGAGGTTAGGGTTAGGTTTAGGGTTAGGGTACGGCTTAGTATACGGGTTAGGGTATGGGTGAGGGTACGGCCTAGCGTATGGGTTAGGGTTAGGGTTAGGGTTAGGGTTAGTTTTAGGGTTAGGGATTGGTTTAGGGTACGGGTGAGGATTAGCGTACGTGTTAGGGTTAGGGTTTGGGTTAGGGTTAGGGTACACGTTAGGATTAGGGTATTTATTAAACCTATCCCACTCTCTAGATACCACTTAGCACGTAAAGGAATATTATTTAGGGTCCAGCCATGGAGAAGATTTTCGTTACTAGGATAAGATAAAGAATAAACACATTATAAAAAAATCACATTAGGATTTTCTTTTTAACCTGTTCCTTAAAACACTAGTGCTTAGGAAATCTAATGGAGGCAAAAGCAGTCAAGGGTAGTTTAGGGTTAGGGTTAGGGTTAGGGTTAGTGTTAGGGTTAGGGTATGGCTTAGGGTATGGGATAGGGTATGGGTGAGGGTACGGCATAGGGTAGGGTTTAGGGTTAGGGTTAGTGTTAGGGTTAGGTTTAGGGTATGGCTTAGGGTACGGGTGAGGCTATGGGTGAGGATACTGCGTAGGGTATTGGTTAGGGTTAGGGTACGGCTTAGGATACGGGTTAGGGTACGTGTTAGGGTATGGCGTACGGTATGGGTTAGGGTTAGGGTTAGGGTTAGGGTTAGGGTTAGGGTTAGGGTACGGCTTAGGGTACGGCTTAGGGTACGGGTGAGGTTACGGCGTAGGGTATAGTTTAGGGTTAGGGTTAGGGTTAGGGTACGGCTTAGGATACGGGTTAGGGTACGGGTGAGGGTACGGCGTAGCATATGTTTTAGGGTTAGGGTTAGGGTACGGCTTAGGGTACGGGTTAGGGTACGGGTGAGGGTACGGTGTAGGTTATGGGTTAGGGTTAGGGTTAGGGTTAGGGTTAGTTTTAGGGTTAGGGATTGGTTTAGGGTACGGGTTAGGATTAGCATACGTGTTCGGGTTAGGGTTTTGGTTAGGGTTAGGGTACGCGTTAGGGTTAGGGTATGGGTTAGGTTTAGGGTACACTTTAGGATTAGGGTATTTATTAAACCTATCCCACTCTCTAGATACCACTTAGCACGTAAAGGAATATTATTTGGGGTTCAGCCATGGAGAAGATTTTAGTCACTAGGATAAGATAAAGAATAAACACATTATAAAAAAATCACATAAGGTTTTCTTTTTAACCTGTTCCTTAAAACACTAGTGTTTAGGAAATCTAATGGAGGCAAAAGCAGTAAAGGGTAGTTTAGGGTTAGGGTTAGGGTTAGGGTTAGGGGAGGGCTTAGGATACCGGTGAGGGTACTGGTGAGGGTACTGCGTAGGTTATTGGTTAGGGTTAGGGTACGGCTTAGGATACGGGTTAGGATATGGGTTAGGTTACGGCGTTGGGTATGGGTGAGGGTTAGGGTTAGGGTTAGGGTAAGGCTTTGGGTACGGGTTAGGGTACGGGTGAGGGTACGGCGTAGGGTAGAGGTTAGGGTTAGGTTTAGGGTTAGGGTACGGCTTAGGATACGGGTTAGGGTATGGGTGAGGGTACGGCGTAGCGTATGGGTTAGGGTTAGGGTTAGGGTTAGGGTTAGTTTTAGGGTTAGGGATTGGTTTAGGGTACGGGTGAGGATTAGCGTACGTGTTAGGGTTAGGGTTTGGGTTAGGGTTAGGGTACGCATTAGGGTTAGGGTTAGGGTACACGTTAGGATTAGGGTATTTATTAAACCTATCCCACTCTCTAGATACCACTTAGCACGTAAAGGAATATTATTTAGGGTCCAGCCATGGAGAAGATTTTCGTTACTAGGATAAGATAAAGAATAAACACATTATAAAAAAATCACATTAGGATTTTCTTTTTAACCTGTTCCTTAAAACACTAGTGCTTAGGAAATCTAATGGAGGCAAAAGCAGTCAAGGGTAGTTTAGGGTTAGGGTTAGGGTTAGGGTTAGTGTTAGGGTTAGGGTACGGCTTAGGGTATGGGATAGGGTATGGGTGAGGGTACGGCATAGGGTAGGGTTTAGGGTTAGGGTTAGTGTTAGGGTTAGGGTTAGGGTATGGCTTAGGGTACGGGTGAGGGTACTGTGTAGGTCATTGGTTAGGGTTAGGTTAAGGCTTAGGATACAGGTTATTGTATGGGTTAGGGTACGGCGCAGGGTATGGGTAAGGGTTAGGGTTAGGGTTAGGGTTAGAGTTAGGGTACGGCTTAGGGTACGGGTTAGGGTACGGGTGAGGGTACGGCGTAGTGTATAGGTTAGGGTTAGGGTTAGGGTACGGCTTTGGGTACGGGTTAGGTTACGGGTGAGGGTACGGCGTAGGGTATGGGTTAGGGTTAGGGTTAGGGTTAGTGTTAGTGTTAGGGTTAGGGTACGGCTTAGCGTATGGGATAGGGTACGGGTGAGGGTACGGCGTAGGGTAGGGGTTAGGGTTAGAGTTAGGGTTAGGGTTGGGGTTAGGGTACGGCTTAGGGTATGGGTGAGGGTACGGGTGAGGGTACTGCGTAGGGTATTGGTTAGGGTTAGGATACGGCTTAGGATACGGGTTAGGGTACGGGTTAGGGTATGGCATAGGGTATGGGTTAGGGTTAGGGTTAGGGTTAGGGTTAGGGTTAGGGTATGGCTTAGGATACGGGTTAGGGTACGGCTGAGGGTACGGCATAGCGTATGGGTTAGGGTTAGGGTTAGGGTACGTCTTAGGGTACGGGTTAGGGTACGGGTGAGGGTACGGCGTAGGGTAAGGTTTAGGGTTAGGGTTAGGGTTAGGGTTAGTTTTAGGGTTAGGGATTGGTTTAGGGTACGGGTTAGGATTAGCGTACGTGTTAGGGTTAGGTTTTCGGTTAGGGTTAGGGTACGCGTTAGGGTTAGGGTATGGGTTAGGGTTAGGGTACACGTTAGGATTAGGGTATTTATTAAACCTATCCCACTCTCTAGATACCACTTAGCACGTAAAGGAATATTATTAGGGATCCAGCCATGGAGAAGATTTTAGTCACTAGGATAAGATAAAGAATAAACACATTATAAAAAATCACATTAGGATTTTCTTTTTAACCTGTTCCTTAAAACACTAGTGCTTAGGAAATCTAATAGAGGCAAAAGCAATCAAGGGTAGTTTAGGGTTAGGGTTAGGGTTAGGGTTAGTGTTAGGGTTAGGGTACGGCTTAGGGTATGGGATAGGGTACGGGTGAGGGTACGGGTGAGGGTACTGCGTAGGGTATTGCTTAGGGTTAGGGTACGGCTTAGGATACGTGTTAGGGTACGGGTTAGGGTACGGCGTAGAGTGTGGGTTAGGGTTAGGGTTAGTGTTAGGGTTAGGGTTACGGTACTTCTTAGGGTACGTGTTAGGGTACGGGTGAGGGTACGGCGTAGGTTATGGGTTAGGGTTAGGGTTAGGGTTAGGGTTAGGGTACGGCTTAGGATACGGGTTAGGGTACGGGTGAGGGTACGGCGTAGGTTATGGGTTAGGGTTAGGGTTAGTGTTAGGGTTATGGTACGGCTTAGGTTATGGGATAGGGTACAGGTGAGGGTATGGCATAGGGTAGGTGTTAGGGTTAGGGTTAGGGTTAGGGTTAGGGTTAGGGTACGGCTTAGGGCACGGGTGAGGCTATGGGTGAGGATAATGCGTAGGGTATTGGTTAGGGTTAGGGTACGGCTTAGGATACGGGTTAGGGTACGTGTTAGGGTATGGCGTACGGTATGGGTTAGGGTTAGGGTTAGGGTTAGGGTTAGGGTTAGGGTTAGGGTACGGCTTAGGGTACGGGTTAGGGTACGGGTGAGGTTACGGCGTAGGGTATAGTTTAGGGTTAGTGTTAGGGTTAGGGTACGGCTTAGGATACGGGTTAGGGTACGGGTGAGGGTACGGCGTAGCATATGGTTTAGGGTTAGGGTTAGGGTACGGCTTAGGGTACGGGTTAGGGTACGGGTGAGGGTACGGTGTAGGTTATGGGTTAGGGTTAGGGTTAGGGTTAGGGTTAGTTTTAGGGTTAGGGATTGGTTTAGGGTACGGGTCAGGATTAGCATACGTGTTCGGGTTAGGGTTTTGGTTAGGGTTAGGGTACGCGTTAGGGTTAGGGTATGGGTTAGGTTTAGGGTACACTTTAGGATTAGGGTATTTATTAAACCTATCCCACTCTCTAGATACCACTTAGCACGTAAAGGAATATTATTTGGGGTTCAGCCATGGAGAAGATTTTAGTCACTAGGATAAGATAAAGAATAAACACATTATAAAAAAATCACATAAGGTTTTCTTTTTAACCTGTTCCTTAAAACACTAGTGTTTAGGAAATCTAATGGAGGCAAAAGCAGTAAAGGGTAGTTTAGGGTTAGGGTTAGGGTTAGGGTTAGGGTAGGGCTTAGGATACCGGTGAGGGTACTGGTGAGGGTACTGCGTAGGTTATTGGTTAGGGTTAGGGTACGGCTTAGGATACGGGTTAGGATATGGGTTAGGTTACGGCGTTGGGTATGGGTGAGGGTTAGGGTTAGGGTTAGGGTAAGGCTTTGGGTACGGGTTAGGGTACGGGTGAGGGTGCGGCGTAGGGTAGAGGTTAGGGTTAGGTTTAGGGTTAGGGTACGGCTTAGGATACGGGTTAGGGTATGGGTGAGGGTACGGCGTAGCGTATGGGTTAGGGTTAGGGTTAGGGTTAGGGTTAGTTTTAGGGTTAGGGATTGGTTTAGGGTACGGGTGAGGATTAGCGTACGTGTTAGGGTTAGGGTTTGGGTTAGGGTTAGGGTACGCATTAGGGTTAGGGTTAGGGTACACGTTAGGATTAGGGTATTTATTAAACCTATCCCACTCTCTAGATACCACTTAGCACGTAAAGGAATATTATTTAGGGTCCAGCCATGGAGAAGATTTTCGTTACTAGGATAAGATAAAGAATAAACACATTATAAAAAAATCACATTAGGATTTTCTTTTTAACCTGTTCCTTAAAACACTAGTGCTTAGGAAATCTAATGGAGGCAAAAGCAGTCAAGGGTAGTTTAGGGTTAGGGTTAGGGTTAGGGTTAGTGTTAGGGTTAGGGTACGGCTTAGGGTATGGGATAGGGTATGGGTGAGGGTACGGCATAGGGTAGGGTTTAGGGTTAGGGTTAGTGTTAGGGTTAGGGTTAGGGTATGGCTTAGGGTACGGGTGAGGGTACTGTGTAGGTCATTGGTTAGGGTTAGGTTAAGGCTTAGGATACAGGTTATTGTATGGGTTAGGGTACGGCGCAGGGTATGGGTAAGTGTTAGGGTTAGGGTTAGGGTTAGAGTTAGGGTACGGCTTAGGGTACGGGTTAGGGTACGGGTGAGGGTACGGCGTAGTGTATAGGTTAGGGTTAGGGTTAGGGTACGGCTTTGGGTACGGGTTAGGTTACGGGTGAGGGTACGGCGTAGGGTATGGGTTAGGGTTAGGGTTAGGGTTAGTGTTAGTGTTAGGGTTAGGGTACGGCTTAGCGTATGGGATAGGGTACGGGTGAGGGTACGGCGTAGGGTAGGGGTTAGGGTTAGAGTTAGGGTTAGGGTTGGGGTTAGGGTACGGCTTAGGGTACGGGTGAGGGTACGGGTGAGGGTACTGCGTAGGGTATTGGTTAGGGTTAGGATACGGCTTAGGATACGGGTTAGGGTACGGGTTAGGGTATGGCATAGGGTATGGGTTAGGGTTAGGGTTAGGGTTAGGGTTAGGGTTAGGGTACGGCTTAGGATACGGGTTAGGGTACGGCTGAGGGTACGGCGTAGCGTATGGGTTAGGGTTAGGGTTAGGGTACGTCTTAGGGTACGGGTTAGGGTACGGGTGAGGGTACGGCGTAGGGTAAGGTTTAGGGTTAGGGTTAGGGTTAGGGTTAGTTTTAGGGTTAGGGATTGGTTTAGGGTACGGGTTAGGATTAGCGTACGTGTTAGGGTTAGGTTTTCGGTTAGGGTTAGGGTACGCGTTAGGGTTAGGGTATGGGTTAGGGTTAGGGTACACGTTAGGATTAGGGTATTTATTAAACCTATCCCACTCTCTAGATACCACTTAGCACGTAAAGGAATATTATTAGGGATCCAGCCATGGAGAAGATTTTAGTCACTAGGATAAGATAAAGAATAAACACATTATAAAAAAATCACATTAGGATTTTCTTTTTAACCTGTTCCTTAAAACACTAGTGCTTAGGAAATCTAATAGAGGCAAAAGCAATCAAGGGTAGTTTAGGGTTAGGGTTAGGGTTAGGGTTAGTGTTAGGGTTAGGGTACGGCTTAGGGTATGGGTTAGGGTACGGCTTAGGGTATGGGATAGGGTACGGGTGAGGGTACGGGTGAGGGTACTGCGTAGGGTATTGCTTAGGGTTAGGGTACGGCTTAGGATACGTGTTAGGGTACGGGTTAGGGTACGGCGTAGAGTGTGGGTTAGGGTTAGGGTTAGTGTTAGGGTTAGGGTTACGGTACTTCTTAGGGTACGTGTTAGGGTACGGGTGAGGGTACGGCGTAGGTTATGGGTTAGGGTTAGGGTTAGGGTTAGGGTTAGGGTACGGCTTAGGATACGGGTTAGGGTACGGGTGAGGGTACGGCGTAGGTTATGGGTTAGGGTTAGGGTTAGTGTTAGGGTTATGGTACGGCTTAGGTTATGGGATAGGGTACAGGTGAGGGTATGGCATAGGGTAGGTGTTAGGGTTAGGGTTAGGGTTAGGGTTAGGGTTAGGGTACGGCTTAGGGCACGGGTGAGGCTATGGGTGAGGATACTGCGTAGGGTATTGGTTAGGGTTAGGGTACGGCTTAGGATACGGGTTAGGGTACGTGTTAGGGTATGGCGTACGGTATGGGTTAGGGTTAGGGTTAGGGTTAGGGTTAGGGTTAGGGTTAGGGTACGGCTTAGGGTACGGGTTAGGGTACGGGTGAGGTTACGGCGTAGGGTATAGTTTAGGGTTAGGGTTAGGGTTAGGGTACGGCTTAGGGTACGGGTTAGGGTACGGGTGAGGGTACGGCATACCATATGGTTTAGGGTTAGGGTTAGGGTACGGCTTAGGGTACGGGTTAGGGTACGGGTGAGGGTACGGTGTAGGTTATGGGTTAGGGTTAGGGTTAGGGTTAGGGTTAGTTTTAGGGTTAGGGATTGGTTTAGGGTACGGGTTAGGATTAGCATACGTGTTCGGGTTAGGGTTTTGGTTAGGGTTAGGGTACGCGTTAGGGTTAGGGTATGGGTTAGGTTTAGGGTACACTTTAGGATTAGGGTATTTATTAAACCTATCCCACTCTCTAGATACCACTTAGCACGTAAAGGAATATTATTTGGGGTTCAGCCATGGAGAAGATTTTAGTCACTAGGATAAGATAAAGAATAAACACATTATAAAAAAATCACATAAGGTTTTCTTTTTAACCTGTTCCTTAAAACACTAGTGTTTAGGAAATCTAATGGAGGCAAAAGCAGTAAAGGGTAGTTTAGGGTTAGGGTTAGGGTTAGGGTTAGGGTAGGGCTTAGGATACCGGTGAGGGTACTGGTGAGGGTACTGCGTAGGTTATTGGTTAGGGTTAGGGTACGGCTTAGGATACGGGTTAGGATATGGGTTAGGTTACGGCGTTGGGTATGGGTGAGGATTAGGGTTAGGGTTAGGGTAAGGCTTTGGGTACGGGTTAGGGTACGGGTGAGGGTGCGGCGTAGGGTAGAGGTTAGGGTTAGGTTTAGGGTTAGGGTACGGCTTAGGATACGGGTTAGGGTATGGGTGAGGGTACGGCCTAGCGTATGGGTTAGGGTTAGGGTTAGGGTTAGGGTTAGTTTTAGGGTTAGGGATTGGTTTAGGGTACGGGTGAGGATTAGCGTACGTGTTAGGGTTAGGGTTTGGGTTAGGGTTAGGGTACACGTTAGGATTAGGGTATTTATTAAACCTATCCCACTCTCTAGATACCACTTAGCACGTAAAGGAATATTATTTAGGGTCCAGCCATGGAGAAGATTTTCGTTACTAGGATAAGATAAAGAATAAACACATTATAAAAAAATCACATTAGGATTTTCTTTTTAACCTGTTCCTTAAAACACTAGTGCTTAGGAAATCTAATGGAGGCAAAAGCAGTCAAGGGTAGTTTAGGGTTAGGGTTAGGGTTAGGGTTAGTGTTAGGGTTAGGGTATGGCTTAGGGTATGGGATAGGGTATGGGTGAGGGTACGGCATAGGGTAGGGTTTAGGGTTAGGGTTAGTGTTAGGGTTAGGTTTAGGGTATGGCTTAGGGTACGGGTGAGGCTATGGGTGAGGATACTGCGTAGGGTATTGGTTAGGGTTAGGGTACGGCTTAGGATACGGGTTAGGGTACGTGTTAGGGTATGGCGTACGGTATGGGTTAGGGTTAGGGTTAGGGTTAGGGTTAGGGTTAGGGTTAGGGTACGGCTTAGGGTACGGCTTAGGGTACGGGTGAGGTTACGGCGTAGGGTATAGTTTAGGGTTAGGGTTAGGGTTAGGGTACGGCTTAGGATACGGGTTAGGGTACGGGTGAGGGTACGGCGTAGCATATGTTTTAGGGTTAGGGTTAGGGTACGGCTTAGGGTACGGGTTAGGGTACGGGTGAGGGTACGGTGTAGGTTATGGGTTAGGGTTAGGGTTAGGGTTAGGGTTAGTTTTAGGGTTAGGGATTGGTTTAGGGTACGGGTTAGGATTAGCATACGTGTTCGGGTTAGGGTTTTGGTTAGGGTTAGGGTACGCGTTAGGGTTAGGGTATGGGTTAGGTTTAGGGTACACTTTAGGATTAGGGTATTTATTAAACCTATCCCACTCTCTAGATACCACTTAGCACGTAAAGGAATATTATTTGGGGTTCAGCCATGGAGAAGATTTTAGTCACTAGGATAAGATAAAGAATAAACACATTATAAAAAAATCACATAAGGTTTTCTTTTTAACCTGTTCCTTAAAACACTAGTGTTTAGGAAATCTAATGGAGGCAAAAGCAGTAAAGGGTAGTTTAGGGTTAGGGTTAGGGTTAGGGTTAGGGGAGGGCTTAGGATACCGGTGAGGGTACTGGTGAGGGTACTGCGTAGGTTATTGGTTAGGGTTAGGGTACGGCTTAGGATACGGGTTAGGATATGGGTTAGGTTACGGCGTTGGGTATGGGTGAGGGTTAGGGTTAGGGTTAGGGTAAGGCTTTGGGTACGGGTTAGGGTACGGGTGAGGGTACGGCGTAGGGTAGAGGTTAGGGTTAGGTTTAGGGTTAGGGTACGGCTTAGGATACGGGTTAGGGTATGGGTGAGGGTACGGCGTAGCGTATGGGTTAGGGTTAGGGTTAGGGTTAGGGTTAGTTTTAGGGTTAGGGATTGGTTTAGGGTACGGGTGAGGATTAGCGTACGTGTTAGGGTTAGGGTTTGGGTTAGGGTTAGGGTACGCATTAGGGTTAGGGTTAGGGTACACGTTAGGATTAGGGTATTTATTAAACCTATCCCACTCTCTAGATACCACTTAGCACGTAAAGGAATATTATTTAGGGTCCAGCCATGGAGAAGATTTTCGTTACTAGGATAAGATAAAGAATAAACACATTATAAAAAAATCACATTAGGATTTTCTTTTTAACCTGTTCCTTAAAACACTAGTGCTTAGGAAATCTAATGGAGGCAAAAGCAGTCAAGGGTAGTTTAGGGTTAGGGTTAGGGTTAGGGTTAGTGTTAGGGTTAGGGTACGGCTTAGGGTATGGGATAGGGTATGGGTGAGGGTACGGCATAGGGTAGGGTTTAGGGTTAGGGTTAGTGTTAGGGTTAGGGTTAGGGTATGGCTTAGGGTACGGGTGAGGGTACTGTGTAGGTCATTGGTTAGGGTTAGGTTAAGGCTTAGGATACAGGTTATTGTATGGGTTAGGGTACGGCGCAGGGTATGGGTAAGGGTTAGGGTTAGGGTTAGGGTTAGAGTTAGGGTACGGCTTAGGGTACGGGTTAGGGTACGGGTGAGGGTACGGCGTAGTGTATAGGTTAGGGTTAGGGTTAGGGTACGGCTTTGGGTACGGGTTAGGTTACGGGTGAGGGTACGGCGTAGGGTATGGGTTAGGGTTAGGGTTAGGGTTAGTGTTAGTGTTAGGGTTAGGGTACGGCTTAGCGTATGGGATAGGGTACGGGTGAGGGTACGGCGTAGGGTAGGGGTTAGGGTTAGAGTTAGGGTTAGGGTTGGGGTTAGGGTACGGCTTAGGGTATGGGTGAGGGTACGGGTGAGGGTACTGCGTAGGGTATTGGTTAGGGTTAGGATACGGCTTAGGATACGGGTTAGGGTACGGGTTAGGGTATGGCATAGGGTATGGGTTAGGGTTAGGGTTAGGGTTAGGGTTAGGGTTAGGGTATGGCTTAGGATACGGGTTAGGGTACGGCTGAGGGTACGGCATAGCGTATGGGTTAGGGTTAGGGTTAGGGTACGTCTTAGGGTACGGGTTAGGGTACGGGTGAGGGTACGGCGTAGGGTAAGGTTTAGGGTTAGGGTTAGGGTTAGGGTTAGTTTTAGGGTTAGGGATTGGTTTAGGGTACGGGTTAGGATTAGCGTACGTGTTAGGGTTAGGTTTTCGGTTAGGGTTAGGGTACGCGTTAGGGTTAGGGTATGGGTTAGGGTTAGGGTACACGTTAGGATTAGGGTATTTATTAAACCTATCCCACTCTCTAGATACCACTTAGCACGTAAAGGAATATTATTAGGGATCCAGCCATGGAGAAGATTTTAGTCACTAGGATAAGATAAAGAATAAACACATTATAAAAAATCACATTAGGATTTTCTTTTTAACCTGTTCCTTAAAACACTAGTGCTTAGGAAATCTAATAGAGGCAAAAGCAATCAAGGGTAGTTTAGGGTTAGGGTTAGGGTTAGGGTTAGTGTTAGGGTTAGGGTACGGCTTAGGGTATGGGATAGGGTACGGGTGAGGGTACGGGTGAGGGTACTGCGTAGGGTATTGCTTAGGGTTAGGGTACGGCTTAGGATACGTGTTAGGGTACGGGTTAGGGTACGGCGTAGAGTGTGGGTTAGGGTTAGGGTTAGTGTTAGGGTTAGGGTTACGGTACTTCTTAGGGTACGTGTTAGGGTACGGGTGAGTGTACGGCGTAGGTTATGGGTTAGGGTTAGGGTTAGGGTTAGGGTTAGGGTACGGCTTAGGATACGGGTTAGGGTACGGGTGAGGGTACGGCGTAGGTTATGGGTTAGGGTTAGGGTTAGTGTTAGGGTTATGGTACGGCTTAGGTTATGGGATAGGGTACAGGTGAGGGTATGGCATAGGGTAGGTGTTAGGGTTAGGGTTAGGGTTAGGGTTAGGGTTAGGGTACGGCTTAGGGCACGGGTGAGGCTATGGGTGAGGATAATGCGTAGGGTATTGGTTAGGGTTAGGGTACGGCTTAGGATACGGGTTAGGGTACGTGTTAGGGTATGGCGTACGGTATGGGTTAGGGTTAGGGTTAGGGTTAGGGTTAGGGTTAGGGTTAGGGTACGGCTTAGGGTACGGGTTAGGGTACGGGTGAGGTTACGGCGTAGGGTATAGTTTAGGGTTAGTGTTAGGGTTAGGGTACGGCTTAGGATACGGGTTAGGGTACGGGTGAGGGTACGGCGTAGCATATGGTTTAGGGTTAGGGTTAGGGTACGGCTTAGGGTACGGGTTAGGGTACGGGTGAGGGTACGGTGTAGGTTATGGGTTAGGGTTAGGGTTAGGGTTAGGGTTAGTTTTAGGGTTAGGGATTGGTTTAGGGTACGGGTCAGGATTAGCATACGTGTTCGGGTTAGGGTTTTGGTTAGGGTTAGGGTACGCGTTAGGGTTAGGGTATGGGTTAGGTTTAGGGTACACTTTAGGATTAGGGTATTTATTAAACCTATCCCACTCTCTAGATACCACTTAGCACGTAAAGGAATATTATTTGGGGTTCAGCCATGGAGAAGATTTTAGTCACTAGGATAAGATAAAGAATAAACACATTATAAAAAAATCACATAAGGTTTTCTTTTTAACCTGTTCCTTAAAACACTAGTGTTTAGGAAATCTAATGGAGGCAAAAGCAGTAAAGGGTAGTTTAGGGTTAGGGTTAGGGTTAGGGTTAGGGTAGGGCTTAGGATACCGGTGAGGGTACTGGTGAGGGTACTGCGTAGGTTATTGGTTAGGGTTAGGGTACGGCTTAGGATACGGGTTAGGATATGGGTTAGGTTACGGCGTTGGGTATGGGTGAGGGTTAGGGTTAGGGTTAGGGTAAGGCTTTGGGTACGGGTTAGGGTACGGGTGAGGGTGCGGCGTAGGGTAGAGGTTAGGGTTAGGTTTAGGGTTAGGGTACGGCTTAGGATACGGGTTAGGGTATGGGTGAGGGTACGGCGTAGCGTATGGGTTAGGGTTAGGGTTAGGGTTAGGGTTAGTTTTAGGGTTAGGGATTGGTTTAGGGTACGGGTGAGGATTAGCGTACGTGTTAGGGTTAGGGTTTGGGTTAGGGTTAGGGTACACGTTAGGATTAGGGTATTTATTAAACCTATCCCACTCTCTAGATACCACTTAGCACGTAAAGGAATATTATTTAGGGTCCAGCCATGGAGAAGATTTTCGTTACTAGGATAAGATAAAGAATAAACACATTATAAAAAAATCACATTAGGATTTTCTTTTTAACCTGTTCCTTAAAACACTAGTGCTTAGGAAATCTAATGGAGGCAAAAGCAGTCAAGGGTAGTTTAGGGTTAGGGTTAGGGTTAGGGTTAGTGTTAGGGTTAGGGTACGGCTTAGGGTATGGGATAGGGTATGGGTGAGGGTATGGCATAGGGTAGGGTTTAGGGTTAGGGTTAGTGTTAGGGTTAGGGTTAGGGTATGGCTTAGGGTACGGGTGAGGGTACTGTGTAGGTCATTGGTTAGGGTTAGGTTAAGGCTTAGGATACAGGTTATTGTATGGGTTAGGGTACGGCGCAGGGTATGGATAAGGGTTAGGGTTAGGGTTAGGGTTAGAGTTAGGGTACGGCTTAGGGTACGGGTTAGGGTACGGGTGAGGGTACGGCGTAGTGTATAGGTTAGGGTTAGGGTTAGGGTACGGCTTTGGGTACGGGTTAGGTTACGGGTGAGGGTACGGCGTAGGGTATGGGTTAGGGTTAGGGTTAGGGTTAGTGTTAGTGTTAGGGTTAGGGTACGGCTTAGCGTATGGGATAGGGTACGGGTGAGGGTACGGCGTAGGGTAGGGGTTAGGGTTAGAGTTAGGGTTAGGGTTGGGGTTAGGGTACGGCTTAGGGTACGGGTGAGGGTATGGGTGAGGGTACTGCGTAGGGTATTGGTTAGGGTTAGGATACGGCTTAGGATACGGGTTAGGGTACGGGTTAGGGTATGGCGTAGGGTATGGGTTAGGGTTAGGGTTAGGGTTAGGGTTAGGGTACGGCTTAGGATACGGGTTAGGGTACGGGTGAGGGTACGGCGTAGCGTATGGGTTAGGGTTAGGGTTAGGGTACGTCTTAGGGTACGGGTTAGGGTACGGGTGAGGGTACGGCGTAGGGTAAGGTTTAGGGTTAGGGTTAGTTTTAGGGTTAGGGATTGGTTTAGGGTACGGGTTAGGATTAGCGTACGTGTTAGGGTTAGGTTTTGGGTTAGGGTTAGGGTACGCGTTAGGGTTAGGGTATGGGTTAGGGTTAGGGTACACGTTAGGATTAGGGTATTTATTAAACCTATCCCACTCTCTAGATACCACTTAGCGCGTAAAGGAATATTATTAGGGATCCAGCCATGGAGAAGATTTTAGTCACTAGGATAAGATAAAGAATAAACACATTATAAAAAAATCACATTAGGATTTTCTTTTTAACCTGTTCCTTAAAACACTAGTGTTTAGGAAATCTAATACAGGCAAAAGCAATCAAGGGTAGTTTAGGGTTAGGGTTAGGGTTAGGGTTAGTGTTAGGGTTAGGGTACGGCTTAGGGTATGGGATAGGGTATGGGTGAGGGTACGGCGTAGGGTAGGGGTTAGGGTTAGGGTTAGGGTATGGCTTAGGGTACGGGTGAGGGTACGGGTGAGGGTACTGCGTAGGGTATTGGTTAGGGTTAGGGTACGGCTTAGGATACGTGTTAGGGTACGGGTTAGGGTACGGCGTAGAGTGTGGGTTAAGGTTAGGGTTAGTGTTAGGGTTAGGGTTACGGTACGTCTTAGGGTATGTGTTAGGGTACGGGTGAGGGTACGGCGTAGGTTATGGGTTAGGGTTAGGGTTAGGGTTAGGGTTAGGGTACGGCTTAGGATACGGGTTAGGGTACGGGTGAGGGTACGGCGTAGGTTATGGGTTAGGGTTAGGGTTAGTGTTAGGGTTATGGTACGGCTTAAGTTATGAGATAGGGTACAGGTGAGGGTATGGCATAGGGTAGGGGTTAGGGTTAGGGTTAGGGTTAGGGTTAGGGTTAGGGTACGGCTTAGGGTACGGGTGAGGCTATGGGTGAGGATACTGCGTAGGGTATTGGTTAGGGTTAGGGTACGGCTTAGGATACGGGTTAGGGTACGTGTTAGGGTATGGCGTACGGTATGGGTTAGGGTTAGGGTTAGGGTTAGGGTTAGGGTACGGCTTAGGGTAGGGGTTAGGGTACGGGTGAGGTTACGGCGTAGGGTATAGTTTAGGGTTAGGGTTAGGGTTAGGGTACGGCTTAGGATACGGGTTAGGGTACGGGTGAGGGTACGGCGTAGCATATGTTTTAGGGTTAGGGTTAGGGTACGGCTTAGGGTACGGGTTAGGGTACGGGTGAGGGTACGGTGTAGGTTATGGGTTAGGGTTAGGGTTAGGGTTAGGGTTAGTTTTAGGGTTAGGGATTGGTTTAGGGTACGGGTTAGGATTAGCATACGTGTTCGGGTTAGGGTTTTGGTTAGGGTTAGGGTACGCGTTAGGATTAGGGTATGGGTTAGGTTTAGGGTACACTTTAGGATTAGGGTATTTATTAAACCTATCCCACTCTCTAGATACCACTTAGCACGTAAAGGAATATTATTTGGGGTTCAGCCATGGAGAAGATTTTAGTCACTAGGATAAGATAAAGAATAAACACATTATAAAAAAATCACATAAGGTTTTCTTTTTAACCTGTTCCTTAAAACACTAGTGTTTAGGAAATCTAATGGAGGCAAAAGCAGTAAAGGGTAGTTTAGGGTTAGGGTTAGGGTTAGGGTTAGGGGAGGGCTTAGGATACCGGTGAGGGTACTGGTGAGGGTACTGCGTAGGTTATTGGTTAGGGTTAGGGTACGGCTTAGGATACGGGTTAGGATATGGGTTAGGTTACGGCGTTGGGTATGGGTGAGGGTTAGGGTTAGGGTTAGGGTAAGGCTTTGGGTACGGGTTAGGGTACGGGTGAGGGTACGGCATAGGGTAGAGGTTAGGGTTAGGTTTAGGGTTAGGGTACGGCTTAGGATACGGGTTAGGGTATGGGTGAGGGTACGGCGTAGCGTATGGGTTAGGGTTAGGGTTAGGGTTAGGGTTAGTTTTAGGGTTAGGGATTGGTTTAGGGTACGGGTGAGGATTAGCGTACGTGTTAGGGTTAGGGTTTGGGTTAGGGTTAGGGTACACGTTAGGATTAGGGTATTTATTAAACCTATCCCACTCTCTAGATACCACTTAGCACGTAAAGGAATATTATTTAGGGTCCAGCCATGGAGAAGATTTTCGTTACTAGGATAAGATAAAGAATAAACACATTATAAAAAAATCACATTAGGATTTTCTTTTTAACCTGTTCCTTAAAACACTAGTGCTTAGGAAATCTAATGGAGGCAAAAGCAGTCAAGGGTAGTTTAGGGTTAGGGTTAGGGTTAGGGTTAGTGTTAGGGATAGGGTACGGCTTAGGGTATGGGATAGGGTATGGGTGAGGGTACGGCATAGGGTAGGGTTTAGGGTTAGGGTTAGTGTTAGGGTTAGGGTTAGGGTATGGCTTAGGGTACGGGTGAGGCTATGGGTGAGGATACTGCGTAGGGTATTGGTTAGGGTTAGGGTACGGCTTAGGATACGGGTTAGGGTACGTGTTAGGGTATGGCGTACGGTATGGGTTAGGGTTAGGGTTAGGGTTAGGGTTAGGGTTAGGGTTAGGGTACGGCTTAGGGTACGGCTTAGGGTACGGGTGAGGTTACGGCGTAGGGTATAGTTTAGGGTTAGGGTTAGGGTTAGTGTACGGCTTAGGATACGGGTTAGGGTACGGGTGAGGGTACGGCGTAGCATATGTTTTAGGGTTAGGGTTAGGGTACGGCTTAGGGTACGGGTTAGGGTACGGGTGAGGGTACGGTGTAGGTTATGGGTTAGGGTTAGGGTTAGGGTTAGGGTTAGTTTTAGGGTTAGGGATTGGTTTAGGGTACGGGTTAGGATTAGCATACGTGTTCGGGTTAGGGTTTTGGTTAGGGTTAGGGTACGCGTTAGGGTTAGGGTATGGGTTAGGTTTAGGGTACACTTTAGGATTAGGGTATTTATTAAACCTATCCCACTCTCTAGATACCACTTAGCACGTAAAGGAATATTATTTGGGGTTCAGCCATGGAGAAGATTTTAGTCACTAGGATAAGATAAAGAATAAACACATTATAAAAAAATCACATAAGGTTTTCTTTTTAACCTGTTCCTTAAAACACTAGTGTTTAGGAAATCTAATGGAGGCAAAAGCAGTAAAGGGTAGTTTAGGGTTAGGGTTAGGGTTAGGGTTAGGGGAGGGCTTAGGATACCGGTGAGGGTACTGGTGAGGGTACTGCGTAGGTTATTGGTTAGGGTTAGGGTACGGCTTAGGATACGGGTTAGGATATGGGTTAGGTTACGGCGTTGGGTATGGGTGAGGGTTAGGGTTAGGGTTAGGGTAAGGCTTTGGGTACGGGTTAGGGTACGGGTGAGGGTACGGCGTAGGGTAGAGGTTAGGGTTAGGTTTAGGGTTAGGGTACGGCTTAGGATACGGGTTAGGGTATGGGTGAGGGTACGGCGTAGCGTATGGGTTAGGGTTAGGGTTAGGGTTAGGGTTAGTTTTAGGGTTAGGGATTGGTTTAGGGTACGGGTGAGGATTAGCGTACGTGTTAGGGTTAGGGTTTGGGTTAGGGTTAGGGTACGCATTAGGGTTAGGGTTAGGGTACACGTTAGGATTAGGGTATTTATTAAACCTATCCCACTCTCTAGATACCACTTAGCACGTAAAGGAATATTATTTAGGGTCCAGCCATGGAGAAGATTTTCGTTACTAGGATAAGATAAAGAATAAACACATTATAAAAAAATCACATTAGGATTTTCTTTTTAACCTGTTCCTTAAAACACTAGTGCTTAGGAAATCTAATGGAGGCAAAAGCAGTCAAGGGTAGTTTAGGGTTAGGGTTAGGGTTAGGGTTAGTGTTAGGGTTAGGGTACGGCTTAGGGTATGGGATAGGGTATGGGTGAGGGTACGGCATAGGGTAGGGTTTAGGGTTAGGGTTAGTGTTAGGGTTAGGGTTAGGGTATGGCTTAGGGTACGGGTGAGGGTACTGTGTAGGTCATTGGTTAGGGTTAGGTTAAGGCTTAGGATACAGGTTATTGTATGGGTTAGGGTACGGCGCAGGGTATGGGTAAGGGTTAGGGTTAGGGTTAGGGTTAGAGTTAGGGTACGGCTTAGGGTACGGGTTAGGGTACGGGTGAGGGTACGGCGTAGTGTATAGGTTAGGGTTAGGGTTAGGGTACGGCTTTGGGTACGGGTTAGGTTACGGGTGAGGGTACGGCGTAGGGTATGGGTTAGGGTTAGGGTTAGGGTTAGTGTTAGTGTTAGGGTTAGGGTACGGCTTAGCGTATGGGATAGGGTACGGGTGAGGGTACGGCGTAGGGTAGGGGTTAGGGTTAGAGTTAGGGTTAGGGTTGGGGTTAGGGTACGGCTTAGGGTACGGGTGAGGGTATGGGTGAGGGTACTGCGTAGGGTATTGGTTAGGGTTAGGATACGGCTTAGGATACGGGTTAGGGTACGGGTTAGGGTATGGCGTAGGGTATGGGTTAGGGTTAGGGTTAGGGTTAGGGTTAGGGTACGGCTTAGGATACGGGTTAGGGTACGGGTGAGGGTACGGCGTAGCGTATGGGTTAGGGTTAGGGTTAGGGTACGTCTTAGGGTACGGGTTAGGGTACGGGTGAGGGTACGGCGTAGGGTAAGGTTTAGGGTTAGGGTTAGGGTTAGGGTTAGGGATTGGTTTAGGGTACGGGTTAGGATTAGCGTACGTGTTAGGGTTAGGTTTTCGGTTAGGGTTAGGGTACGCGTTAGGGTTAGGGTATGGGTTAGGGTTAGGGTACACGTTAGGATTAGGGTATTTATTAAACCTATCCCACTCTCTAGATACCACTTAGCGCGTAAAGGAATATTATTAGGGATCCAGCCATGGAGAAGATTTTAGTCACTAGGATAAGATAAAGAATAAACACATTATAAAAAAATCACATTAGGATTTTCTTTTTAACCTGTTCCTTAAAACACTAGTGTTTAGGAAATCTAATACAGGCAAAAGCAATCAAGGGTAGTTTAGGGTTAGGGTTAGGGTTAGGGTTAGTGTTAGGGTTAGGGTACGGCTTAGGGTATGGGATAGGGTATGGGTGAGGGTACGGCGTAGGGTAGGGGTTAGGGTTAGGGTTAGGGTTAGGGTTAGGGTATGGCTTAGGGTACGGGTGAGGGTACGGGTGAGGGTACTGCGTAGGGTATTGGTTAGGGTTAGGGTACGGCTTAGGATACGTGTTAGGGTACGGGTTAGGGTACGGCGTAGAGTGTGGGTTAAGGTTAGGGTTAGTGTTAGGGTTAGGGTTACGGTACGTCTTAGGGTATGTGTTAGGGTACGGGTGAGGGTACGGCGTAGGTTATGGGTTAGGGTTAGGGTTAGGGTTAGGGTTAGGGTACGGCTTAGGATACGGGTTAGGGTACGGGTGAGGGTACGGCGTAGGTTATGGGTTAGGGTTAGGGTTAGTGTTAGGGTTATGGTACGGCTTAAGTTATGGGATAGGGTACAGGTGAGGGTATGGCATAGGGTAGGGGTTAGGGTTAGGGTTAGGGTTAGGGTTAGGGTTAGGGTACGGCTTAGGGTACGGGTGAGGCTATGGGTGAGGATACTGCGTAGGGTATTGGTTAGGGTTAGGGTACGGCTTAGGATACGGGTTAGGGTACGTGTTAGGGTATGGCGTACGGTATGGGTTAGGGTTAGGGTTAGGGTTAGGGTTAGGGTACGGCTTAGGGTACGGGTTAGGGTACGGGTGAGGTTACGGCGTAGGGTATAGTTTAGGGTTAGGGTTAGGGTTAGGGTACGGCTTAGGATACGGGTTAGGGTACGGGTGAGGGTACGGCGTAGCATATGTTTTAGGGTTAGGGTTAGGGTACGGCTTAGGGTACGGGTTAGGGTACGGGTGAGGGTACGGTGTAGGTTATGGGTTAGGGTTAGGGTTAGGGTTAGGGTTAGTTTTAGGGTTAGGGATTGGTTTAGGGTACGGGTTAGGATTAGCATACGTGTTCGGGTTAGGGTTTTGGTTAGGGTTAGGGTACGCGTTAGGGTTAGGGTATGGGTTAGGTTTAGGGTACACTTTAGGATTAGGGTATTTATTAAACCTATCCCACT
This sequence comes from Eubalaena glacialis, assembly GCF_028564815.1. Taxonomy (NCBI): domain Eukaryota; kingdom Metazoa; phylum Chordata; class Mammalia; order Artiodactyla; family Balaenidae; genus Eubalaena; species Eubalaena glacialis. The sequence goes on along the minus strand of NW_026871555.1, from coordinate 2,268,260 downwards.
CTCTAGATACCACTTAGCACGTAAAGGATTATTATTTGGGGTTCAGCCATGGAGAAGATTTTAGTCACTAGGATAAGATAAAGAATAAACACATTATAAAAAAATCACATAAGGTTTTCTTTTTAACCTGTTCCTTAAAACACTAGTGTTTAGGAAATCTAATGGAGGCAAAAGCAGTAAAGGGTAGTTTAGGGTTAGGGTTAGGGTTAGGGTTAGGGGAGGGCTTAGGATACCGGTGAGGGTACTGGTGAGGGTACTGCGTAGGTTATTGGTTAGGGTTAGGGTACGGCTTAGGATACGGGTTAGGATATGGGTTAGGTTACGGCGTTGGGTATGGGTGAGGGTTAGGGTTAGGGTTAGGGTAAGGCTTTGGGTACGGGTTAGGGTACGGGTGAGGGTACGGCATAGGGTAGAGGTTAGGGTTAGGTTTAGGGTTAGGGTACGGCTTAGGATACGGGTTAGGGTATGGGTGAGGGTACGGCGTAGCGTATGGGTTAGGGTTAGGGTTAGGGTTAGGGTTAGTTTTAGGGTTAGGGATTGGTTTAGGGTACGGGTGAGGATTAGCGTACGTGTTAGGGTTAGGGTTTGGGTTAGGGTTAGGGTACGCATTAGGGTTAGGGTTAGGGTACACGTTAGGATTAGGGTATTTATTAAACCTATCCCACTCTCTAGATACCACTTAGCACGTAAAGGAATATTATTTAGGGTCCAGCCATGGAGAAGATTTTCGTTACTAGGATAAGATAAAGAATAAACACATTATAAAAAAATCACATTAGGATTTTCTTTTTAACCTGTTCCTTAAAACACTAGTGCTTAGGAAATCTAATGGAGGCAAAAGCAGTCAAGGGTAGTTTAGGGTTAGGGTTAGGGTTAGTGTTAGGGTTAGGGTACGGCTTAGGGTATGGGATAGGGTATGGGTGAGGGTACGGCATAGGGTAGGGTTTAGGGTTAGGGTTAGTGTTAGGGTTAGGGTTAGGGTATGGCTTAGGGTACGGGTGAGGGTACTGTGTAGGTCATTGGTTAGGGTTAGGTTAAGGCTTAGGATACAGGTTATTGTATGGGTTAGGGTACGGCGCAGGGTATGGGTAAGGGTTAGGGTTAGGGTTAGGGTTAGAGTTAGGGTACGGCTTAGGGTACGGGTTAGGGTACGGGTGAGGGTACGGCGTAGTGTATAGGTTAGGGTTAGTGTTAGGGTACGGCTTTGGGTACGGGTTAGGTTACGGGTGAGGGTACGGCGTAGGGTATGGGTTAGGGTTAGGGTTAGGGTTAGTGTTAGTGTTAGGGTTAGGGTACGGCTTAGCGTATGGGATAGGGTACGGGTGAGGGTACGGCGTAGGGTAGGGGTTAGGGTTAGAGTTAGGGTTAGGGTTGGGGTTAGGGTACGGCTTAGGGTACGGGTGAGGGTACGGGTGAGGGTACTGCGTAGGGTATTGGTTAGGGTTAGGATACGGCTTAGGATACGGGTTAGGGTACGGGTTAGGGTATGGCGTAGGGTATGGGTTAGGGTTAGGGTTAGGGTTAGGGTTAGGGTTAGGGTACGGCTTAGGATACGGGTTAGGGTACGGGTGAGGGTACGGCGTAGCGTATGGGTTAGGGTTAGGGTTAGGGTACGTCTTAGGGTACGGGTTAGGGTACGGGTGAGGGTACGGCGTAGGGTAAGGTTTAGGGTTAGGGTTAGGGTTAGGGTTAGTTTTAGGGTTAGGGATTGGTTTAGGGTACGGGTTAGGATTAGCGTACCTGTTAGGGTTAGGTTTTCGGTTAGGGTTAGGGTACGCGTTAGGGTTAGGGTATGGGTTAGGGTTAGGGTACACGTTAGGATTAGGGTATTTATTAAACCTATCCCACTCTCTAGATACCACTTAGCACGTAAAGGAATATTATTTAGGGTCCAGCCATGGAGAAGATTTTCGTTACTAGGATAAGATAAAGAATAAACACATTATAAAAAAATCACATTAGGATTTTCTTTTTAACCTGTTCCTTAAAACACTAGTGCTTAGGAAATCTAATGGAGGCAAAAGCAGTCAAGGGTAGTTTAGGGTTAGGGTTAGGGTTAGGGTTAGTGTTAGGGTTAGGGTACGGCTTAGGGTATGGGATAGGGTATGGGTGAGGGTACGGCATAGGGTAGGGTTTAGGGTTAGGGTTAGTGTTAGGGTTAGGGTTAGGGTATGGCTTAGGGTACGGGTGAGGCTATGGGTGAGGATACTGCGTAGGGTATTGGTTAGGGTTAGGGTACGGCTTAGGATACGGGTTAGGGTACGTGTTAGGGTATGGCGTACGGTATGGGTTAGGGTTAGGGTTAGGGTTAGGGTTAGGGTTAGGGTTAGGGTACGGCTTAGGGTACGGGTTAGGGTACGGGTGAGGTTACGGCGTAGGGTATAGTTTAGGGTTAGGGTTAGGGTTAGGGTACGGCTTAGGATACGGGTTAGGGTACGGGTGAGGGTACGGCGTAGCATAAGTTTTAGGGTTAGGGTTAGGGTACGGCTTAGGGTACGGGTTAGGGTACGGGTGAGGGTACGGTGTAGGTTATGTGTTAGGGTTAGGGTTAGGGTTAGGGTTAGTTTTAGGGTTAGGGATTGGTTTAGGGTACGGGTTAGGATTAGCATACGTGTTCGGGTTAGGGTTTTGGTTAGGGTTAGGGTACGCGTTAGGGTTAGGGTATGGGTTAGGTTTAGGGTACACTTTAGGATTAGGGTATTTATTAAACCTATCCCACTCTCTAGATACCATTTAGCACGTAAAGGAATATTATTTGGGGTTCAGCCATGGAGAAGATTTTAGTCACTAGGATAAGATAAAGAATAAAGACATTATAAAAAAATCACATAAGGTTTTCTTTTTAACCTGTTCCTTAAAACACTAGTGTTTAGGAAATCTAATGGAGGCAAAAGCAGTAAAGGGTAGTTTAGGGTTAGGGTTAGGGTTAGGGTTAGGGGAGGGCTTAGGATACCGGTGAGGGTACTGGTGAGGGTACTGCGTAGGTTATTGGTTAGGGTTAGGGTACGGCTTAGGATACGGGTTAGGATATGGGTTAGGTTACGGCGTTGGGTATGGGTGAGGGTTAGGGTTAGGGTTAGGGTAAGGCTTTGCGTACGGGTTAGGGTACGGGTGAGGGTACGGCGTAGGGTAGAGGTTAGGGTTAGGTTTAGGGTTAGGGTACGGCTTAGGATACGGGTTAGGGTATGGGTGAGGGTACGGCGTAGCGTATGGGTTAGGGTTAGGGTTAGGGTTAGTTTTAGGGTTAGGGATTGGTTTAGGGTACGGGTGAGGATTAGCGTACGTGTTAGGGTTAGGGTTTGGGTTAGGGTTAGGGTACGCATTAGGGTTAGGGTTAGGGTACACGTTAGGATTAGGGTATTTATTAAACCTATCCCACTCTCTAGATACCACTTAGCACGTAAAGGAATATTATTTAGGGTCCAGCCATGGAGAAGATTTTCGTTACTAGGATAAGATAAAGAATAAACACATTATAAAAAAATCACATTAGGATTTTCTTTTTAACCTGTTCCTTAAAACACTAGTGCTTAGGAAATCTAATGGAGGCAAAAGCAGTCAAGGGTAGTTTAGGGTTAGGGTTAGGGTTAGGGTTAGTGTTAGGGTTAGGGTACGGCTTAGGGTATGGGATAGGGTACGGGTGAGGGTACGGCGTAGGGTAGGGGTTAGGGTTAGGGTTAGTGTTAGGGTTAGGGTTAGGGTATGGCTTAGGGTACGGGTGAGGGTACTGTGTAGGTCATTGGTTAGGGTTAGGTTAAGGCTTAGGATACAGGTTATTGTATGGGTTAGGGTACGGTGCAGGGTATGGGTAAGGGTTAGGGTTAGGGTTAGGGTTAGAGTTAGGGTACGGCTTAGGGTACGGGTTAGGGTACGGGTGAGGGTACGGCGTAGTGTATAGGTTAGGGTTAGGGTTAGGGTACGGCTTAGGGTACGGGTTAGGTTACGGGTGAGGGTACGGCGTAGGGTATGGGTTAGGGTTAGGGTTAGGGTTAGTGTTAGTGTTAGGGTTAGGGTACGGCTTAGCGTATGGGATAGGGTACGGGTGAGGGTACGGCGTAGGGTAGGGGTTAGGGTTAGAGTTAGGGTTAGGGTTGGGGTTAGGGTACGGCTTAGGGTACGGGTGAGGGTACGGGTGAGGGTACTGCGTAGGGTATTGGTTAGGGTTAGGATATGGCTTAGGATACGGGTTAGTGTACGGGTTAGGGTATGGCGTAGGGTATGGGTTAGGGTTAGGGTTAGGGTTAGGGTTAGGGTTAGGGTACGGCTTAGGATACGGGTTAGGGTACGGGTGAGGGTACGGCGTAGTGTATGGGTTAGGGTTAGTGTTAGGGTACGTCTTAGGGTACGGGTTAGGGTACGGGTGAGGGTACGGTGTAGGGTAAGGGTTAGGGTTAGGGTTAGGGTTAGGGTTTGGTTTAGGGTACGGGTTAGGATTAGCGTACGTGTTAGGGTTAGCTTTTGGGTTAGGGTTAGGGTACGCGTTAGGGTTAGGGTATGGGTTAGGGTTAGGGTACACGTTAGGATTAGGGTATTTATTAAACCTATCCCACTTTCTAGATACCACTTAGCACGTAACGAATATTATTAGGGATACAGCCATGGAGAAGATTTTAGTCACTAGGATAAGATAAAGAATAAACACATTATAAAAAAATCACATTAGTATTTTCTTTTTAACCTGTTCCTTAAAACACTAGTGCTTAGGAAATCTAATAGAGGCAAAAGCAATCAAGGGTAGTTTAGGGTTAGGGTTAGGGTTAGGGTTAGTGTTAGGTTTAGGGTACGGCTTAGGGTATGGGATAGGGTACGGGTGAGGGTACGGCGTAGGGTAGGGGTTAGGGTTAGGGTTAGGGTTAGGGTACGGCTTAGGGTACGGGTGAGGGTACTGTTTAGGGTATTGGTTATGGTTAGGGTACGGCTTAGAATACGGGTTAGGGTACGGTTTAGGGTACGGCGTAGGGTATGGGTTAGGGTTAGGGTTAGGGTTAGGGTTAGGGTTAGGGTACGGCTTAGGGTACGGGTTAGGGTACGGGTGAGGGTACGGCGTAGGTTATGGGTTAGGGTTAGAGTTAGGGTTAGGGTTAGTTTTAGGGTTAGGGATTGGTTTAGGGTAAGGTTTAGGATTAGCTTACTTGTTCGGGTTAGGGTTTTGGTTAGGGTTAGGGTACGCGTTAGGGTTAGGGTATGGGTTAGGTTTAGGGTACACGTTAGGATTAGGGTATTTATTAAACCTATCCCACTCTCTAGATACCACTTAGCACGTAAAGGAATATTATTTAGGGTCCAGCCATGGAGAAGATTTTCGTAACTAGGATAAGATAAAGAATAAACACATTATAAAAAAATCACATTAGGATTTTCTTTTTAACCTGTTCCTTAAAACACTCGTGCTTAGGAATTCTAATGGAGGCAAAAGCAGTCAAGGGTAGTTTAGGGTTAGGGTTAGGGTTAGGGTTAGTGTTAGGGTTAGGGTACGGCTTAGGGTATGGGATAGGGTATGGGTGAGGGTACGGCATAGGGTAGGGTTTAGGATTAGGGTTAGTGTTAGGGTTAGGGTTAGAGTATGGCTTAGGGTACGGGTGAGGGTACTGTGTAGGTCATTGGTTAGGGTTAGGTTAAGGCTTAGGATACAGGTTATTGTATGGGTTAGGGTACGGCGCAGGGTATGGGTAAGGGTTAGGGTTAGGGTTAGGGTTAGAGTTAGGGTACGGCTTAGGGTACGGGTTAGGGTACGGGTGAGTGTACGGCATAGTGTATAGGTTAGGGTTAGGGTTAGGGTACGGCTTAGGGTACGGGTTAGGTTATGGGTGAGTGTACGGCATAGGGTATGGTTTAGGGTTAGGGTTAGGGTTAGGGTTAGTGTTAGTGTTAGGGTTAGGGTACGGCTTAGCGTATGGGATAGGGTACGGGTGAGGGTACGGCGTAGGGTAGGGGTTACGGTTAGAGTTAGGGTTAGGGTTGGGGTTAGGGTACGGCTTAGGGTACGGGTGAGGGTACGGGTGAGGGTACTGCGTAGGGTATTGGTTAGGTTTAGGATACGGCTTAGGATACGGGTTAGGGTACGGGTTAGGGTATGGCGTAGGGTATGGGTTAGGGTTAGGGTTAGGGTTAGTGTTAGGGTTAGGGTTAGGGTTAGGGTACGGCTTAGGATACGGGTTAGGGTACGGGTGAAGGTACGGCATAGCGTATGGGTTACGGTTAGGGTTAGGGTTAGGGTTAGGGTACGGCTTAGGTTATGGAATAGGGTACAGGTGAGGGTATGGCATAGGGTATGGGTTAGGGTTAGGGTTAGGTTTAGGGTTAGGGTTCGGCTTAGGGTACGGGTGAGGGTATGGGTAAGGATACTGCGTAGGGTATTGGTTAGGGTTACGGTACGTCTTAGGATACGGGTTAGGGTACGGGTGAGGGTATGGCGTAGGTTATGGGTTAGGGTTAGGGTTAGTGTTACTGTTAGGGTTAGGGTACGGCTTAGCGTATGGGATAGGGTACGGGTGATGGTACGGCGTAGGGTAGGGGTTAGGGTTAGGGTTAGGGTTAGGGTTAGGGTATGGCTTAGGGTACGGGTGAGGGTACGGGTGAGGGTACTGCGTAGGGTATTGGTTAGGGTTAGGGTACAGCTTAGGATACGTGTTAGGGTACGGGTTAGGTTACCGCGTAGAGTGTGGGTTAGGGTTAGGGTTAGTGTTAGGGTTAGGGTTACGGTACGTCTTAGGGTACGTGTTAGGGTACGGGTGAGGGTACGGCGTAGGTTATGGGTTAGGGTTAGGGTTAGGGTTAGGGTTAGGGTACGGCTTAGGATACGGGTTAGGGTACGGGTGAGGGTACGGCGTAGGTTATGGGTTAGGGTTAGGATTAGTGTTAGGGTTATGGTACGGCTTAGGTTATGGGATAGGGTACAGGTGAGGGTATGGCATAGGGTAGGGGTTAGGGTTCGGGTTAGGGTTAGGGTTAGGGTTAGGGTACGGCTTAGGGTACGGGTGAGGGAATGGGTGAGGATACTGCGTAGGGTATTGGTTAGGGTTAGGGTACGGCTTAGGATACGGGTTAGGGTACGTGTTAGGGTATGGCGTACGGTATGGGTTAGGGTTAGGGTTAGGGTTAGGGTTAGGGTTAGGGTTAGGGTTAGGGTACGGCTTAGGGTACGGGTTAGGGTACGGGTGAGGTTACGGCGTAGGGTATAGTTTAGGGTTAGGGTTAGGGTTAGGGTACGGCTTAGGATACGGGTTAGGGTACGGGTGAGGGTACGGCGTAGCGTATGGTTTAGGGTTAGGGTTAGGGTTAGGGTACGGCTTAGGGTACGGGTTAGGGTACGGGTGAGGGTATGGTGTAGTGTATAGGTTAGGGTTAGGGTTAGGGTTAGGGTATGGCTTAGGGTACGGGTGAGGGTACGGGTGAGGGTACTGTGTAGGGTATTGGTTATGGTTAGGTTACGGCTTAGAATACGGGTTAGGGTACGGGTTAGGGTACGGCGTAGGGTATAGTTTAGGGTTAGGGTTAGGGTTAGGGTACGGCTTAGGATACGGCTTAGGGTACGGGTGAGGGTACGGCGTAGTGTATAGGTTAGGGTTAGGGTTAGGGTTAGGGTACGGCTTAGGGTAAGGGTTAGGGTACGGGTCAGGGTATGGCGTAGTGTATAGGTTAGGGTTAGGGTTAGGGTTAGGGTACGGCTTAGGGTATGGGATAGGGTACGGGTGAGGGTACGGCGTAGGGTAGGGGTTAGGTTTAGAGTTAGGGTTAGTGTTAGGGTTAGGGTACGGCTTAGGGTATGGGATAGGTTACGGGTGAGGGTACGGCGTAGGGTAGGGGTTAGGGTTAGGTTTAGGGTTAGTGTTAGGTTTAGGGTACCGCTTAGGGTATGGGATAGGGTACGGCGTAGGGTAGCGGTTAGGGTTAGGTTTAGGGTTAGGGTTAGGGTACGGCTTAGGATACGGTTTAGGGTACGGGTGAGAGTACGGCGTAGGTTATGGGTTAGGGTTAGGGTTAGGGTTAGGGTTAGGGTTAGTTTTAGGGTTAGGGATTGGTTTAGGGTACGGGTTAGGATTAGCATACTTGTTCGGGTTAGGGTTTTGGTTAGGGTTAGGGTACGCGTTAGGGTTAGTGTATGGGTTAGGTTTAGGGTACACGTTAGGATTAGGGTATTTATTAAACCTATCCCACTCTCTAGATACCACTTAGCACGTAAAGGAATATTATTTGGGGTTCAGCCATGGAGAAAATTTTAGTCACTAGGATAAGATAAAGAATAAACACATTATAAAAAAATCACATAAGGTTTTCTTTTTAACTTGTTCCTTAAAACACTAGTGTTTAGGAAATCTAATGGAGGCAAAAGCAGTAAAGGGTAGTTTAGGGTTAGGGTTAGGGTTAGGGTTAGGGTAGGGCTTAGGTTACGGGTGAGGTTACTGGTGAGGGTACTGCGTAGGTTATTGGTTAGGGTTAGGGTACGGCTTAGGATACGGGTTAGGATATGGGTTAGGTTACGGCGTTGGGTATGTGTGAGGGTTAGGGTTAGGGTTAGGGTAAGGCTTTGGGTACGGGTTAGGGTACGGGTGAGGGTACGGCGTAGGGTAGAGGTTAGGGGTAGGTTTAGGATTAGGGTACGGCTTAGGATACGGGTTAGGGTATGGGTGAGGGTACGGCGTAGCGTATGGGTTAGGGTTAGGGTTAGGGTTAGGGTTAGTTTTAGGGTTAGGGATTGGTTTAGGGTACGGGTTAGGATTAGCGTATGTGTTAGGGTTAGGCTTTGGGTTAGGGTTAGGGTACGCGTTAGGGTTAGGGTATGGGTTAGGGTTAGGGTACGCGTTAGGATTAGGGTATGGGGTAGGGTTAGGGTACACGTTAGGATTAGGGTATTTATTAAACCTATCCCACTCTCTAGATACCACTTAGCACGTAAAGGAATATTATTAGGGATCCAGCCATGGAGAAGATTTTAGTCACTAGGATAAGATAAAGAATAAACACATTATAAAAAAATCACATTAGGATTTTCTGTTTAACCTATTCCTTAAAACACTAGTGCTTAGGAAATCTAATAGAGGCAAAAGCAATCAAGGGTAGTTTAGGGTTAGGGTTAGGGTTAGGGTTAGTGTTAGGGTTAGGGTATGGCTTAGGGTACGGGTGAGGGTACGGGTGAGGGTACTGCGTAGGGTATTGGTTAGGGTTAGGGTACGGCTTAGGATACGTGTTAGGGTACGGGTTAGGGTATGGCGTAGTGTGTGGGTTAGGGTTAGGGTTAGTGTTAGGGTTAGGGTTACGGTACGTCTTAGGGTACGTGTTAGGGTACGGGTGAGGGTACGGCGTAGGTTATGGGTTAGGGTTAGGGTTAGGGTTAGGGTTAGGGTACGGCTTAGGTTATGGGATAGGGTACAGGTGAGGGTATGGCATAGGGTAGGGGTTAGGGTTAGGTTTAGGGTTAGGGTTAGGGTTAGGGTACGGCTTAGGGTACGGGTGAGGGTATGGGTGAGGATACTGCGTAGGGTATTGGTTAGGGTTAGGGTATGGCTTAGGATACGGGTTAGGGTACCTGTTAGGGTATGGCGTACGCTATGGGTTAGGGTTAGTGTTAGGGTTAGGGTTAGGGTTAGGGTACGGCTTAGGGTACGGGTTAGGGTATGGGTGAGGTTACGGCGTAGGGTATAGTTTAGGGTTAGGGTTAGGGTTAGGGTACGGCTTAGGGTACGGGTTAGGGTACGGGTGAGGGTATGGCGTAGTGTATAGGTTAGGGTTAGGGTTAGGGTTAGGGTATGGCTTAGGGTACGGGTGAGGGTACGGGTGAGGGTACTGTGTAGGGTATTGGTTATGGTTAGGGTACGGCTTAGAATACGGGTTAGGGTACGGTTTAGGGTACGGCGTAGGGTATGGGTTAGGGTTAGGGTTAGGGTTAGGGTTAGGGTTAGGGTACGGCTTAGGGTACGGGTTAGGGTACGGGTGAGGGTACGGCGGCGTAGTGTATAGGTTAGGGTTAGGGTTAGGGTTAGGGTACGGCTTAGGGTATGGGATAGGGTACGGGTGAGGGTACGGCGTAGGGTAGGGGTTAGGTTTAGGGTTAGGGTTAGTGTTAGGGTTAGGGTACGGCTTAGGGTATGGGATAGGTTACGGTGAGGGTACGGCGTAGGGTAGGTGTTAGGGTTAGGTTTAGGGTTAGTGTTAGGTTTAGGGTACCGCTTAGGGTATGGGATAGGGTATGGCGTAGGGTAGCGGTTAGGATTAGGGTTAGGGTTAGGGTACGGCTTAGGATACGGGTTAGGGTATGGGTGAGGGTGCGGCATAGCGTATGGGTTAGGGTTAGGGTTAGGGTTAGGGTACGGCTTAGGGTACGGGTTAGGGTACGGGTGAGGGTACGGCGTAGGGTAGAGGTTAGGGTAAGGTTTAGGGTTAGTGTACGTCTTAGGCTACGGGTTAGGGTACGGGTGAGGGTACGGCGTAGGGTAAGGTTTAGGGTTAGGGTTAGGGTTAGGGTTAGTTTTAGGGTTAGGGTTTGGTTTAGGGTACGGGTTAGGATTAGCGTACGTGTTAGGGTTAGGTTTTGGGTTAGGGTTAGGGTACGCGTTAGGGTTAGGGTATGGGTTAGGGTTAGGGTACACGTTAGGATTAGGGTATTTATTAAACCTATCCCACTCTCTAGATACCAATTAGCACGTAAAGGAATATTATTAGGGATCCAGCCATGGAGAAGATTTTAGTCACTAGGATAAGATAAAGAATAAACACATTATAAAAAAATCACATTAGGATTTTCTTTTTAAGCTGTTCCTTAAAACACTAGTGCTTAGGAAATCTAATAGAGGCAAAAGCCATCAAGGGTAGTTTAGGGTTAGGGTTAGGGTTAGGGTTAGTGTTAGGGTTAGGGTACGGCTTAGGGTATGGGATAGGGTACGGGTGAGGGTACGGCGTAGGGTAGGGGTTAGGTTTAGGGTTAGGGTTATGGTTAGGGTATGGTTTAGGGTACGGGTGAGGGTACGGGTGAGGGTACTGCGTAGGGTATTGGTTAGGGTTAGGGTACGGCTTAGGATACGTGTTAGGGTACGGGTTAGGGTACGGCGTAGAGTGTGGGTAAGGGTTAGGGTTAGTGTTAGGGTTAGGGTTACGGTACGTCTTAGGGTACGTGTTAGGGTACGGGTGAGGGTACGGCGTAGGTTATGGGTTAGGGTTAGGGTTAGGGTTAGGGTTAGGGTATGGCTTAGGATACGGGTTAGGGTACGGGTGAGGGTACGGCGTAGGTTATGGGTTAGGGTTAGGGTTAGTGTTAGGGTTATGGTACGGCTTAGGTTATGGGATAGGGTACAGCTGAGGGTATGGCATAGGGTAGGGGTTAGGGTTAGGGTTAGGGTTAGGGTATGGCTTAGGGTACGGGTGAGGGTACGGGTGAGGGAATGGGTGAGGATACTGCATAGGGTATTGGTTAGGGTTAGGGTACGGCTTAGGATACGGGTTAGGGTACGTGTTAGGGTATGGCGTACGGTATGGGTTAGGGTTAGGGTTAGGGTTAGGGTTAGGGTTAGGGTTAGGGTTAGGGTACGGCTTAGGGTACGGGTTAGGGTACGGGTGAGGTTACGGCGTAGGGTATAGTTTAGGGTTAGGGTTAGGGTTAGGGTACGGCTTAGGATACGGGTTAGGGTACGGGTGAGGGTACGGCGTAGCGTATGGTTTAGGGTTAGGGTTAGGGTTAGGGTACGGCTTAGGGTACGGGTTAGGGTACGGGTGAGGGTATGGTGTAGTGTATAGGTTAGGGTTAGGGTTAGGGTTAGGGTATGGCTTAGGGTACGGGTGAGGGTACGGGTGAGGGTACTGTGTAGGGTATTGGTTATGGTTAGGTTACGGCTTAGAATACGGGTTAGGGTACGGGTTAGGGTACGGCGTAGGGTATAGTTTAGGGTTAGGGTTAGGGTTAGGGTACGGCTTAGGATACGGCTTAGGGTACGGGTGAGGGTACGGCGTAGTGTATAGGTTAGGGTTAGGGTTAGGGTTAGGGTACGGCTTAGGGTAAGGGTTAGGGTACGGGTCAGGGTATGGCGTAGTGTATAGGTTAGGGTTAGGGTTAGGGTTAGGGTACGGCTTAGGGTATGGGATAGGGTACGGGTGAGGGTACGGCGTAGGGTAGGGGTTAGGTTTAGAGTTAGGGTTAGTGTTAGGGTTAGGGTACGGCTTAGGGTATGGGATAGGTTACGGGTGAGGGTACGGCGTAGGGTAGGGGTTAGGGTTAGGTTTAGGGTTAGTGTTAGGTTTAGGGTACCGCTTAGGGTATGGGATAGGGTACGGCGTAGGGTAGCGGTTAGGGTTAGGTTTAGGGTTAGGGTTAGGGTACGGCTTAGGATACGGTTTAGGGTACGGGTGAGAGTACGGCGTAGGTTATGGGTTAGGGTTAGGGTTAGGGTTAGGGTTAGGGTTAGTTTTAGGGTTAGGGATTGGTTTAGGGTACGGGTTAGGATTAGCATACTTGTTCGGGTTAGGGTTTTGGTTAGGGTTAGGGTACGCGTTAGGGTTAGGGTATGGGTTAGGTTTAGGGTACACGTTAGGATTAGGGTATTTATTAAACCTATCCCACTCTCTAGATACCACTTAGCACGTAAAGGAATATTATTTGGGGTTCAGCCATGGAGAAAATTTTAGTCACTAGGATAAGATAAAGAATAAACACATTATAAAAAAATCACATAAGGTTTTCTTTTTAACTTGTTCCTTAAAACACTAGTGTTTAGGAAATCTAATGGAGGCAAAAGCAGTAAAGGGTAGTTTAGGGTTAGGGTTAGGGTTAGGGTTAGGGTAGGGCTTAGGTTACGGGTGAGGTTACTGGTGAGGGTACTGCGTAGGTTATTGGTTAGGGTTAGGGTACGGCTTAGGATACGGGTTAGGATATGGGTTAGGTTACGGCGTTGGGTATGTGTGAGGGTTAGGGTTAGGGTTAGGGTAAGGCTTTGGGTACGGGTTAGGGTACGGGTGAGGGTACGGCGTAGGGTAGAGGTTAGGGGTAGGTTTAGGATTAGGGTACGGCTTAGGATACGGGTTAGGGTATGGGTGAGGGTACGGCGTAGCGTATGGGTTAGGGTTAGGGTTAGGGTTAGGGTTAGTTTTAGGGTTAGGGATTGGTTTAGGGTACGGTTTAGGATTAGCGTATGTGTTAGGGTTAGGCTTTGGGTTAGGGTTAGGGTACGCGTTAGGGTTAGGGTATGGGTTAGGGTTAGGGTACGCGTTAGGATTAGGGTATGGGGTAGGGTTAGGGTACACGTTAGGATTAGGGTATTTATTAAACCTATCCCACTCTCTAGATACCACTTAGCACGTAAAGGAATATTATTAGGGATCCAGCCATGGAGAAGATTTTAGTCACTAGGATAAGATAAAGAATAAACACATTATAAAAAAATCACATTAGGATTTTCTGTTTAACCTATTCCTTAAAACACTAGTGCTTAGGAAATCTAATAGAGGCAAAAGCAATCAAGGGTAGTTTAGGGTTAGGGTTAGGGTTAGGGTTAGTGTTAGGGTTAGGGTATGGCTTAGGGTACGGGTGAGGGTACGGGTGAGGGTACTGCGTAGGGTATTGGTTAGGGTTAGGGTACGGCTTAGGATACGTGTTAGGGTACGGGTTAGGGTATGGCGTAGTGTGTGGGTTAGGGTTAGGGTTAGTGTTAGGGTTAGGGTTACGGTACGTCTTAGGGTACGTGTTAGGGTACGGGTGAGGGTACGGCGTAGGTTATGGGTTAGGGTTAGGGTTAGGGTTAGGGTTAGGGTACGGCTTAGGTTATGGGATAGGGTACAGGTGAGGGTATGGCATAGGGTAGGGGTTAGGGTTAGGTTTAGGGTTAGGGTTAGGGTTAGGGTACGGCTTAGGGTACGGGTGAGGGTATGGGTGAGGATACTGCGTAGGGTATTGGTTAGGGTTAGGGTATGGCTTAGGATACGGGTTAGGGTACCTGTTAGGGTATGGCGTACGCTATGGGTTAGGGTTAGTGTTAGGGTTAGGGTTAGGGTTAGGGTACGGCTTAGGGTACGGGTTAGGGTATGGGTGAGGTTACGGCATAGGGTATAGTTTAGGGTTAGGGTTAGGGTTAGGGTACGGCTTAGGGTACGGGTTAGGGTACGGGTGAGGGTATGGCGTAGTGTATAGGTTAGGGTTAGGGTTAGGGTTAGGGTATGGCTTAGGGTACGGGTGAGGGTACGGGTGAGGGTACTGTGTAGGGTATTGGTTATGGTTAGGGTACGGCTTAGAATACGGGTTAGGGTACGGTTTAGGGTACGGCGTAGGGTATGGGTTAGGGTTAGGGTTAGGGTTAGGGTTAGGGTTAGGGTACGGCTTAGGGTACGGGTTAGGGTACGGGTGAGGGTACGGCGGCGTAGTGTATAGGTTAGGGTTAGGGTTAGGGTTAGGGTACGGCTTAGGGTATGGGATAGGGTACTGGTGAGGGTACGGCGTAGGGTAGGGGTTAGGTTTAGGGTTAGGGTTAGTGTTAGGGTTAGGGTACGGCTTAGGGTATGGGATAGGTTACGGTGAGGGTACGGCGTAGGGTAGGTGTTAGGGTTAGGTTTAGGGTTAGTGTTAGGTTTAGGGTACCGCTTAGGGTATGGGATAGGGTATGGCGTAGGGTAGCGGTTAGGATTAGGGTTAGGGTTAGGGTACGGCTTAGGATACGGGTTAGGGTATGGGTGAGGGTGCGGCATAGCGTATGGGTTAGGGTTAGGGTTAGGGTTAGGGTACGGCTTAGGGTACGGGTTAGGGTACGGGTGAGGGTACGGCGTAGGGTAGAGGTTAGGGTAAGGTTTAGGGTTAGTGTACGTCTTAGGCTACGGGTTAGGGTACGGGTGAGGGTACGGCGTAGGGTAAGGTTTAGGGTTAGGGTTAGGGTTAGGGTTAGTTTTAGGGTTAGGGTTTGGTTTAGGGTACGGGTTAGGATTAGCGTACGTGTTAGGGTTAGGTTTTGGGTTAGGGTTAGGGTACGCGTTAGGGTTAGGGTATGGGTTAGGGTTAGGGTACACGTTAGGATTAGGGTATTTATTAAACCTATCCCACTCTCTAGATACCAATTAGCACGTAAAGGAATATTATTAGGGATCCAGCCATGGAGAAGATTTTAGTCACTAGGATAAGATAAAGAATAAACACATTATAAAAAAATCACATTAGGATTTTCTTTTTAAGCTGTTCCTTAAAACACTAGTGCTTAGGAAATCTAATAGAGGCAAAAGCCATCAAGGGTAGTTTAGGGTTAGGGTTAGGGTTAGGGTTAGTGTTAGGGTTAGGGTACGGCTTAGGGTATGGGATAGGGTACGGGTGAGGGTACGGCGTAGGGTAGGGGTTAGGTTTAGGGTTAGGGTTATGGTTAGGGTATGGTTTAGGGTACGGGTGAGGGTACGGGTGAGGGTACTGCGTAGGGTATTGGTTAGGGTTAGGGTACGGCTTAGGATACGTGTTAGGGTACGGGTTAGGGTACGGCGTAGAGTGTGGGTTAGGGTTAGGGTTAGTGTTAGGGTTAGGGTTACGGTACGTCTTAGGGTACGTGTTAGGGTACGGGTGAGGGTACGGCGTAGGTTATGGGTTAGGGTTAGGGTTAGGGTTAGGGTTAGGGTATGGCTTAGGATACGGGTTAGGGTACGGGTGAGGGTACGGCGTAGGTTATGGGTTAGGGTTAGGGTTAGTGTTAGGGTTATGGTACGGCTTAGGTTATGGGATAGGGTACAGCTGAGGGTATGGCATAGGGTAGGGGTTAGGGTTAGGGTTAGGGTTAGGGTATGGCTTAGGGTACGGGTGAGGGTATGGGTGAGGATACTGCGTAGGATATTGGTTAGGGTTAGGGTACGGCTTAGGATACGGGTTAGGGTACGTGTTAGGGTATGGCGTACGGTATGGGTTAGGGTTAGGGTCAGGGTTAGGGTTAGGGTTAGGGTTAGGGTACGGCTTAGGGTACGGGTTAGGGTACGGGTGAGGTTACGGCGTAGGGTATAGTTTAGGGTTAGGGTTAGGGTTAGGGTACGGCTTAGGGTACGGGTTAGGGTACGGGTGAGGGTACGGTGTAGGTTATGGGTTAGGGTTAGGGTTAGGGTTAGTTTTAGGGTTAGGGATTGGTTTAGGGTACGGGTTAGGATTAGCATACCTGTTCGGGTTAGGGTTTTGGTTAGGGTTAGGGTACGCGTTAGGGTTAGGGTATGGGTTAGGTTTAGGGTACACTTTAGGATTAGGGTATTTATTAAACCTATCCCACTCTCTAGATACCACTTAGCACGTAAAGGAATATTATTTGGGGTTCAGCCATGGAGAAGATTTTAGTCACTAGGATAAGATAAAGAATAAACACATTATAAAAAAATCACATAAGGTTTTCTTTTTAACCTGTTCCTTAAAACACTAGTGTTTAGGAAATCTAATGGAGGCAAAAGCAGTAAAGGGTATTTTAGGGTTAGGGTTAGGGTTAGGGTTAGGGTAGGGCTTAGGATACGGGTGAGGGTACTGGTGAGGGTACTGCGTAGGTTATTGGTTAGGGTTAGGGTACGGCTTAGGATACGGGTTAGGATATGGGTTAGGTTACGGCATTGGGTATGGGTGAGGGTTAGGGGTAGGGTTAGGGTAAGGCTTTGGGTACGGGTTAGGGTACGGGGGAGGGTACGGCGTAGGGTAGAGGTTAGGGTTAGGTTTAGGATTAGGGTACGGCTTAGGATACGGGTTAGGGTATGGGTGAGGGTACGGCGTAGCGTATGGGTTAGGGTTAGGGTTAGGGTTAGGGTTAGTTTTAGGGTTAGGGATTGGTTTAGGGTACGGGTTAGGATTAGCGTACGTGTTAGGGTTAGGGTTTGGGTTAGAGTTAGGGTATGCATTAGGGTTAGGGTATGGGTTAGGGTTAGGGTACACGTTAGGATTAGGGTATTTATTAAACCTATCCCACTCTCTAGATACCACTTAGCACGTAAAGGAATATTATTTAGGGTCCAGCCATGGAGAATATTTTCGTCACTAGGATAAGATAAAGAATAAACACATTATAAAAAAATCACATTAGGATTTTCTTTTTAACCTGTTCCTTAAAACACTAGTGCTTAGGAAATCTAATGGAGGCAAAAGCAGTCAAGGGTAGTTTAGGGTTAGGGTTAGGGTTAGGGTTAGTGTTAGGGTTAGGGTACGGCTTAGGGTATGGGATAGGGTATGGGTGAGGGTACGGCATAGGGTAGGGTTTAGGGTTAGGGTTAGTGTTAGGGTTAGGGTTAGGGTATGGCTTAGGGTACGGGTGAGGGTACTGTGTAGGTCATTGGTTAGGGTTAGGTTAAGGCTTAGGATACAGGTTATTGTATGGGTTAGGGTACGGCGCAGGGTATGGGTAAGGGTTAGGGTTAGGGTTAGGGTTAGAGTTAGGGTACGGCTTAGGGTACGGGTTAGGGTACGGGTGAGGGTACGGCGTAGTGTATAGGTTAGGGTTAGGGTTAGGGTACGGCTTTGGGTACGGGTTAGGATACGGGTGAGGGTACGGCGTAGGGTATGGGTTAGGGTTAGGGTTAGGGTTAGTGTTAGTGTTAGGGTTAGGGTACGGCTTAGCGTATGGGATAGGGTACGGGTGAGGGTACGGCGTAGGGTAGGGGTTAGGGTTAGAGTTAGGGTTAGGGTTGGGGTTAGGGTACGGCTTAGGGTACGGGTGAGGGTACGGGTGAGGGTACTGCGTAGGGTATTGGTTAGGGTTAGGATACGGCTTAGGATACGGGTTAGGGTACGGGTTAGGGTATGGCGTAGGGTATGGGTTAGAGTTAGGGTTAGGGTTAAGGTTAGGGTTAGGGTACGGGTTAGGGTACGGGTTAGGGTATGGCGTAGGGTATGGGTTAGGGTTAGGGTTAGGGTTAGGGTTAGGGTTAGGGTACGGCTTAGGATACGGGTTAGGGTACGGGTGAGGGTACGGCGTAGCGTATGGGTTAGGGTTAGGGTTAGGGTACGTCTTAGGGTACGGGTTAGGGGACGGGTGAGGGTACGGCGTAGGGTAAGGTTTAGGGTTAGGGTTAGGGTTAGGGTTAGTTTTAGGGTTAGGGATTGGTTTAGGGTACGGGTTAGGATTAGCGTACGTGTTAGGGTTAGGTTTTCGGTTAGGGTTAGGGTATGCGTTAGGGTTAGGGTATGGGTTAGGGTTAGGGTACACGTTAGGATTAGGGTATTTATTAAACCTATCCCACTCTCTAGATACCACTTAGCACGTAAAGGAATATTATTAGGGATCCAGCCATGGAGAAGATTTTAGTCACTAGGATAAGATAAAGAATAAACACATTATAAAAAAATCACATTAGGATTTTCTTTTTAACCTTTTCCTTAAAACACTAGTGTTTAGGAAATCTAATACAGGCAAAAGCAATCAAGGGTAGTTTAGGGTTAGGGTTAGGGTTAGGGTTAGTGTTAGGGTTAGGGTACGGCTTAGGGTATGGGATAGGGTACGGGTGAGGGTACGGCGTAGGGTAGGGGTTAGGGTTACGGTTAGGGTTAGGGTTAGGGTATGGCTTAGGGTACGGGTGAGGGTACGGGTGAGGGTACTGCATAGGGTATTGGTTAGGGTTAGGGTACGGCTTAGGATACGTGTTAGGGTACGGGTTAGGGTACGGCGTAGAGTGTGGGTTAAGGTTAGGGTTAGTGTTAGGGTTAGGGTTACGGTACGTCTTAGGGTATGTGTTAGGGTAGGGGTGAGGGTACGGCGTAGGTTATGGGTTAGGGTTAGGGTTAGGGTTAGGGTTAGGGTACGGCTTAGGATACGGGTTAGGGTACGGGTGAGGGTACGGCGTAGGGTATGGGTTAGGGTTAGGGTTAGTGTTAGGGTTATGGTACGGCTTAGGTTATGGGATAGGGTACAGGTGAGGGTATGGCATAGGGTAGGGGTTAGGGTTAGGGTTAGGGTTAGGGTTAGGGTTAGGGTACGGCTTAGGGTACGGGTGAGGCTATGGGTGAGGATACTGCGTAGGGTATTGGTTAGGGTTAGGGTACGGCTTAGGATACGGGTTAGGGTACGTGTTAGGGTATGGCGTACGGTATGGGTTAGGGTTAGGGTTAGGGTTAGGGTTAGGGTTAGGGTTAGGGTACGGCTTAGGGTACGGGTTAGGGTACGGGTGAGGTTACGGCGTAGGGTATAGTTTAGGGTTAGGGTTAGGGTTAGGGTACGGCTTAGGATACGGGTTAGGGTACGGGTGAGGGTACGGCGTAGCATATGGTTTAGGGTTAGGGTTAGGGTACGGCTTAGGGTACGGGTTAGGGTACGGGTGAGGGTACGGTGTAGGTTATGGGTTAGGGTTAGGGTTAGGGTTAGGGTTAGTTTTAGGGTTAGGGATTGGTTTAGGGTACGGGTTAGGATTAGCATACGTGTTCGGGTTAGGGTTTTGGTTAGGGTTAGGGTACGCGTTAGGGTTAGGGTATGGGTTAGGTTTAGGGTACACTTTAGGATTAGGGTATTTATTAAACCTATCCCACTCTCTAGATACCACTTAGCACGTAAAGGAATATTATTTGGGGTTCAGCCATGGAGAAGATTTTAGTCACTAGGATAAGATAAAGAATAAACACATTATAAAAAAATCACATAAGGTTTTCTTTTTAACCTGTTCCTTAAAACACTAGTGTTTAGGAAATCTAATGGAGGCAAAAGCAGTAAAGGGTAGTTTAGGGTTAGGGTTAGGGTTAGGGTTAGGGGAGGGCTTAGGATACCGGTGAGGGTACTGGTGAGGGTACTGCGTAGGTTATTGGTTAGGGTTAGGGTACGGCTTAGGATACGGGTTAGGATATGAGTTAGCTTACGGCGTTGGGTATGGGTGAGGGTTAGGGTTAGGGTTAGGGTAAGGCTTTGGGTACGGGTTAGGGTACGGGTGAGGGTACGGCGTAGGGTAGAGTTTAGGGTTAGGTTTAGGGTTAGGGTACGGCTTAGGATACGGGTTAGGGTATGGGTGAGGGTACGGCGTAGCGTATGGGTTAGGGTTAGGGTTAGGGTTAGGGTTAGTTTTAGGGTTAGGGATTGGTTTAGGGTACGGGTGAGGATTAGCGTACGTGTTAGGGTTAGGGTTTGGGTTAGGGTTAGGGTACGCATTAGGGTTAGGGTTAGGGTACACGTTAGGATTAGGGTATTTATTAAACCTATCCCACTCTCTAGATACCACTTAGCACGTAAAGGAATATTATTTAGGGTCCAGCCATGGAGAAGATTTTCGTTACTAGGATAAGATAAAGAATAAACACATTATAAAAAAATCACATTAGGATTTTCTTTTTAACCTGTTCCTTAAAACACTAGTGCTTAGGAAATCTAATGGAGGCAAAAGCAGTCAAGGGTAGTTTAGGGTTAGGGTTAGGGTTAGGGTTAGTGTTAGGGTTAGGGTACGGCTTAGGGTATGGGATAGGGTATGGGTGAGGGTACGGCATAGGGTAGGGTTTAGGGTTAGGGTTAGTGTTAGGGTTAGGGTTAGGGTATGGCTTAGGGTACGGGTGAGGGTACTGTGTAGGTCATTGGTTAGGGTTAGGTTAAGGCTTAGGATACAGGTTATTGTATGGGTTAGGGTACGGCGCAGGGTATGGGTAAGGGTTAGGGTTAGGGTTAGGGTTAGAGTTAGGGTACGGCTTAGGGTACGGGTTAGGGTACGGGTGAGGGTACGGCGTAGTGTATAGGTTAGGGTTAGGGTTAGGGTACGGCTTTGGGTACGGGTTAGGTTACGGGTGAGGGTACGGCGTAGGGTATGGGTTAGGGTTAGAGTTAGGGTTAGGGTTGGGGTTAGGGTACGGCTTAGGGTACGGGTGAGGGTACGGGTGAGGGTACTGCGTAGGGTATTGGTTAGGGTTAGGATACGGCTTAGGATACGGGTTAGGGTACGGGTTAGGGTATGGCATAGGGTATGGGTTAGGGTTAGGGTTAGGGTTAGGGTTAGGGTTAGGGTACGGCTTAGGATACGGGTTAGGGTACGGGTGAGGGTACGGCGTAGCGTATGGGTTAGGGTTAGGGTTAGGGTACGTCTTAGGGTACGGGTTAGGGTACGGGTGAGGGTACGGCGTAGGGTAAGGTTTAGGGTTAGGGTTAGGGTTAGGGTTAGTTTTAGGGTTAGGGATTGGTTTAGGGTACGGGTTAGGATTAGCGTACGTGTTAGGGTTAGGTTTTCGGTTAGGGTTAGGGTACTCGTTAGGGTTAGGGTATGGGTTAGAGTTAGGGTACACGTTAGGATTAGGGTATTTATTAAACCTATCCCACTCTCTAGATACCACTTAGCACGTAAAGGAATATTATTAGGGATCCAGCCATGGAGAAGATTTTAGTCACTAGGATAAGATAAAGAATAAACACATTATAAAAAAATCACATTAGGATTTTCTTTTTAACCTGTTCCTTAAAACACTAGTGCTTAGGAAATCTAATAGAGGCAAAAGCAATCAAGGGTAGTTTAGGGTTAGGGTTAGGGTTAGGGTTAGTGTTAGGGTTAGGGTACGGCTTAGGGTATGGGATAGGGTACGGGTGAGGGTACGGCGTAGGGTAGGTGTTAGGGTTAGGCTTAGGGCTATGGTTAGGGTATGGCTTAGGGTACGGGTGAGGGTACGGTTGAGGGTACTGCGTAGGGTATTGCTTAGGGTTAGGGTACGGCTTAGGATACGTGTTAGGGTACGGGTTAGGGTACGGCGTAGAGTGTGGGTTAGGGTTAGGGTTAGTGTTAGGGTTAGGGTTACGGTACTTCTTAGGGTACGTGTTAGGGTACGGGTGAGGGTACGGCGTAGGTTATGGGTTAGGGTTAGGGTTAGCGTTAGGGTTAGGGTACGGCTTAGGATACGGGTTAGGGTACGGGTGAGGGTACGGCGTTGGTTATGGGTTAGGGTTAGGGTTAGTGTTAGGGTTATGGTACGGCTTAGGTTATGGGATAGGGTACAGGTGAGGGTATGGCATAGGGTATGGGTTAGGGTTAGGGTTAGGGTTAGGGTTAGGGTTAGGGTTAGGGTACGGC
This sequence comes from Eubalaena glacialis, assembly GCF_028564815.1. NCBI lineage: Eukaryota > Metazoa > Chordata > Mammalia > Artiodactyla > Balaenidae > Eubalaena > Eubalaena glacialis. The sequence continues at coordinate 2,246,336 of NW_026871555.1, read as the reverse complement.
TTAGGGTACGGGTGAGGCTATGGGTGAGGATACTGCGTAGGGTATTGGTTAGGGTTAGGGTACGGCTTAGGATACGGGTTAGGGTACGTGTTAGGGTATGGCGTACGGTATGGGTTAGGGTTAGGGTTAGGGTTAGGGTTAGGGTTAGGGTTAGGGTACGGCTTAGGGTACGGGTTAGGGTACGGGTGAGGTTACGGCGTAGGGTATAGTTTAGGGTTAGGGTTAGGGTTAGGGTACGGCTTAGGATACGGGTTAGGGTACGGGTGAGGGTACGGCGTAGCATATGTTTTAGGGTTAGGGTTAGGGTACGGCTTAGGGTACGGGTTAGGGTACGGGTGAGGGTACGGTGTAGGTTATGGGTTAGGGTTAGGGTTAGGGTTAGGGTTAGTTTTAGGGTTAGGGATTGGTTTAGGGTACGGGTTAGGATTAGCATACGTGTTCGGGTTAGGGTTTTGGTTAGGGTTAGGGTACGCGTTAGGGTTAGGGTATGGGTTAGGTTTAGGGTACACTTTAGGATTAGGGTATTTATTAAACCTATCCCACTCTCTAGATACCACTTAGCACGTAAAGGAATATTATTTGGGGTTCAGCCATGGAGAAGATTTTAGTCACTAGGATAAGATAAAGAATAAACACATTATAAAAAAATCACATAAGGTTTTCTTTTTAACCTGTTCCTTAAAACACTAGTGTTTAGGAAATCTAATGGAGGCAAAAGCAGTAAAGGGTAGTTTAGGGTTAGGGTTAGGGTTAGGGTTAGGGGAGGGCTTAGGATACCGGTGAGGGTACTGGTGAGGGTACTGCGTAGGTTATTGGTTAGGGTTAGGGTACGGCTTAGGATACGGGTTAGGATATGGGTTAGGTTACGGCGTTGGGTATGGGTGAGGGTTAGGGTTAGGGTTAGGGTAAGGCTTTGGGTACGGGTTAGGGTACGGGTGAGGGTACGGCGTAGGGTAGAGGTTAGGGTTAGGTTTAGGGTTAGGGTACGGCTTAGGATACGGGTTAGGGTATGGGTGAGGGTACGGCGTAGCGTATGGGTTAGGGTTAGGGTTAGGGTTAGGGTTAGTTTTAGGGTTAGGGATTGGTTTAGGGTACGGGTGAGGATTAGCGTACGTGTTAGGGTTAGGGTTTGGGTTAGGGTTAGGGTACGCATTAGGGTTAGGGTTAGGGTACACGTTAGGATTAGGGTATTTATTAAACCTATCCCACTCTCTAGATACCACTTAGCACGTAAAGGAATATTATTTAGGGTCCAGCCATGGAGAAGATTTTCGTTACTAGGATAAGATAAAGAATAAACACATTATAAAAAAATCACATTAGGATTTTCTTTTTAACCTGTTCCTTAAAACACTAGTGCTTAGGAAATCTAATGGAGGCAAAAGCAGTCAAGGGTAGTTTAGGGTTAGGGTTAGGGTTAGGGTTAGTGTTAGGGTTAGGGTACGGCTTAGGGTATGGGATAGGGTATGGGTGAGGGTACGGCATAGGGTAGGGTTTAGGGTTAGGGTTAGTGTTAGGGTTAGGGTTAGGGTATGGCTTAGGGTACGGGTGAGGGTACTGTGTAGGTCATTGGTTAGGGTTAGGTTAAGGCTTAGGATACAGGTTATTGTATGGGTTAGGGTACGGCGCAGGGTATGGGTAAGGGTTAGGGTTAGGGTTAGGGTTAGAGTTAGGGTACGGCTTAGGGTACGGGTTAGGGTACGGGTGAGGGTACGGCGTAGTGTATAGGTTAGGGTTAGGGTTAGGGTACGGCTTTGGGTACGGGTTAGGTTACGGGTGAGGGTACGGCGTAGGGTATGGGTTAGGGTTAGGGTTAGGGTTAGTGTTAGTGTTAGGGTTAGGGTACGGCTTAGCGTATGGGATAGGGTACGGGTGAGGGTACGGCGTAGGGTAGGGGTTAGGGTTAGAGTTAGGGTTAGGGTTGGGGTTAGGGTACGGCTTAGGGTACGGGTGAGGGTACGGGTGAGGGTACTGCGTAGGGTATTGGTTAGGTTTAGGATACGGCTTAGGATACGGGTTAGGGTACGGGTTAGGGTATGGCATAGGGTATGGGTTAGGGTTAGGGTTAGGGTTAGGGTTAGGGTTAGGGTACGGCTTAGGATACGGGTTAGGGTACGGCTGAGGGTACGGCGTAGCGTATGGGTTAGGGTTAGGGTTAGGGTACGTCTTAGGGTACGGGTTAGGGTACGGGTGAGGGTACGGCGTAGGGTAAGGTTTAGGGTTAGGGTTAGGGTTAGGGTTAGTTTTAGGGTTAGGGATTGGTTTAGGGTACGGGTTAGGATTAGCGTACGTGTTAGGGTTAGGTTTTCGGTTAGGGTTAGGGTACGCGTTAGGGTTAGGGTATGGGTTAGGGTTAGGGTACACGTTAGGATTAGGGTATTTATTAAACCTATCCCACTCTCTAGATACCACTTAGCACGTAAAGGAATATTATTAGGGATCCAGCCATGGAGAAGATTTTAGTCACTAGGATAAGATAAAGAATAAACACATTATAAAAAAATCACATTAGGATTTTCTTTTTAACCTGTTCCTTAAAACACTAGTGCTTAGGAAATCTAATAGAGGCAAAAGCAATCAAGGGTAGTTTAGGGTTAGGGTTAGGGTTAGGGTTAGTGTTAGGGTTAGGGTACGGCTTAGGGTATGGGTTAGGGTACGGCTTAGGGTATGGGATAGGGTACGGGTGAGGGTACGGGTGAGGGTACTGCGTAGGGTATTGCTTAGGGTTAGGGTACGGCTTAGGATACGTGTTAGGGTACGGGTTAGGGTACGGCGTAGAGTGTGGGTTAGGGTTAGGGTTAGTGTTAGGGTTAGGGTTACGGTACTTCTTAGGGTACGTGTTAGGGTACGGGTGAGGGTACGGCGTAGGTTATGGGTTAGGGTTAGGGTTAGGGTTAGGGTTAGGGTACGGCTTAGGATACGGGTTAGGGTACGGGTGAGGGTACGGCGTAGGTTATGGGTTAGGGTTAGGGTTAGTGTTAGGGTTATGGTACGGCTTAGGTTATGGGATAGGGTACAGGTGAGGGTATGGCATAGGGTAGGTGTTAGGGTTAGGGTTAGGGTTAGGGTTAGGGTTAGGGTACGGCTTAGGGCACGGGTGAGGCTATGGGTGAGGATACTGCGTAGGGTATTGGTTAGGGTTAGGGTACGGCTTAGGATACGGGTTAGGGTACGTGTTAGGGTATGGCGTACGGTATGGGTTAGGGTTAGGGTTAGGGTTAGGGTTAGGGTTAGGGTACGGCTTAGGGTACGGGTTAGGGTACGGGTGAGGTTACGGCGTAGGGTATAGTTTAGGGTTAGTGTTAGGGTTAGGGTACGGCTTAGGATACGGGTTAGGGTACGGGTGAGGGTACGGCGTACCATATGGTTTAGGGTTAGGGTTAGGGTACGGCTTAGGGTACGGGTTAGGGTACGGGTGAGGGTACGGTGTAGGTTATGGGTTAGGGTTAGGGTTAGGGTTAGGGTTAGTTTTAGGGTTAGGGATTGGTTTAGGGTACGGGTTAGGATTAGCATACGTGTTCGGGTTAGGGTTTTGGTTAGGGTTAGGGTACGCGTTAGGATTAGGGTATGGGTTAGGTTTAGGGTACACTTTAGGATTAGGGTATTTATTAAACCTATCCCACTCTCTAGATACCACTTAGCACGTAAAGGAATATTATTTGGGGTTCAGCCATGGAGAAGATTTTAGTCACTAGGATAAGATAAAGAATAAACACATTATAAAAAAATCACATAAGGTTTTCTTTTTAACCTGTTCCTTAAAACACTAGTGTTTAGGAAATCTAATGGAGGCAAAAGCAGTAAAGGGTAGTTTAGGGTTAGGGTTAGGGTTAGGGTTAGGGGAGGGCTTAGGATACCGGTGAGGGTACTGGTGAGGGTACTGCGTAGGTTATTGGTTAGGGTTAGGGTACGGCTTAGGATACGGGTTAGGATATGGGTTAGGTTACGGCGTTGGGTATGGGTGAGGGTTAGGGTTAGGGTTACGGTAAGGCTTTGGGTACGGGTTAGGGTACGGGTGAGGGTACGGCGTAGGGTAGAGGTTAGGGTTAGGTTTAGGGTTAGGGTACGGCTTAGGATACGGGTTAGGGTATGGGTGAGGGTACGGCGTAGCGTATGGGTTAGGGTTAGGGTTAGGGTTAGGGTTAGTTTTAGGGTTAGGGATTGGTTTAGGGTACGGGTGAGGATTAGCGTACGTGTTAGGGTTAGGGTTTGGGTTAGGGTTAGGGTACACGTTAGGATTAGGGTATTTATTAAACCTATCCCACTCTCTAGATACCACTTAGCACGTAAAGGAATATTATTTAGGGTCCAGCCATGGAGAAGATTTTCGTTACTAGGATAAGATAAAGAATAAACACATTATAAAAAAATCACATTAGGATTTTCTTTTTAACCTGTTCCTTAAAACACTAGTGCTTAGGAAATCTAATGGAGGCAAAAGCAGTCAAGGGTAGTTTAGGGTTAGGGTTAGGGTTAGGGTTAGTGTTAGGGTTAGGGTACGGCTTAGGGTATGGGATAGGGTATGGGTGAGGGTACGGCATAGGGTAGGGTTTAGGGTTAGGGTTAGTGTTAGGGTTAGGGTTAGGGTATGGCTTAGGGTACGGGTGAGGCTATGGGTGAGGATACTGCGTAGGGTATTGGTTAGGGTTAGGGTACGGCTTAGGATACGGGTTAGGGTACGTGTTAGGGTATGGCGTACGGTATGGGTTAGGGTTAGGGTTAGGGTTAGGGTTAGGGTTAGGGTTAGGGTACGGCTTAGGGTACGGCTTAGGGTACGGGTGAGGTTACGGCGTAGGGTATAGTTTAGGGTTAGGGTTAGGGTTAGGGTACGGCTTAGGATACGGGTTAGGGTACGGGTGAGGGTACGGCGTAGCATATGTTTTAGGGTTAGGGTTAGGGTACGGCTTAGGGTACGGGTTAGGGTACGGGTGAGGGTACGGTGTAGGTTATGGGTTAGGGTTAGGGTTAGGGTTAGGGTTAGTTTTAGGGTTAGGGATTGGTTTAGGGTACGGGTTAGGATTAGCATACGTGTTCGGGTTAGGGTTTTGGTTAGGGTTAGGGTACGCGTTAGGGTTAGGGTATGGGTTAGGTTTAGGGTACACTTTAGGATTAGGGTATTTATTAAACCTATCCCACTCTCTAGATACCACTTAGCACGTAAAGGAATATTATTTGGGGTTCAGCCATGGAGAAGATTTTAGTCACTAGGATAAGATAAAGAATAAACACATTATAAAAAAATCACATAAGGTTTTCTTTTTAACTTGTTCCTTAAAACACTAGTGTTTAGGAAATCTAATGGAGGCAAAAGCAGTAAAGGGTAGTTTAGGGTTAGGGTTAGGGTTAGGGTTAGGGGAGGGCTTAGGATACCGGTGAGGGTACTGGTGAGGGTACTGCGTAGGTTATTGGTTAGGGTTAGGGTACGGCTTAGGATACGGGTTAGGATATGGGTTAGGTTACGGCGTTGGGTATGGGTGAGGGTTAGGGTTAGGGTTAGGGTAAGGCTTTGGGTACGGGTTAGGGTACGGGTGAGGGTACGGCGTAGGGTAGAGGTTAGGGTTAGGTTTAGGGTTAGGGTACGGCTTAGGATACGGGTTAGGGTATGGGTGAGGGTACGGCGTAGCGTATGGGTTAGGGTTAGGGTTAGGGTTAGGGTTAGTTTTAGGGTTAGGGATTGGTTTAGGGTACGGGTGAGGATTAGCGTACGTGTTAGGGTTAGGGTTTGGGTTAGGGTTAGGGTACGCATTAGGGTTAGGGTTAGGGTACACGTTAGGATTAGGGTATTTATTAAACCTATCCCACTCTCTAGATACCACTTAGCACGTAAAGGAATATTATTTAGGGTCCAGCCATGGAGAAGATTTTCGTTACTAGGATAAGATAAAGAATAAACACATTATAAAAAAATCACATTAGGATTTTCTTTTTAACCTGTTCCTTAAAACACTAGTGCTTAGGAAATCTAATGGAGGCAAAAGCAGTCAAGGGTAGTTTAGGGTTAGGGTTAGGGTTAGGGTTAGTGTTAGGGTTAGGGTACGGCTTAGGGTATGGGATAGGGTATGGGTGAGGGTACGGCATAGGGTAGGGTTTAGGGTTAGGGTTAGTGTTAGGGTTAGGGTTAGGGTATGGCTTAGGGTACGGGTGAGGGTACTGTGTAGGTCATTGGTTAGGGTTAGGTTAAGGCTTAGGATACAGGTTATTGTATGGGTTAGGGTACGGCGCAGGGTATGGGTAAGGGTTAGGGTTAGGGTTAGGGTTAGAGTTAGGGTACGGCTTAGGGTACGGGTTAGGGTACGGGTGAGGGTACGGCGTAGTGTATAGGTTAGGGTTAGGGTTAGGGTACGGCTTTGGGTACGGGTTAGGTTACGGGTGAGGGTACGGCGTAGGGTATGGGTTAGGGTTAGGGTTAGGGTTAGTGTTAGTGTTAGGGTTAGGGTACGGCTTAGCGTATGGGATAGGGTACGGGTGAGGGTACGGCGTAGGGTAGGGGTTAGGGTTAGAGTTAGGGTTAGGGTTGGGGTTAGGGTACGGCTTAGGGTACGGGTGAGGGTACGGGTGAGGGTACTGCGTAGGGTATTGGTTAGGGTTAGGATACGGCTTAGGATACGGGTTAGGGTACGGGTTAGGGTATGGCATAGGGTATGGGTTAGGGTTAGGGTTAGGGTTAGGGTTAGGGTTAGGGTATGGCTTAGGATACGGGTTAGGGTACGGCTGAGGGTACGGCATAGCGTATGGGTTAGGGTTAGGGTTAGGGTACGTCTTAGGGTACGGGTTAGGGTACGGGTGAGGGTACGGCGTAGGGTAAGGTTTAGGGTTAGGGTTAGGGTTAGGGTTAGTTTTAGGGTTAGGGATTGGTTTAGGGTACGGGTTAGGATTAGCGTACGTGTTAGGGTTAGGTTTTCGGTTAGGGTTAGGGTACGCGTTAGGGTTAGGGTATGGGTTAGGGTTAGGGTACACGTTAGGATTAGGGTATTTATTAAACCTATCCCACTCTCTAGATACCACTTAGCACGTAAAGGAATATTATTAGGGATCCAGCCATGGAGAAGATTTTAGTCACTAGGATAAGATAAAGAATAAACACATTATAAAAAAATCACATTAGGATTTTCTTTTTAACCTGTTCCTTAAAACACTAGTGCTTAGGAAATCTAATAGAGGCAAAAGCAATCAAGGGTAGTTTAGGGTTAGGGTTAGGGTTAGGGTTAGTGTTAGGGTTAGGGTACGGCTTAGGGTATGGGATAGGGTACGGGTGAGGGTACGGGTGAGGGTACTGCGTAGGGTATTGCTTAGGGTTAGGGTACGGCTTAGGATACGTGTTAGGGTACGGGTTAGGGTACGGCGTAGAGTGTGGGTTAGGGTTAGGGTTAGTGTTAGGGTTAGGGTTACGGTACTTCTTAGGGTACGTGTTAGGGTACGGGTGAGGGTACGGCGTAGGTTATGGGTTAGGGTTAGGGTTAGGGTTAGGGTTAGGGTACGGCTTAGGATACGGGTTAGGGTACGGGTGAGGGTACGGCGTAGGTTATGGGTTAGGGTTAGGGTTAGTGTTAGGGTTATGGTACGGCTTAGGTTATGGGATAGGGTACAGGTGAGGGTATGGCATAGGGTAGGTGTTAGGGTTAGGGTTAGGGTTAGGGTTAGGGTTAGGGTACGGCTTAGGGCACGGGTGAGGCTATGGGTGAGGATAATGCGTAGGGTATTGGTTAGGGTTAGGGTACGGCTTAGGATACGGGTTAGGGTACGTGTTAGGGTATGGCGTACGGTATGGGTTAGGGTTAGGGTTAGGGTTAGGGTTAGGGTTAGGGTTAGGGTACGGCTTAGGGTACGGGTTAGGGTACGGGTGAGGTTACGGCGTAGGGTATAGTTTAGGGTTAGTGTTAGGGTTAGGGTACGGCTTCGGATACGGGTTAGGGTACGGGTGAGGGTACGGCGTAGCATATGGTTTAGGGTTAGGGTTAGGGTACGGCTTAGGGTACGGGTTAGGGTACGGGTGAGGGTACGGTGTAGGTTATGGGTTAGGGTTAGGGTTAGGGTTAGGGTTAGTTTTAGGGTTAGGGATTGGTTTAGGGTACGGGTCAGGATTAGCATACGTGTTCGGGTTAGGGTTTTGGTTAGGGTTAGGGTACGCGTTAGGGTTAGGGTATGGGTTAGGTTTAGGGTACACTTTAGGATTAGGGTATTTATTAAACCTATCCCACTCTCTAGATACCACTTAGCACGTAAAGGAATATTATTTGGGGTTCAGCCATGGAGAAGATTTTAGTCACTAGGATAAGATAAAGAATAAACACATTATAAAAAAATCACATAAGGTTTTCTTTTTAACCTGTTCCTTAAAACACTAGTGTTTAGGAAATCTAATGGAGGCAAAAGCAGTAAAGGGTAGTTTAGGGTTAGGGTTAGGGTTAGGGTTAGGGTAGGGCTTAGGATACCGGTGAGGGTACTGGTGAGGGTACTGCGTAGGTTATTGGTTAGGGTTAGGGTACGGCTTAGGATACGGGTTAGGATATGGGTTAGGTTACGGCGTTGGGTATGGGTGAGGGTTAGGGTTAGGGTTAGGGTAAGGCTTTGGGTACGGGTTAGGGTACGGGTGAGGGTGCGGCGTAGGGTAGAGGTTAGGGTTAGGTTTAGGGTTAGGGTACGGCTTAGGATACGGGTTAGGGTATGGGTGAGGGTACGGCGTAGCGTATGGGTTAGGGTTAGGGTTAGGGTTAGGGTTAGTTTTAGGGTTAGGGATTGGTTTAGGGTACGGGTGAGGATTAGCGTACGTGTTAGGGTTAGGGTTTGGGTTAGGGTTAGGGTACGCATTAGGGTTAGGGTTAGGGTACACGTTAGGATTAGGGTATTTATTAAACCTATCCCACTCTCTAGATACCACTTAGCACGTAAAGGTATATTATTTAGGGTCCAGCCATGGAGAAGATTTTCGTTACTAGGATAAGATAAAGAATAAACACATTATAAAAAAATCACATTAGGATTTTCTTTTTAACCTGTTCCTTAAAACACTAGTGCTTAGGAAATCTAATGGAGGCAAAAGCAGTCAAGGGTAGTTTAGGGTTAGGGTTAGGGTTAGGGTTAGTGTTAGGGTTAGGGTACGGCTTAGGGTATGGGATAGGGTATGGGTGAGGGTACGGCATAGGGTAGGGTTTAGGGTTAGGGTTAGTGTTAGGGTTAGGGTTAGGGTATGGCTTAGGGTACGGGTGAGGGTACTGTGTAGGTCATTGGTTAGGGTTAGGTTAAGGCTTAGGATACAGGTTATTGTATGGGTTAGGGTACGGCGCAGGGTATGGGTAAGGGTTAGGGTTAGGGTTAGGGTTAGAGTTAGGGTACGGCTTAGGGTACGGGTTAGGGTACGGGTGAGGGTACGGCGTAGTGTATAGGTTAGGGTTAGGGTTAGGGTACGGCTTTGGGTACGGGTTAGGTTACGGGTGAGGGTACGGCGTAGGGTATGGGTTAGGGTTAGGGTTAGGGTTAGTGTTAGTGTTAGGGTTAGGGTACGGCTTAGCGTATGGGATAGGGTACGGGTGAGGGTACGGCGTAGGGTAGGGGTTAGGGTTAGAGTTAGGGTTAGGGTTGGGGTTAGGGTACGGCTTAGGGTACGGGTGAGGGTACGGGTGAGGGTACTGCGTAGGGTATTGGTTAGGGTTAGGATACGGCTTAGGATACGGGTTAGGGTACGGGTTAGGGTATGGCATAGGGTATGGGTTAGGGTTAGGGTTAGGGTTAGGGTTAGGGTTAGGGTATGGCTTAGGATACGGGTTAGGGTACGGCTGAGGGTACGGCATAGCGTATGGGTTAGGGTTAGGGTTAGGGTACGTCTTAGGGTACGGGTGAGGGTACGGCGTAGGGTAAGGTTTAGGGTTAGGGTTAGGGTTAGGGTTAGTTTTAGGGTTAGGGATTGGTTTAGGGTACGGGTTAGGATTAGCGTACGTGTTAGGGTTAGGTTTTCGGTTAGGGTTAGGGTACGCGTTAGGGTTAGGGTATGGGTTAGGGTTAGGGTACACGTTAGGATTAGGGTATTTATTAAACCTATCCCACTCTCTAGATACCACTTAGCACGTAAAGGAATATTATTAGGGATCCAGCCATGGAGAAGATTTTAGTCACTAGGATAAGATAAAGAATAAACACATTATAAAAAAATCACATTAGGATTTTCTTTTTAACCTGTTCCTTAAAACACTAGTGCTTAGGAAATCTAATAGAGGCAAAAGCAATCAAGGGTAGTTTAGGGTTAGGGTTAGGGTTAGGGTTAGTGTTAGGGTTAGGGTACGGCTTAGGGTATGGGATAGGGTACGGGTGAGGGTACGGGTGAGGGTACTGCGTAGGGTATTGCTTAGGGTTAGGGTACGGCTTAGGATACGTGTTAGGGTACGGGTTAGGGTACGGCGTAGAGTGTGGGTTAGGGTTAGGGTTAGTGTTAGGGTTAGGGTTACGGTACTTCTTAGGGTACGTGTTAGGGTACGGGTGAGGGTACGGCGTAGGTTATGGGTTAGGGTTAGGGTTAGGGTTAGGGTTAGGGTACGGCTTAGGATACGGGTTAGGGTACGGGTGAGGGTACGGCGTAGGTTATGGGTTAGGGTTAGGGTTAGTGTTAGGGTTATGGTACGGCTTAGGTTATGGGATAGGGTACAGGTGAGGGTATGGCATAGGGTAGGTGTTAGGGTTAGGGTTAGGGTTAGGGTTAGGGTTAGGGTACGGCTTAGGGCACGGGTGAGGCTATGGGTGAGGATAATGCGTAGGGTATTGGTTAGGGTTAGGGTACGGCTTAGGATACGGGTTAGGGTACGTGTTAGGGTATGGCGTACGGTATGGGTTAGGGTTAGGGTTAGGGTTAGGGTTAGGGTTAGGGTTAGGGTACGGCTTAGGGTACGGGTTAGGGTACGGGTGAGGTTACGGCGTAGGGTATAGTTTAGGGTTAGTGTTAGGGTTAGGGTACGGCTTAGGATACGGGTTAGGGTACGGGTGAGGGTACGGCGTAGCATATGGTTTAGGGTTAGGGTTAGGGTATGGCTTAGGGTACGGGTTAGGGTACGGGTGAGGGTACGGTGTAGGTTATGGGTTAGGGTTAGGGTTAGGGTTAGGGTTAGTTTTAGGGTTAGGGATTGGTTTAGGGTACGGGTCAGGATTAGCATACGTGTTCGGGTTAGGGTTTTGGTTAGGGTTAGGGTACGCGTTAGGGTTAGGGTATGGGTTAGGTTTAGGGTACACTTTAGGATTAGGGTATTTATTAAACCTATCCCACTCTCTAGATACCACTTAGCACGTAAAGGAATATTATTTGGGGTTCAGCCATGGAGAAGATTTTAGTCACTAGGATAAGATAAAGAATAAACACATTATAAAAAAATCACATAAGGTTTTCTTTTTAACCTGTTCCTTAAAACACTAGTGTTTAGGAAATCTAATGGAGGCAAAAGCAGTAAAGGGTAGTTTAGGGTTAGGGTTAGGGTTAGGGTTAGGGTAGGGCTTAGGATACCGGTGAGGGTACTGGTGAGGGTACTGCGTAGGTTATTGGTTAGGGTTAGGGTACGGCTTAGGATACGGGTTAGGATATGGGTTAGGTTACGGCGTTGGGTATGGGTGAGGGTTAGGGTTAGGGTTAGGGTAAGGCTTTGGGTACGGGTTAGGGTACGGGTGAGGGTGCGGCGTAGGGTAGAGGTTAGGGTTAGGTTTAGGGTTAGGGTACGGCTTAGGATACGGGTTAGGGTATGGGTGAGGGTACGGCGTAGCGTATGGGTTAGGGTTAGGGTTAGGGTTAGGGTTAGTTTTAGGGTTAGGGATTGGTTTAGGGTACGGGTGAGGATTAGCGTACGTGTTAGGGTTAGGGTTTGGGTTAGGGTTAGGGTACACGTTAGGATTAGGGTATTTATTAAACCTATCCCACTCTCTAGATACCACTTAGCACGTAAAGGAATATTATTTAGGGTCCAGCCATGGAGAAGATTTTCGTTACTAGGATAAGATAAAGAATAAACACATTATAAAAAAATCACATTAGGATTTTCTTTTTAACCTGTTCCTTAAAACACTAGTGCTTAGGAAATCTAATGGAGGCAAAAGCAGTCAAGGGTAGTTTAGGGTTAGGGTTAGGGTTAGGGTTAGTGTTAGGGTTAGGGTACGGCTTAGGGTATGGGATAGGGTATGGGTGAGGGTACGGCATAGGGTAGGGTTTAGGGTTAGGGTTAGTGTTAGGGTTAGGGTTAGGGTATGGCTTAGGGTACGGGTGAGGGTACTGTGTAGGTCATTGGTTAGGGTTAGGTTAAGGCTTAGGATACAGGTTATTGTATGGGTTAGGGTACGGCGCAGGGTATGGGTAAGGGTTAGGGTTAGGGTTAGGGTTAGAGTTAGGGTACGGCTTAGGGTACGGGTTAGGGTACGGGTGAGGGTACGGCGTAGTGTATAGGTTAGGGTTAGGGTTAGGGTACGGCTTTGGGTACGGGTTAGGTTACGGGTGAGGGTACGGCGTAGGGTATGGGTTAGGGTTAGGGTTAGGGTTAGTGTTAGTGTTAGGGTTAGGGTACGGCTTAGCGTATGGGATAGGGTACGGGTGAGGGTACGGCGTAGGGTAGGGGTTAGGGTTAGAGTTAGGGTTAGGGTTGGGGTTAGGGTACGGCTTAGGGTACGGGTGAGGGTATGGGTGAGGGTACTGCGTAGGGTATTGGTTAGGGTTAGGATACGGCTTAGGATACGGGTTAGGGTACGGGTTAGGGTATGGCGTAGGGTATGGGTTAGGGTTAGGGTTAGGGTTAGGGTTAGGGTACGGCTTAGGATACGGGTTAGGGTACGGGTGAGGGTACGGCGTAGCGTATGGGTTAGGGTTAGGGTTAGGGTACGTCTTAGGGTACGGGTTAGGGTACGGGTGAGGGTACGGCGTAGGGTAAGGTTTAGGGTTAGGGTTAGTTTTAGGGTTAGGGATTGGTTTAGGGTACGGGTTAGGATTAGCGTACGTGTTAGGGTTAGGTTTTCGGTTAGGGTTAGGGTACGCGTTAGGGTTAGGGTATGGGTTAGGGTTAGGGTACACGTTAGGATTAGGGTATTTATTAAACCTATCCCACTCTCTAGATACCACTTAGCGCGTAAAGGAATATTATTAGGGATCCAGCCATGGAGAAGATTTTAGTCACTAGGATAAGATAAAGAATAAACACATTATAAAAAAATCACATTAGGATTTTCTTTTTAACCTGTTCCTTAAAACACTAGTGTTTAGGAAATCTAATACAGGCAAAAGCAATCAAGGGTAGTTTAGGGTTAGGGTTAGGGTTAGGGTTAGTGTTAGGGTTAGGGTACGGCTTAGGGTATGGGATAGGGTATGGGTGAGGGTACGGCGTAGGGTAGGGGTTAGGGTTAGGGTTAGGGTTAGGGTTAGGGTATGGCTTAGGGTACGGGTGAGGGTACGGGTGAGGGTACTGCGTAGGGTATTGGTTAGGGTTAGGGTACGGCTTAGGATACGTGTTAGGGTACGGGTTAGGGTACGGCGTAGAGTGTGGGTTAAGGTTAGGGTTAGTGTTAGGGTTAGGGTTACGGTACGTCTTAGGGTATGTGTTAGGGTACGGGTGAGGGTACGGCGTAGGTTATGGGTTAGGGTTAGGGTTAGGGTTAGGGTTAGGGTACGGCTTAGGATACGGGTTAGGGTACGGGTGAGGGTACGGCGTAGGTTATGGGTTAGGGTTAGGGTTAGTGTTAGGGTTATGGTACGGCTTAAGTTATGGGATAGGGTACAGGTGAGGGTATGGCATAGGGTAGGGGTTAGGGTTAGGGTTAGGGTTAGGGTTAGGGTTAGGGTACGGCTTAGGGTACGGGTGAGGCTATGGGTGAGGATACTGCGTAGGGTATTGGTTAGGGTTAGGGTACGGCTTAGGATACGGGTTAGGGTACGTGTTAGGGTATGGCGTACGGTATGGGTTAGGGTTAGGGTTAGGGTTAGGGTTAGGGTACGGCTTAGGGTAGGGGTTAGGGTACGGGTGAGGTTACGGCGTAGGGTATAGTTTAGGGTTAGGGTTAGGGTTAGGGTACGGCTTAGGATACGGGTTAGGGTACGGGTGAGGGTACGGCGTAGCATATGTTTTAGGGTTAGGGTTAGGGTACGGCTTAGGGTACGGGTTAGGGTACGGGTGAGGGTACGGTGTAGGTTATGGGTTAGGGTTAGGGTTAGGGTTAGGGTTAGTTTTAGGGTTAGGGATTGGTTTAGGGTACGGGTTAGGATTAGCATACGTGTTCGGGTTAGGGTTTTGGTTAGGGTTAGGGTACGCGTTAGGATTAGGGTATGGGTTAGGTTTAGGGTACACTTTAGGATTAGGGTATTTATTAAACCTATCCCACTCTCTAGATACCACTTAGCACGTAAAGGATTATTATTTGGGGTTCAGCCATGGAGAAGATTTTAGTCACTAGGATAAGATAAAGAATAAACACATTATAAAAAAATCACATAAGGTTTTCTTTTTAACCTGTTCCTTAAAACACTAGTGTTTAGGAAATCTAATGGAGGCAAAAGCAGTAAAGGGTAGTTTAGGGTTAGGGTTAGGGTTAGGGTTAGGGGAGGGCTTAGGATACCGGTGAGGGTACTGGTGAGGGTACTGCGTAGGTTATTGGTTAGGGTTAGGGTACGGCTTAGGATACGGGTTAGGATATGGGTTAGGTTACGGCGTTGGGTATGGGTGAGGGTTAGGGTTAGGGTTAGGGTAAGGCTTTGGGTACGGGTTAGGGTACGGGTGAGGGTACGGCATAGGGTAGAGGTTAGGGTTAGGTTTAGGGTTAGGGTACGGCTTAGGATACGGGTTAGGGTATGGGTGAGGGTACGGCGTAGCGTATGGGTTAGGGTTAGGGTTAGGGTTAGGGTTAGTTTTAGGGTTAGGGATTGGTTTAGGGTACGGGTGAGGATTAGCGTACGTGTTAGGGTTAGGGTTTGGGTTAGGGTTAGGGTACGCATTAGGGTTAGGGTTAGGGTACACGTTAGGATTAGGGTATTTATTAAACCTATCCCACTCTCTAGATACCACTTAGCACGTAAAGGAATATTATTTAGGGTCCAGGCATGGAGAAGATTTTCGTTACTAGGATAAGATAAAGAATAAACACATTATAAAAAAATCACATTAGGATTTTCTTTTTAACCTGTTCCTTAAAACACTAGTGCTTAGGAAATCTAATGGAGGCAAAAGCAGTCAAGGGTAGTTTAGGGTTAGGGTTAGGGTTAGTGTTAGGGTTAGGGTACGGCTTAGGGTATGGGATAGGGTATGGGTGAGGGTACGGCATAGGGTAGGGTTTAGGGTTAGGGTTAGTGTTAGGGTTAGGGTTAGGGTATGGCTTAGGGTACGGGTGAGGGTACTGTGTAGGTCATTGGTTAGGGTTAGGTTAAGGCTTAGGATACAGGGTATTGTATGGGTTAGGGTACGGCGCAGGGTATGGGTAAGGGTTAGGGTTAGGGTTAGGGTTAGAGTTAGGGTACGGCTTAGGGTACGGGTTAGGGTACGGGTGAGGGTACGGCGTAGTGTATAGGTTAGGGTTAGTGTTAGGGTACGGCTTTGGGTACGGGTTAGGTTACGGGTGAGGGTACGGCGTAGGGTATGGGTTAGGGTTAGGGTTAGGGTTAGTGTTAGTGTTAGGGTTAGGGTACGGCTTAGCGTATGGGATAGGGTACGGGTGAGGGTACGGCGTAGGGTAGGGGTTAGGGTTAGAGTTAGGGTTAGGGTTGGGGTTAGGGTACGGCTTAGGGTACGGGTGAGGGTACGGGTGAGGGTACTGCGTAGGGTATTGGTTAGGGTTAGGATACGGCTTAGGATACGGGTTAGGGTACGGGTTAGGGTATGGCGTAGGGTATGGGTTAGGGTTAGGGTTAGGGTTAGGGTTAGGGTTAGGGTACGGCTTAGGATACGGGTTAGGGTACGGGTGAGGGTACGGCGTAGCGTATGGGTTAGGGTTAGGGTTAGGGTTAGTTTTAGGGTTAGGGATTGGTTTAGGGTACGGGTGAGGATTAGCCTACGTGTTAGGGTTAGGGTTTGGGTTAGGGTTAGGGTACACGTTAGGATTAGGGTATTTATTAAACCTATCCCACTCTCTAGATACCACTTAGCACGTAAAGGAATATTATTTAGGGTCCAGCCATGGAGAAGATTTTCGTTACTAGGATAAGATAAAGAATAAACACATTATAAAAAAATCACATTAGGATTTTCTTTTTAACCTGTTCCTTAAAACACTAGTGCTTAGGAAATCTAATGGAGGCAAAAGCAGTCAAGGGTAGTTTAGGGTTAGGGTTAGGGTTAGGGTTAGTGTTAGGGTTAGGGTACGGCTTAGGGTATGGGATAGGGTATGGGTGAGGGTACGGCATAGGGTAGGGTTTAGGGTTAGGGTTAGTGTTAGGGTTAGGGTTAGGGTATGGCTTAGGGTACGGGTGAGGGTACTGTGTAGGTCATTGGTTAGGGTTAGGTTAAGGCTTAGGATACAGGTTATTGTATGGGTTAGGGTACGGCGCAGGGTATGGGTAAGGGTTAGGGTTAGGGTTAGGGTTAGAGTTAGGGTACGGCTTAGGGTACGGGATAGGGTACGGGTGAGGGTACGGCGTAGTGTATAGGTTAGGGTTAGGGTTAGGGTACGGCTTTGGGTACGGGTTAGGTTACGGGTGAGGGTACGGCGTAGGGTATGGGTTAGGGTTAGGGTTAGGGTTAGTGTTAGTGTTAGGGTTAGGGTACGGCTTAGCGTATGGGATAGGGTACGGGTGAGGGTACGGCGTAGGGTAGGGGTTAGGGTTAGAGTTAGGGTTAGGGTTGGGGTTAGGGTACGGCTTAGGGTACGGGTGAGGGTATGGGTGAGGGTACTGCGTAGGGTATTGGTTAGGGTTAGGATACGGCTTAGGATACGGGTTAGGGTACGGGTTAGGGTATGGCGTAGGGTATGGGTTAGGGTTAGGGTTAGGGTTAGGGTTAGGGTACGGCTTAGGATACGGGTTAGGGTACGGGTGAGGGTACGGCGTAGCGTATGGGTTAGGGTTAGGGTTAGGGTACGTCTTAGGGTACGGGTTAGGGTACGGGTGAGGGTACGGCGTAGGGTAAGGTTTAGGGTTAGGGTTAGTTTTAGGGTTAGGGATTGGTTTAGGGTACGGGTTAGGATTAGCGTACGTGTTAGGGTTAGGTTTTCGGTTAGGGTTAGGGTACGCGTTAGGGTTAGGGTATGGGTTAGGGTTAGGGTACACGTTAGGATTAGGGTATTTATTAAACCTATCCCACTCTCTAGATACCACTTAGCGCGTAAAGGAATATTATTAGGGATCCAGCCATGGAGAAGATTTTAGTCACTAGGATAAGATAAAGAATAAACACATTATAAAAAAATCACATTAGGATTTTCTTTTTAACCTGTTCCTTAAAACACTAGTGTTTAGGAAATCTAATACAGGCAAAAGCAATCAAGGGTAGTTTAGGGTTAGGGTTAGGGTTAGGGTTAGTGTTAGGGTTAGGGTACGGCTTAGGGTATGGGATAGGGTATGGGTGAGGGTACGGCGTAGGGTAGGGGTTAGGGTTAGGGTTAGGGTTAGGGTTAGGGTATGGCTTAGGGTACGGGTGAGGGTACGGGTGAGGGTACTGCGTAGGGTATTGGTTAGGGTTAGGGTACGGCTTAGGATACGTGTTAGGGTACGGGTTAGGGTACGGCGTAGAGTGTGGGTTAAGGTTAGGGTTAGTGTTAGGGTTAGGGTTACGGTACGTCTTAGGGTATGTGTTAGGGTACGGGTGAGGGTACGGCGTAGGTTATGGGTTAGGGTTAGGGTTAGGGTTAGGGTTAGGGTACGGCTTAGGATACGGGTTAGGGTACGGGTGAGGGTACGGCGTAGGTTATGGGTTAGGGTTAGGGTTAGTGTTAGGGTTATGGTACGGCTTAAGTTATGGGATAGGGTACAGGTGAGGGTATGGCATAGGGTAGGGGTTAGGGTTAGGGTTAGGGTTAGGGTTAGGGTTAGGGTACGGCTTAGGGTACGGGTCAGGCTATGGGTGAGGATACTGCGTAAGGTATTGGTTAGGGTTAGGGTACGGCTTAGGATACGGGTTAGGGTACGTGTTAGGGTATGGCGTACGGTATGGGTTAGGGTTAGGGTTAGGGTTAGGGTTAGGGTACGGCTTAGGGTACGGGTTAGGGTACGGGTGAGGTTACGGCGTAGGGTATAGTTTAGGGTTAGGGTTAGGGTTAGGGTACGGCTTAGGATACGGGTTAGGGTACGGGTGAGGGTACGGCGTAGCATATGTTTTAGGGTTAGGGTTAGGGTACGGCTTAGGGTACGGGTTAGGGTACGGGTGAGGGTACGGTGTAGGTTATGGGTTAGGGTTAGGGTTAGGGTTAGGGTTAGTTTTAGGGTTAGGGATTGGTTTAGGGTACGGGTTAGGATTAGCATACGTGTTCGGGTTAGGGTTTTGGTTAGGGTTAGGGTACGCGTTAGGGTTAGGGTATGGGTTAGGTTTAGGGTACACTTTAGGATTAGGGTATTTATTAAACCTATCCCACTCTCTAGATACCACTTAGCACGTAAAGGATTATTATTTGGGGTTCAGCCATGGAGAAGATTTTAGTCACTAGGATAAGATAAAGAATAAACACATTATAAAAAAATCACATAAGGTTTTCTTTTTAACCTGTTCCTTAAAACACTAGTGTTTAGGAAATCTAATGGAGGCAAAAGCAGTAAAGGGTAGTTTAGGGTTAGGGTTAGGGTTAGGGTTAGGGGAGGGCTTAGGATACCGGTGAGGGTACTGGTGAGGGTACTGCGTAGGTTATTGGTTAGGGTTAGGGTACGGCTTAGGATACGGGTTAGGATATGGGTTAGGTTACGGCGTTGGGTATGGGTGAGGGTTAGGGTTAGGGTTAGGGTAAGGCTTTGGGTACGGGTTAGGGTACGGGTGAGGGTACGGCATAGGGTAGAGGTTAGGGTTAGGTTTAGGGTTAGGGTACGGCTTAGGATACGGGTTAGGTTATGGGTGAGGGTACGGCGTAGCGTATGGGTTAGGGTTAGGGTTAGGGTTAGGGTTAGTTTTAGGGTTAGGGATTGGTTTAGGGTACGGGTGAGGATTAGCGTACGTGTTAGGGTTAGGGTTTGGGTTAGGGTTAGGGTACGCATTAGGGTTAGGGTTAGGGTACACGTTAGGATTAGGGTATTTATTAAACCTATCCCACTCTCTAGATACCACTTAGCACGTAAAGGAATATTATTTAGGGTCCAGCCATGGAGAAGATTTTCGTTACTAGGATAAGATAAAGAATAAACACATTATAAAAAAATCACATTAGGATTTTCTTTTTAACCTGTTCCTTAAAACACTAGTGCTTAGGAAATCTAATGGAGGCAAAAGCAGTCAAGGGTAGTTTAGGGTTAGGGTTAGGGTTAGTGTTAGGGTTAGGGTACGGCTTAGGGTATGGGATAGGGTATGGGTGAGGGTACGGCATAGGGTAGGGTTTAGGGTTAGGGTTAGTGTTAGGGTTAGGGTTAGGGTATGGCTTAGGGTACGGGTGAGGGTACTGTGTAGGTCATTGGTTAGGGTTAGGTTAAGGCTTAGGATACAGGTTATTGTATGGGTTAGGGTACGGCGCAGGGTATGGGTAAGGGTTAGGGTTAGGGTTAGGGTTAGAGTTAGGGTACGGCTTAGGGTACGGGTTAGGGTACGGGTGAGGGTACGGCGTAGTGTATAGGTTAGGGTTAGTGTTAGGGTACGGCTTTGGGTACGGGTTAGGTTACGGGTGAGGGTACGGCGTAGGGTATGGGTTAGGGTTAGGGTTAGGGTTAGTGTTAGTGTTAGGGTTAGGGTACGGCTTAGCGTATGGGATAGGGTACGGGTGAGGGTACGGCGTAGGGTAGGGGTTAGGGTTAGAGTTAGGGTTAGGGTTGGGGTTAGGGTACGGCTTAGGGTACGGGTGAGGGTACGGGTGAGGGTACTGCGTAGGGTATTGGTTAGGGTTAGGATACGGCTTAGGATACGGGTTAGGGTACGGGTTAGGGTATGGCGTAGGGTATGGGTTAGGGTTAGGGTTAGGGTTAGGGTTAGGGTTAGGGTACGGCTTAGGATACGGGTTAGGGTACGGGTGAGGGTACGGCGTAGCGTATGGGTTAGGGTTAGGGTTAGGGTACGTCTTAGGGTACGGGTTAGGGTACGGGTGAGGGTACGGCGTAGGGTAAGGTTTAGGGTTAGGGTTAGGGTTAGGGTTAGTTTTAGGGTTAGGGATTGGTTTAGGGTACGGGTTAGGATTAGCGTACCTGTTAGGGTTAGGTTTTCGGTTAGGGTTAGGGTACGCGTTAGGGTTAGGGTATGGGTTAGGGTTAGGGTACACGTTAGGATTAGGGTATTTATTAAACCTATCCCACTCTCTAGATACCACTTAGCACGTAAAGGAATATTATTTAGGGTCCAGCCATGGAGAAGATTTTCGTTACTAGGATAAGATAAAGAATAAACACATTATAAAAAAATCACATTAGGATTTTCTTTTTAACCTGTTCCTTAAAACACTAGTGCTTAGGAAATCTAATAGAGGCAAAAGCAGTCAAGGGTAGTTTAGGGTTAGGGTTAGGGTTAGGGTTAGTGTTAGGGTTAGGGTACGGCTTAGGGTATGGGATAGGGTACGGGTGAGGGTACGGGTGAGGGTACTGCGTAGGGTATTGCTTAGGGTTAGGGTACGGCTTAGGATACGTGTTAGGGTACGGGTTAGGGTACGGCGTAGAGTGTGGGTTAGGGTTAGGGTTAGTGTTAGGGTTAGGGTTACGGTACTTCTTAGGGTACGTGTTAGGGTACGGGTGAGGGTACGGCGTAGGTTATGGGTTAGGGTTAGGGTTAGGGTTAGGGTTAGGGTACGGCTTAGGATACGGGTTAGGGTACGGGTGAGGGTACGGCGTAGGTTATGGGTTAGGGTTAGGGTTAGTGTTAGGGTTATGGTACGGCTTAGGTTATGGGATAGGGTACAGGTGAGGGTATGGCATAGGGTAGGTGTTAGGGTTAGGGTTAGGGTTAGGGTTAGGGTACGGCTTAGGGCACGGGTGAGGCTATGGGTGAGGATAATGCGTAGGGTATTGGTTAGGGTTAGGGTACGGCTTAGGATACGGGTTAGGGTACGTGTTAGGGTATGGCGTACGGTATGGGTTAGGGTTAGGGTTAGGGTTAGGGTTAGGGTTAGGGTTAGGGTACGGCTTAGGGTACGGGTTAGGGTACGGGTGAGGTTACGGCGTAGGGTATAGTTTAGGGTTAGTGTTAGGGTTAGGGTACGGCTTAGGATACGGGTTAGGGTACGGGTGAGGGTACGGCGTAGCATATGGTTTAGGGTTAGGGTTAGGGTACGGCTTAGGGTACGGGTTAGGGTACGGGTGAGGGTACGGTGTAGGTTATGGGTTAGGGTTAGGGTTAGGGTTAGGGTTAGTTTTAGGGTTAGGGATTGGTTTAGGGTACGGGTTAGGATTAGCATACGTGTTCGGGTTAGGGTTTTGGTTAGGGTTAGGGTACGCGTTAGGGTTAGGGTATGGGTTAGGTTTAGGGTACACTTTAGGATTAGGGTATTTATTAAACCTATCCCACTCTCTAGATACCACTTAGCACGTAAAGGAATATTATGTGGGGTTCAGCCATGGAGAAGATTTTAGTCACTAGGATAAGATAAAGAATAAACACATTATAAAAAAATCACATAAGGTTTTCTTTTTAACCTGTTCCTTAAAACACTAGTGTTTAGGAAATCTAATGGAGGCAAAAGCAGTAAAGGGTAGTTTAGGGTTAGGGTTAGGGTTAGGGTTAGGGTAGGGCTTAGGATACCGGTGAGGGTACTGGTGAGGGTACTGCGTAGGTTATTGGTTAGGGTTAGGGTACGGCTTAGGATACGGGTTAGGATATGGGTTAGGTTACGGCGTTGGGTATGGGTGAGGGTTAGGGTTAGGGTTAGGGTAAGGCTTTGGGTACGGGTTAGGGTACGGGTGAGAGTGCGGCGTAGGGTAGAGGTTAGGGTTAGGTTTAGGGTTAGGGTACGGCTTAGGATACGGGTTAGGGTATGGGTGAGGGTACGGCGTAGCGTATGGGTTAGGGTTAGGGTTAGGGTTAGGGTTAGTTTTAGGGTTAGGGATTGGTTTAGGGTACGGGTGAGGATTAGCGTACGTGTTAGGGTTAGGGTTTGGGTTAGGGTTAGGGTACACGTTAGGATTAGGGTATTTATTAAACCTATCCCACTCTCTAGATACCACTTAGCACGTAAAGGAATATTATTTAGGGTCCAGCCATGGAGAAGATTTTCATTACTAGGATAAGATAAAGAATAAACACATTATAAAAAAATCACATTAGGATTTTCTTTTTAACCTGTTCCTTAAAACACTAGTGCTTAGGAAATCTAATGGAGGCAAAAGCAGTCAAGGGTAGTTTAGGGTTAGGGTTAGGGTTAGGGTTAGTGTTAGGGTTAGGGTACGGCTTAGGGTATGGGATAGGGTATGGGTGAGGGTACGGCATAGGGTAGGGTTTAGGGTTAGGGTTAGTGTTAGGGTTAGGGTATGGCTTAGGGTACGGGTGAGGGTACGGGTGAGGGTACTGCGTAGGGTATTGGTTAGGGTTAGGGTACGGCTTAGGATACGTGTTAGGGTACGGGTTAGGGTACGGCGTAGAGTGTGGGTTAAGGTTAGGGTTAGTGTTAGGGTTAGGGTTACGGTACGTCTTAGGGTATGTGTTAGGGTACGGGTGAGGGTACGGCGTAGGTTATGGGTTAGGGTTAGGGTTAGGGTTAGGGTTAGGGTACGGCTTAGGATACGGGTTAGGGTACGGGTGAGGGTACGGCGTAGGTTATGGGTTAGGGTTAGGGTTAGTGTTAGGGTTATGGTACGGCTTAAGTTATGGGATAGGGTACAGGTGAGGGTATGGCATAGGGTAGGGGTTAGGGTTAGGGTTAGGGTTAGGGTTAGGGTTAGGGTACGGCTTAGGGTACGGGTGAGGCTATGGGTGAGGATACTGCGTAGGGTATTGGTTAGGGTTAGGGTACGGCTTAGGATACGGGTTAGGGTACGTGTTAGGGTATGGCGTACGGTATGGGTTAGGGTTAGGGTTAGGGTTAGGGTTAGGGTACGGCTTAGGGTACGGGTTAGGGTACGGGTGAGGTTACGGCGTAGGGTATAGTTTAGGGTTAGGGTTAGGGTTAGGGTACGGCTTAGGATACGGGTTAGGGTACGGGTGAGGGTACGGCGTAGCATATGTTTTAGGGTTAGGGTTAGGGTACGGCTTAGGGTACGGGTTAGGGTACGGGTGAGGGTACGGTGTAGGTTATGGGTTAGGGTTAGGGTTAGGGTTAGGGTTAGTTTTAGGGTTAGGGATTGGTTTAGGGTACGGGTTAGGATTAGCATACGTGTTCGGGTTAGGGTTTTGGTTAGGGTTAGGGTACGCGTTAGGGTTAGGGTATGGGTTAGGTTTAGGGTACACTTTAGGATTAGGGTATTTATTAAACCTATCCCACTCTCTAGATACCACTTAGCACGTAAAGGATTATTATTTGGGGTTCAGCCATGGAGAAGATTTTAGTCACTAGGATAAGATAAAGAATAAACACATTATAAAAAAATCACATAAGGTTTTCTTTTTAACCTGTTCCTTAAAACACTAGTGTTTAGGAAATCTAATGGAGGCAAAAGCAGTAAAGGGTAGTTTAGGGTTAGGGTTAGGGTTAGGGTTAGGGTAGGGCTTAGGATACCGGTGAGGGTACTGGTGAGGGTACTGCGTAGGTTATTGGTTAGGGTTAGGGTACGGCTTAGGATACGGGTTAGGATATGGGTTAGGTTACGGCGTTGGGTATGGGTGAGGGTTAGGGTTAGGGTTAGGGTAAGGCTTTGGGTACGGGTTAGGGTACGGGTGAGAGTGCGGCGTAGGGTAGAGGTTAGGGTTAGGTTTAGGGTTAGGGTACGGCTTAGGATACGGGTTAGGGTATGGGTGAGGGTACGGCGTAGCGTATGGGTTAGGGTTAGGGTTAGGGTTAGGGTTAGTTTTAGGGTTAGGGATTGGTTTAGGGTACGGGTGAGGATTAGCGTACGTGTTAGGGTTAGGGTTTGGGTTAGGGTTAGGGTACACGTTAGGATTAGGGTATTTATTAAACCTATCCCACTCTCTAGATACCACTTAGCACGTAAAGGAATATTATTTAGGGTCCAGCCATGGAGAAGATTTTCATTACTAGGATAAGATAAAGAATAAACACATTATAAAAAAATCACATTAGGATTTTCTTTTTAACCTGTTCCTTAAAACACTAGTGCTTAGGAAATCTAATGGAGGCAAAAGCAGTCAAGGGTAGTTTAGGGTTAGGGTTAGGGTTAGGGTTAGTGTTAGGGTTAGGGTACGGCTTAGGGTATGGGATAGGGTATGGGTGAGGGTACGGCATAGGGTAGGGTTTAGGGTTAGGGTTAGTGTTAGGGTTAGGGTATGGCTTAGGGTACGGGTGAGGGTACGGGTGAGGGTACTGCGTAGGGTATTGGTTAGGGTTAGGGTACGGCTTAGGATACGTGTTAGGGTACGGGTTAGGGTACGGCGTAGAGTGTGGGTTAAGGTTAGGGTTAGTGTTAGGGTTAGGGTTACGGTACGTCTTAGGGTATGTGTTAGGGTACGGGTGAGGGTACGGCGTAGGTTATGGGTTAGGGTTAGGGTTAGGGTTAGGGTTAGGGTACGGCTTAGGATACGGGTTAGGGTACGGGTGAGGGTACGGCGTAGGTTATGGGTTAGGGTTAGGGTTAGTGTTAGGGTTATGGTACGGCTTAAGTTATGGGATAGGGTACAGGTGAGGGTATGGCATAGGGTAGGGGTTAGGGTTAGGGTTAGGGTTAGGGTTAGGGTTAGGGTACGGCTTAGGGTACGGGTGAGGCTATGGGTGAGGATACTGCGTAGGGTATTGGTTAGGGTTAGGGTACGGCTTAGGATACGGGTTAGGGTACGTGTTAGGGTATGGCGTACGGTATGGGTTAGGGTTAGGGTTAGGGTTAGGGTTAGGGTACGGCTTAGGGTACGGGTTAGGGTACGGGTGAGGTTACGGCGTAGGGTATAGTTTAGGGTTAGGGTTAGGGTTAGGGTACGTCTTAGGATACGGGTTAGGGTACGGGTGAGGGTACGGCGTAGCATATGTTTTAGGGTTAGGGTTAGGGTACGGCTTAGGGTACGGGTTAGGGTACGGGTGAGGGTACGGTGTAGGTTATGGGTTAGGGTTAGGGTTAGGGTTAGGGTTAGTTTTAGGGTTAGGGATTGGTTTAGGGTACGGGTTAGGATTAGCATACGTGTTCGGGTTAGGGTTTTGGTTAGGGTTAGGGTACGCGTTAGGGTTAGGGTATGGGTTAGGTTTAGGGTACACTTTAGGATTAGGGTATTTATTAAACCTATCCCACTCTCTAGATACCACTTAGCACGTAAAGGATTATTATTTGGGGTTCAGCCATGGAGAAGATTTTAGTCACTAGGATAAGATAAAGAATAAACACATTATAAAAAAATCACATAAGGTTTTCTTTTTAACCTGTTCCTTAAAACACTAGTGTTTAGGAAATCTAATGGAGGCAAAAGCAGTAAAGGGTAGTTTAGGGTTAGGGTTAGGGTTAGGGTTAGGGGAGGGCTTAGGATACCGGTGAGGGTACTGGTGAGGGTACTGCGTAGGTTATTGGTTAGGGTTAGGGTACGGCTTAGGATACGGGTTAGGATATGGGTTAGGTTACGGCGTTGGGTATGGGTGAGGGTTAGGGTTAGGGTTAGGGTAAGGCTTTGGGTACGGGTTAGGGTACGGGTGAGGGTACGGCGTAGGGTAGAGGTTAGGGTTAGGTTTAGGGTTAGGGTACGGCTTAGGATACGGGTTAGGGTATGGGTGAGGGTACGGCGTAGCGTATGGGTTAGGGTTAGGGTTAGGGTTAGGGTTAGTTTTAGGGTTAGGGATTGGTTTAGGGTACGGGTGAGGATTAGCGTACGTGTTAGGGTTAGGGTTTGGGTTAGGGTTAGGGTACGCATTAGGGTTAGGGTTAGGGTACACGTTAGGATTAGGGTATTTATTAAACCTATCCCACTCTCTAGATACCACTTAGCACGTAAAGGAATATTATTTAGGGTCCAGCCATGGAGAAGATTTTCGTTACTAGGATAAGATAAAGAATAAACACATTATAAAAAAATCACATTAGGATTTTCTTTTTAACCTGTTCCTTAAAACACTAGTGCTTAGGAAATCTAATGGAGGCAAAAGCAGTCAAGGGTAGTTTAGGGTTAGGGTTAGGGTTAGGGTTAGTGTTAGGGTTAGGGTACGGCTTAGGGTATGGGATAGGGTATGGGTGAGGGTACGGCATAGGGTAGGGTTTAGGGTTAGGGTTAGTGTTAGGGTTAGGGTTAGGGTATGGCTTAGGGTACGGGTGAGGGTACTGTGTAGGTCATTGGTTAGGGTTAGGTTAAGGCTTAGGATACAGGTTATTGTATGGGTTAGGGTACGGCGCAGGGTATGGGTAAGGGTTAGGGTTAGGGTTAGGGTTAGAGTTAGGGTACGGCTTAGGGTACGGGTTAGGGTACGGGTGAGGGTACGGCGTAGTGTATAGGTTAGGGTTAGGGTTAGGGTACGGCTTTGGGTACGGGTTAGGTTACGGGTGAGGGTACGGCGTAGGGTATGGGTTAGGGTTAGGGTTAGGGTTAGTGTTAGTGTTAGGGTTAGGGTACGGCTTAGCGTATGGGATAGGGTACGGGTGAGGGTACGGCGTAGGGTAGGGGTTAGGGTTAGAGTTAGGGTTAGGGTTGGGGTTAGGGTACGGCTTAGGGTACGGGTGAGGGTACGGGTGAGGGTACTGCGTAGGGTATTGGTTAGGGTTAGGATACGGCTTAGGATACGGGTTAGGGTACGGGTTAGGGTATGGCATAGGGTATGGGTTAGGGTTAGGGTTAGGGTTAGGGTTAGGGTTAGGGTATGGCTTAGGATACGGGTTAGGGTACGGCTGAGGGTACGGCATAGCGTATGGGTTAGGGTTAGGGTTAGGGTACGTCTTAGGGTACGGGTTAGGGTACGGGTGAGGGTACGGCGTAGGGTAAGGTTTAGGGTTAGAGTTAGGGTTAGGGTTAGTTTTAGGGTTAGGGATTGGTTTAGGGTACGGGTTAGGATTAGCGTACGTGTTAGGGTTAGGTTTTCGGTTAGGGTTAGGGTACGCGTTAGGGTTAGGGTATGGGTTAGGGTTAGGGTACACGTTAGGATTAGGGTATTTATTAAACCTATCCCACTCTCTAGATACCACTTAGCACGTAAAGGAATATTATTAGGGATCCAGCCATGGAGAAGATTTTAGTCACTAGGATAAGATAAAGAATAAACACATTATAAAAAAATCACATTAGGATTTTCTTTTTAACCTGTTCCTTAAAACACTAGTGCTTAGGAAATCTAATAGAGGCAAAAGCAATCAAGGGTAGTTTAGGGTTAGGGTTAGGGTTAGGGTTAGTGTTAGGGTTAGGGTACGGCTTAGGGTATGGGATAGGGTACGGGTGAGGGTACGGGTGAGGGTACTGCGTAGGGTATTGCTTAGGGTTAGGGTACGGCTTAGGATACGTGTTAGGGTACGGGTTAGGGTACGGCGTAGAGTGTGGGTTAGGGTTAGGGTTAGTGTTAGGGTTAGGGTTACGGTACTTCTTAGGGTACGTGTTAGGGTACGGGTGAGGGTACGGCGTAGGTTATGGGTTAGGGTTAGGGTTAGGGTTAGGGTTAGGGTACGGCTTAGGATACGGGTTAGGGTACGGGTGAGGGTACGGCGTAGGTTATGGGTTAGGGTTAGGGTTAGTGTTAGGGTTATGGTACGGCTTAGGTTATGGGATAGGGTACAGGTGAGGGTATGGCATAGGGTAGGTGTTAGGGTTAGGGTTAGGGTTAGGGTTAGGGTTAGGGTACGGCTTAGGGCACGGGTGAGGCTATGGGTGAGGATAATGCGTAGGGTATTGGTTAGGGTTAGGGTACGGCTTAGGATACGGGTTAGGGTACGTGTTAGGGTATGGCGTACGGTATGGGTTAGGGTTAGGGTTAGGGTTAGGGTTAGGGTTAGGGTTAGGGTACGGCTTAGGGTACGGGTTAGGGTACGGGTGAGGTTACGGCGTAGGGTATAGTTTAGGGTTAGTGTTAGGGTTAGGGTACGGCTTAGGATACGGGTTAGGGTACGGGTGAGGGTACGGCGTAGCATATGGTTTAGGGTTAGGTTTAGGGTACGGCTTAGGGTACGGGTTAGGGTACGGGTGAGGGTACGGTGTAGGTTATGGGTTAGGGTTAGGGTTAGGGTTAGGGTTAGTTTTAGGGTTAGGGATTGGTTTAGGGTACGGGTCAGGATTAGCATACGTGTTCGGGTTAGGGTTTTGGTTAGGGTTAGGGTACGCGTTAGGGTTAGGGTATGGGTTAGGTTTAGGGTACACTTTAGGATTAGGGTATTTATTAAACCTATCCCACTCTCTAGATACCACTTAGCACGTAAAGGAATATTATTTGGGGTTCAGCCATGGAGAAGATTTTAGTCACTAGGATAAGATAAAGAATAAACACATTATAAAAAAATCACATAAGGTTTTCTTTTTAACCTGTTCCTTAAAACACTAGTGTTTAGGAAATCTAATGGAGGCAAAAGCAGTAAAGGGTAGTTTAGGGTTAGGGTTAGGGTTAGGGTTAGGGTAGGGCTTAGGATACCGGTGAGGGTACTGGTGAGGGTACTGCGTAGGTTATTGGTTAGGGTTAGGGTACGGCTTAGGATACGGGTTAGGATATGGGTTAGGTTACGGCGTTGGGTATGGGTGAGGGTTAGGGTTAGGGTTAGGGTAAGGCTTTGGGTACGGGTTAGGGTACGGGTGAGGGTGCGGCGTAGGGTAGAGGTTAGGGTTAGGTTTAGGGTTAGGGTACGGCTTAGGATACGGGTTAGGGTATGGGTGAGGGTACGGCGTAGCGTATGGGTTAGGGTTAGGGTTAGGGTTAGGGTTAGTTTTAGGGTTAGGGATTGGTTTAGGGTACGGGTGAGGATTAGCGTACGTGTTAGGGTTAGGGTTTGGGTTAGGGTTAGGGTACGCATTAGGGTTAGGGTTAGGGTACACGTTAGGATTAGGGTATTTATTAAACCTATCCCACTCTCTAGATACCACTTAGCACGTAAAGGTATATTATTTAGGGTCCAGCCATGGAGAAGATTTTCGTTACTAGGATAAGATAAAGAATAAACACATTATAAAAAAATCACATTAGGATTTTCTTTTTAACCTGTTCCTTAAAACACTAGTGCTTAGGAAATCTAATGGAGGCAAAAGCAGTCAAGGGTAGTTTAGGGTTAGGGTTAGGGTTAGGGTTAGTGTTAGGGTTAGGGTACGGCTTAGGGTATGGGATAGGGTATGGGTGAGGGTACGGCATAGGGTAGGGTTTAGGGTTAGGGTTAGTGTTAGGGTTAGGGTTAGGGTATGGCTTAGGGTACGGGTGAGGGTACTGTGTAGGTCATTGGTTAGGGTTAGGTTAAGGCTTAGGATACAGGTTATTGTATGGGTTAGGGTACGGCGCAGGGTATGGGTAAGGGTTAGGGTTAGGGTTAGGGTTAGAGTTAGGGTACGGCTTAGGGTACGGGTTAGGGTACGGGTGAGGGTACGGCGTAGTGTATAGGTTAGGGTTAGGGTTAGGGTACGGCTTTGGGTACGGGTTAGGTTACGGGTGAGGGTACGGCGTAGGGTATGGGTTAGGGTTAGGGTTAGGGTTAGTGTTAGTGTTAGGGTTAGGGTACGGCTTAGCGTATGGGATAGGGTACGGGTGAGGGTACGGCGTAGGGTAGGGGTTAGGGTTAGAGTTAGGGTTAGGGTTGGGGTTAGGGTACGGCTTAGGGTACGGGTGAGGGTACGGGTGAGGGTACTGCGTAGGGTATTGGTTAGGGTTAGGATACGGCTTAGGATACGGGTTAGGGTACGGGTTAGGGTATGGCATAGGGTATGGGTTAGGGTTAGGGTTAGGGTTAGGGTTAGGGTTAGGGTATGGCTTAGGATACGGGTTAGGGTACGGCTGAGGGTACGGCATAGCGTATGGGTTAGGGTTAGGGTTAGGGTACGTCTTAGGGTACGGGTTAGGGTACGGGTGAGGGTACGGCGTAGGGTAAGGTTTAGGGTTAGGGTTAGGGTTAGGGTTAGTTTTAGGGTTAGGGATTGGTTTAGGGTACGGGTTAGGATTAGCGTACGTGTTAGGGTTAGGTTTTCGGTTAGGGTTAGGGTACGCGTTAGGGTTAGGGTATGGGTTAGGGTTAGGGTACACGTTAGGATTAGGGTATTTATTAAACCTATCCCACTCTCTAGATACCACTTAGCACGTAAAGGAATATTATTAGGGATCCAGCCATGGAGAAGATTTTAGTCACTAGGATAAGATAAAGAATAAACACATTATAAAAAAATCACATTAGGATTTTCTTTTTAACCTGTTCCTTAAAACACTAGTGCTTAGGAAATCTAATAGAGGCAAAAGCAATCAAGGGTAGTTTAGGGTTAGGGTTAGGGTTAGGGTTAGTGTTAGGGTTAGGGTACGGCTTAGGGTATGGGATAGGGTACGGGTGAGGGTACGGGTGAGGGTACTGCGTAGGGTATTGCTTAGGGTTAGGGTACGGCTTAGGATACGTGTTAGGGTACGGGTTAGGGTACGGCGTAGAGTGTGGGTTAGGGTTAGGGTTAGTGTTAGGGTTAGGGTTACGGTACTTCTTAGGGTACGTGTTAGGGTACGGGTGAGGGTACGGCGTAGGTTATGGGTTAGGGTTAGGGTTAGGGTTAGGGTTAGGGTACGGCTTAGGATACGGGTTAGGGTACGGGTGAGGGTACGGCGTAGGTTATGGGTTAGGGTTAGGGTTAGTGTTAGGGTTATGGTACGGCTTAGGTTATGGGATAGGGTACAGGTGAGGGTATGGCATAGGGTAGGTGTTAGGGTTAGGGTTAGGGTTAGGGTTAGGGTTAGGGTACGGCTTAGGGCACGGGTGAGGCTATGGGTGAGGATAATGCGTAGGGTATTGGTTAGGGTTAGGGTACGGCTTAGGATACGGGTTAGGGTACGTGTTAGGGTATGGCGTACGGTATGGGTTAGGGTTAGGGTTAGGGTTAGGGTTAGGGTTAGGGTTAGGGTACGGCTTAGGGTACGGGTTAGGGTACGGGTGAGGTTACGGCGTAGGGTATAGTTTAGGGTTAGTGTTAGGGTTAGGGTACGGCTTCGGATACGGGTTAGGGTACGGGTGAGGGTACGGCGTAGCATATGGTTTAGGGTTAGGGTTAGGGTACGGCTTAGGGTACGGGTTAGGGTACGGGTGAGGGTACGGTGTAGGTTATGGGTTAGGGTTAGGGTTAGGGTTAGGGTTAGTTTTAGGGTTAGGGATTGGTTTAGGGTACGGGTCAGGATTAGCATACGTGTTCGGGTTAGGGTTTTGGTTAGGGTTAGGGTACGCGTTAGGGTTAGGGTATGGGTTAGGTTTAGGGTACACTTTAGGATTAGGGTATTTATTAAACCTATCCCACTCTCTAGATACCACTTAGCACGTAAAGGAATATTATTTGGGGTTCAGCCATGGAGAAGATTTTAGTCACTAGGATAAGATAAAGAATAAACACATTATAAAAAAATCACATAAGGTTTTCTTTTTAACCTGTTCCTTAAAACACTAGTGTTTAGGAAATCTAATGGAGGCAAAAGCAGTAAAGGGTAGTTTAGGGTTAGGGTTAGGGTTAGGGTTAGGGTAGGGCTTAGGATACCGGTGAGGGTACTGGTGAGGGTACTGCGTAGGTTATTGGTTAGGGTTAGGGTACGGCTTAGGATACGGGTTAGGATATGGGTTAGGTTACGGCGTTGGGTATGGGTGAGGGTTAGGGTTAGGGTTAGGGTAAGGCTTTGGGTACGGGTTAGGGTACGGGTGAGGGTGCGGCGTAGGGTAGAGGTTAGGGTTAGGTTTAGGGTTAGGGTACGGCTTAGGATACGGGTTAGGGTATGGGTGAGGGTACGGCGTAGCGTATGGGTTAGGGTTAGGGTTAGGGTTAGGGTTAGTTTTAGGGTTAGGGATTGGTTTAGGGTACGGGTGAGGATTAGCGTACGTGTTAGGGTTAGGGTTTGGGTTAGGGTTAGGGTACACGTTAGGATTAGGGTATTTATTAAACCTATCCCACTCTCTAGATACCACTTAGCACGTAAAGGAATATTATTTAGGGTCCAGCCATGGAGAAGATTTTCGTTACTAGGATAAGATAAAGAATAAACACATTATAAAAAAATCACATTAGGATTTTCTTTTTAACCTGTTCCTTAAAACACTAGTGCTTAGGAAATCTAATGGAGGCAAAAGCAGTCAAGGGTAGTTTAGGGTTAGGGTTAGGGTTAGGGTTAGTGTTAGGGTTAGGGTACGGCTTAGGGTATGGGATAGGGTATGGGTGAGGGTACGGCATAGGGTAGGGTTTAGGGTTAGGGTTAGTGTTAGGGTTAGGGTTAGGGTATGGCTTAGGGTACGGGTGAGGGTACTGTGTAGGTCATTGGTTAGGGTTAGGTTAAGGCTTAGGATACAGGTTATTGTATGGGTTAGGGTACGGCGCAGGGTATGGGTAAGGGTTAGGGTTAGGGTTAGGGTTAGAGTTAGGGTACGGCTTAGGGTACGGGTTAGGGTACGGGTGAGGGTACGGCGTAGTGTATAGGTTAGGGTTAGGGTTAGGGTACGGCTTTGGGTACGGGTTAGGTTACGGGTGAGGGTACGGCGTAGGGTATGGGTTAGGGTTAGGGTTAGGGTTAGTGTTAGTGTTAGGGTTAGGGTACGGCTTAGCGTATGGGATAGGGTACGGGTGAGGGTACGGCGTAGGGTAGGGGTTAGGGTTAGAGTTAGGGTTAGGGTTGGGGTTAGGGTACGGCTTAGGGTACGGGTGAGGGTATGGGTGAGGGTACTGCGTAGGGTATTGGTTAGGGTTAGGATACGGCTTAGGATACGGGTTAGGGTACGGGTTAGGGTATGGCGTAGGGTATGGGTTAGGGTTAGGGTTAGGGTTAGGGTTAGGGTACGGCTTAGGATACGGGTTAGGGTACGGGTGAGGGTACGGCGTAGCGTATGGGTTAGGGTTAAGGTTAGGGTACGTCTTAGGGTACGGGTTAGGGTACGGGTGAGGGTACGGCGTAGGGTAAGGTTTAGGGTTAGGGTTAGTTTTAGGGTTAGGGATTGGTTTAGGGTACGGGTTAGGATTAGCGTACGTGTTAGGGTTAGGTTTTCGGTTAGGGTTAGGGTACGCGTTAGGGTTAGGGTATGGGTTAGGGTTAGGGTACACGTTAGGATTAGGGTATTTATTAAACCTATCCCACTCTCTAGATACCACTTAGCGCGTAAAGGAATATTATTAGGGATCCAGCCATGGAGAAGATTTTAGTCACTAGGATAAGATAAAGAATAAACACATTATAAAAAAATCACATTAGGATTTTCTTTTTAACCTGTTCCTTAAAACACTAGTGTTTAGGAAATCTAATACAGGCAAAAGCAATCAAGGGTAGTTTAGGGTTAGGGTTAGGGTTAGGGTTAGTGTTAGGGTTAGGGTACGGCTTAGGGTATGGGATAGGGTATGGGTGAGGGTACGGCGTAGGGTAGGGGTTAGGGTTAGGGTTAGGGTTAGGGTTAGGGTATGGCTTAGGGTACGGGTGAGGGTACGGGTGAGGGTACTGCGTAGGGTATTGGTTAGGGTTAGGGTACGGCTTAGGATACGTGTTAGGGTACGGGTTAGGGTACGGCGTAGAGTGTGGGTTAAGGTTAGGGTTAGTGTTAGGGTTAGGGTTACGGTACGTCTTAGGGTATGTGTTAGGGTACGGGTGAGGGTACGGCGTAGGTTATGGGTTAGGGTTAGGGTTAGGGTTAGGGTTAGGGTACGGCTTAGGATACGGGTTAGGGTACGGGTGAGGGTACGGCGTAGGTTATGGGTTAGGGTTAGGGTTAGTGTTAGGGTTATGGTACGGCTTAAGTTATGGGATAGGGTACAGGTGAGGGTATGGCATAGGGTAGGGGTTAGGGTTAGGGTTAGGGTTAGGGTTAGGGTTAGGGCACGGCTTAGGGTACGGGTGAGGCTATGGGTGAGGATACTGCGTAGGGTATTGGTTAGGGTTAGGGTACGGCTTAGGATACGGGTTAGGGTACGTGTTAGGGTATGGCGTACGGTATGGGTTAGGGTTAGGGTTAGGGTTAGGGTTAGGGTACGGCTTAGGGTAGGGGTTAGGGTACGGGTGAGGTTACGGCGTAGGGTATAGTTTAGGGTTAGGGTTAGGGTTAGGGTACGGCTTAGGATACGGGTTAGGGTACGGGTGAGGGTACGGCGTAGCATATGTTTTAGGGTTAGGGTTAGGGTACGGCTTAGGGTACGGGTTAGGGTACGGGTGAGGGTACGGTGTAGGTTATGGGTTAGGGTTAGGGTTAGGGTTAGGGTTAGTTTTAGGGTTAGGGATTGGTTTAGGGTACGGGTTAGGATTAGCATACGTGTTCGGGTTAGGGTTTTGGTTAGGGTTAGGGTACGCGTTAGGATTAGGGTATGGGTTAGGTTTAGGGTACACTTTAGGATTAGGGTATTTATTAAACCTATCCCACTCTCTAGATACCACTTAGCACGTAAAGGATTATTATTTGGGGTTCAGCCATGGAGAAGATTTTAGTCACTAGGATAAGATAAAGAATAAACACATTATAAAAAAATCACATAAGGTTTTCTTTTTAACCTGTTCCTTAAAACACTAGTGTTTAGGAAATCTAATGGAGGCAAAAGCAGTAAAGGGTAGTTTAGGGTTAGGGTTAGGGTTAGGGTTAGGGGAGGGCTTAGGATACCGGTGAGGGTACTGGTGAGGGTACTGCGTAGGTTATTGGTTAGGGTTAGGGTACGGCTTAGGATACGGGTTAGGATATGGGTTAGGTTACGGCGTTGGGTATGGGTGAGGGTTAGGGTTAGGGTTAGGGTAAGGCTTTGGGTACGGGTTAGGGTACGGGTGAGGGTACGGCATAGGGTAGAGGTTAGGGTTAGGTTTAGGGTTAGGGTACGGCTTAGGATACGGGTTAGGGTATGGGTGAGGGTACGGCGTAGCGTATGGGTTAGGGTTAGGGTTAGGGTTAGGGTTAGTTTTAGGGTTAGGGATTGGTTTAGGGTACGGGTGAGGATTAGCGTACGTGTTAGGGTTAGGGTTTGGGTTAGGGTTAGGGTACGCATTAGGGTTAGGGTTAGGGTACACGTTAGGATTAGGGTATTTATTAAATCTATCCCACTCTCTAGATACCACTTAGCACGTAAAGGAATATTATTTAGGGTCCAGGCATGGAGAAGATTTTCGTTACTAGGATAAGATAAAGAATAAACACATTATAAAAAAATCACATTAGGATTTTCTTTTTAACCTGTTCCTTAAAACACTAGTGCTTAGGAAATCTAATGGAGGCAAAAGCAGTCAAGGGTAGTTTAGGGTTAGGGTTAGGGTTAGTGTTAGGGTTAGGGTACGGCTTAGGGTATGGGATAGGGTATGGGTGAGGGTACGGCATAGGGTAGGGTTTAGGGTTAGGGTTAGTGTTAGGGTTAGGGTTAGGGTATGGCTTAGGGTACGGGTGAGGGTACTGTGTAGGTCATTGGTTAGGGTTAGGTTAAGGCTTAGGATACAGGGTATTGTATGGGTTAGGGTACGGCGCAGGGTATGGGTAAGGGTTAGGGTTAGGGTTAGGGTTAGAGTTAGGGTACGGCTTAGGGTACGGGTTAGGGTACGGGTGAGGGTACGGCGTAGTGTATAGGTTAGGGTTAGTGTTAGGGTACGGCTTTGGGTACGGGTTAGGTTACGGGTGAGGGTACGGCATAGGGTATGGGTTAGGGTTAGGGTTAGGGTTAGTGTTAGTGTTAGGGTTAGGGTACGGCTTAGCGTATGGGATAGGGTACGGGTGAGGGTACGGCGTAGGGTAGGGGTTAGGGTTAGAGTTAGGGTTAGGGTTGGGGTTAGGGTACGGCTTAGGGTACGGGTGAGGGTACGGGTGAGGGTACTGCGTAGGGTATTGGTTAGGGTTAGGATACGGCTTAGGATACGGGTTAGGGTACGGGTTAGGGTATGGCGTAGGGTATGGGTTAGGGTTAGGGTTAGGGTTAGGGTTAGGGTTAGGGTACGGCTTAGGATACGGGTTAGGGTACGGGTGAGGGTACGGCGTAGCGTATGGGTTAGGGTTAGGGTTAGGGTTAGGGTTAGTTTTAGGGTTAGGGATTGGTTTAGGGTACGGGTGAGGATTAGCCTACGTGTTAGGGTTAGGGTTTGGGTTATGGTTAGGGTACACGTTAGGATTAGGGTATTTATTAAACCTATCCCACTCTCTAGATACCACTTAGCACGTAAAGGAATATTATTTAGGGTCCAGCCATGGAGAAGATTTTCGTTACTAGGATAAGATAAAGAATAAACACATTATAAAAAAATCACATTAGGATTTTCTTTTTAACCTGTTCCTTAAAACACTAGTGCTTAGGAAATCTAATGGAGGCAAAAGCAGTCAAGGGTAGTTTAGGGTTAGGGTTAGGGTTAGGGTTAGTGTTAGGGTTAGGGTACGGCTTAGGGTATGGGATAGGGTATGGGTGAGGGTACGGCATAGGGTAGGGTTTAGGGTTAGGGTTAGTGTTAGGGTTAGGGTTAGGGTATGGCTTAGGGTACGGGTGAGGGTACTGTGTAGGTCATTGGTTAGGGTTAGGTTAAGGCTTAGGATACAGGTTATTGTATGGGTTAGGGTACGGCGCAGGGTATGGGTAAGGGTTAGGGTTAGGGTTAGGGTTAGAGTTAGGGTACGGCTTAGGGTACGGGATAGGGTACGGGTGAGGGTACGGCGTAATGTATAGGTTAGGGTTAGGGTTAGGGTACGGCTTTGGGTACGGGTTAGGTTACGGGTGAGGGTACGGCGTAGGGTATGGGTTAGGGTTAGGGTTAGGGTTAGTGTTAGTGTTAGGGTTAGGGTACGGCTTAGCGTATGGGATAGGGTACGGGTGAGGGTACGGCGTAGGGTAGGGGTTAGGGTTAGAGTTAGGGTTAGGGTTGGGGTTAGGGTACGGCTTAGGGTACGGGTGAGGGTATGGGTGAGGGTACTGCGTAGGGTATTGGTTAGGGTTAGGATACGGCTTAGGATACGGGTTAGGGTACGGGTTAGGGTATGGCGTAGGGTATGGGTTAGGGTTAGGGTTAGGGTTAGGGTTAGGGTACGGCTTAGGATACGGGTTAGGGTACGGGTGAGGGTACGGCGTAGCGTATGGGTTAGGGTTAGGGTTAGGGTACGTCTTAGGGTACGGGTTAGGGTACGGGTGAGGGTACGGCGTAGGGTAAGGTTTAGGGTTAGGGTTAGTTTTAGGGTTAGGGATTGGTTTAGGGTACGGGTTAGGATTAGCGTACGTGTTAGGGTTAGGTTTTCGGTTAGGGTTAGGGTACGCGTTAGGGTTAGGGTATGGGTTAGGGTTAGGGTACACGTTAGGATTAGGGTATTTATTAAACCTATCCCACTCTCTAGATACCACTTAGCGCGTAAAGGAATATTATTAGGGATCCAGCCATGGAGAAGATTTTAGTCACTAGGATAAGATAAAGAATAAACACATTATAAAAAAATCACATTAGGATTTTCTTTTTAACCTGTTCCTTAAAACACTAGTGTTTAGGAAATCTAATACAGGCAAAAGCAATCAAGGGTAGTTTAGGGTTAGGGTTAGGGTTAGGGTTAGTGTTAGGGTTAGGGTACGGCTTAGGGTATGGGATAGGGTATGGGTGAGGGTACGGCGTAGGGTAGGGGTTAGGGTTAGGGTTAGGGTTAGGGTTAGGGTATGGCTTAGGGTACGGGTGAGGGTACGGGTGAGGGTACTGCGTAGGGTATTGGTTAGGGTTAGGGTACGGCTTAGGATACGTGTTAGGGTACGGGTTAGGGTACGGCGTAGAGTGTGGGTTAAGGTTAGGGTTAGTGTTAGGGTTAGGGTTACGGTACGTCTTAGGGTATGTGTTAGGGTACGGGTGAGGGTACGGCGTAGGTTATGGGTTAGGGTTAGGGTTAGGGTTAGGGTTAGGGTACGGCTTAGGATACGGGTTAGGGTACGGGTGAGGGTACGGCGTAGGTTATGGGTTAGGGTTAGGGTTAGTGTTAGGGTTATGGTACGGCTTAAGTTATGGGATAGGGTACAGGTGAGGGTATGGCATAGGGTAGGGGTTAGGGTTAGGGTTAGGGTTAGGGTTAGGGTTAGGGTACGGCTTAGGGTACGGGTCAGGCTATGGGTGAGGATACTGCGTAAGGTATTGGTTAGGGTTAGGGTACGGCTTAGGATACGGGTTAGGGTACGTGTTAGGGTATGGCGTACGGTATGGGTTAGGGTTAGGGTTAGGGTTAGGGTTAGGGTACGGCTTAGGGTACGGGTTAGGGTACGGGTGAGGTTACGGCGTAGGGTATAGTTTAGGGTTAGGGTTAGGGTTAGGGTACGGCTTAGGATACGGGTTAGGGTACGGGTGAGGGTACGGCGTAGCATATGTTTTAGGGTTAGGGTTAGGGTACGGCTTAGGGTACGGGTTAGGGTACGGGTGAGGGTACGGTGTAGGTTATGGGTTAGGGTTAGGGTTAGGGTTAGGGTTAGTTTTAGGGTTAGGGATTGGTTTAGGGTACGGGTTAGGATTAGCATACGTGTTCGGGTTAGGGTTTTGGTTAGGGTTAGGGTACGCGTTAGGGTTAGGGTATGGGTTAGGTTTAGGGTACACTTTAGGATTAGGGTATTTATTAAACCTATCCCACTCTCTAGATACCACTTAGCACGTAAAGGATTATTATTTGGGGTTCAGCCATGGAGAAGATTTTAGTCACTAGGATAAGATAAAGAATAAACACATTATAAAAAAATCACATAAGGTTTTCTTTTTAACCTGTTCCTTAAAACACTAGTGTTTAGGAAATCTAATGGAGGCAAAAGCAGTAAAGGGTAGTTTAGGGTTAGGGTTAGGGTTAGGGTTAGGGGAGGGCTTAGGATACCGGTGAGGGTACTGGTGAGGGTACTGCGTAGGTTATTGGTTAGGGTTAGGGTACGGCTTAGGATACGGGTTAGGATATGGGTTAGGTTACGGCGTTGGGTATGGGTGAGGGTTAGGGTTAGGGTTAGGGTAAGGCTTTGGGTACGGGTTAGGGTACGGGTGAGGGTACGGCATAGGGTAGAGGTTAGGGTTAGGTTTAGGGTTAGGGTACGGCTTAGGATACGGGTTAGGGTATGGGTGAGGGTACGGCGTAGCGTATGGGTTAGGGTTAGGGTTAGGGTTAGGGTTAGTTTTAGGGTTAGGGATTGGTTTAGGGTACGGGTGAGGATTAGCGTACGTGTTAGGGTTAGGGTTTGGGTTAGGGTTAGGGTACGCATTAGGGTTAGGGTTAGGGTACACGTTAGGATTAGGGTATTTATTAAACCTATCCCACTCTCTAGATACCACTTAGCACGTAAAGGAATATTATTTAGGGTCCAGCCATGGAGAAGATTTTCGTTACTAGGATAAGATAAAGAATAAACACATTATAAAAAAATCACATTAGGATTTTCTTTTTAACCTGTTCCTTAAAACACTAGTGCTTAGGAAATCTAATGGAGGCAAAAGCAGTCAAGGGTAGTTTAGGGTTAGGGTTAGGGTTAGTGTTAGGGTTAGGGTACGGCTTAGGGTATGGGATAGGGTATGGGTGAGGGTACGGCATAGGGTAGGGTTTAGGGTTAGGGTTAGTGTTAGGGTTAGGGTTAGGGTATGGCTTAGGGTACGGGTGAGGGTACTGTGTAGGTCATTGGTTAGGGTTAGGTTAAGGCTTAGGATACAGGTTATTGTATGGGTTAGGGTACGGCGCAGGGTATGGGTAAGGGTTAGGGTTAGGGTTAGGGTTAGAGTTAGGGTACGGCTTAGGGTACGGGTTAGGGTACGGGTGAGGGTACGGCGTAGTGTATAGGTTAGGGTTAGTGTTAGGGTACGGCTTTGGGTACGGGTTAGGTTACGGG
This sequence comes from Eubalaena glacialis, assembly GCF_028564815.1. NCBI lineage: Eukaryota > Metazoa > Chordata > Mammalia > Artiodactyla > Balaenidae > Eubalaena > Eubalaena glacialis. The sequence goes on along the minus strand of NW_026871555.1, from coordinate 2,206,356 downwards.
TGAGGGTACGGCGTAGGGTATGGGTTAGGGTTAGGGTTAGGGTTAGTGTTAGTGTTAGGGTTAGGGTACGGCTTAGCGTATGGGATAGGGTACGGGTGAGGGTACGGCGTAGGGTAGGGGTTAGGGTTAGAGTTAGGGTTAGGGTTGGGGTTAGGGTACGGCTTAGGGTACGGGTGAGGGTACGGGTGAGGGTACTGCGTAGGGTATTGGTTAGGGTTAGGATACGGCTTAGGATACGGGTTAGGGTACGGGTTAGGGTATGGCGTAGGGTATGGGTTAGGGTTAGGGTTAGGGTTAGGGTTAGGGTTAGGGTACGGCTTAGGATACGGGTTAGGGTACGGGTGAGGGTACGGCGTAGCGTATGGGTTAGGGTTAGGGTTAGGGTACGTCTTAGGGTACGGGTTAGGGTACGGGTGAGGGTACGGCGTAGGGTAAGGTTTAGGGTTAGGGTTAGGGTTAGGGTTAGTTTTAGGGTTAGGGATTGGTTTAGGGTACGGGTTAGGATTAGCGTACCTGTTAGGGTTAGGTTTTCGGTTAGGGTTAGGGTACGCGTTAGGGTTAGGGTATGGGTTAGGGTTAGGGTACACGTTAGGATTAGGGTATTTATTAAACCTATCCCACTCTCTAGATACCACTTAGCACGTAAAGGAATATTATTTAGGGTCCAGCCATGGAGAAGATTTTCGTTACTAGGATAAGATAAAGAATAAACACATTATAAAAAAATCACATTAGGATTTTCTTTTTAACCTGTTCCTTAAAACACTAGTGCTTAGGAAATCTAATAGAGGCAAAAGCAGTCAAGGGTAGTTTAGGGTTAGGGTTAGGGTTAGGGTTAGTGTTAGGGTTAGGGTACGGCTTAGGGTATGGGATAGGGTACGGGTGAGGTTACGGGTGAGGGTACTGCGTAGGGTATTGCTTAGGGTTAGGGTACGGCTTAGGATACGTGTTAGGGTACGGGTTAGGGTACGGCGTAGAGTGTGGGTTAGGGTTAGGGTTAGTGTTAGGGTTAGGGTTACGGTACTTCTTAGGGTACGTGTTAGGGTACGGGTGAGGGTACGGCGTAGGTTATGGGTTAGGGTTAGGGTTAGGGTTAGGGTTAGGGTACGGCTTAGGATACGGGTTAGGGTACGGGTGAGGGTACGGCGTAGGTTATGGGTTAGGGTTAGGGTTAGTGTTAGGGTTATGGTACGGCTTAGGTTATGGGATAGGGTACAGGTGAGGGTATGGCATAGGGTAGGTGTTAGGGTTAGGGTTAGGGTTAGGGTTAGGGTACGGCTTAGGGCACGGGTGAGGCTATGGGTGAGGATAATGCGTAGGGTATTGGTTAGGGTTAGGGTACGGCTTAGGATACGGGTTAGGGTACGTGTTAGGGTATGGCGTACGGTATGGGTTAGGGTTAGGGTTAGGGTTAGGGTTAGGGTTAGGGTTAGGGTACGTCTTAGGGTACGGGTTAGGGTACGGGTGAGGTTACGGCGTAGGGTATAGTTTAGGGTTAGTGTTAGGGTTAGGGTACGGCTTAGGATACGGGTTAGGGTACGGGTGAGGGTACGGTGTAGGTTATGGGTTAGGGTTAGGGTTAGGGTTAGGGTTAGTTTTAGGGTTAGGGATTGGTTTAGGGTACGGGTTAGGATTAGCATACGTGTTCGGGTTAGGGTTTTGGTTAGGGTTAGGGTACGCGTTAGGGTTAGGGTATGGGTTAGGTTTAGGGTACACTTTAGGATTAGGGTATTTATTAAACCTATCCCACTCTCTAGATACCATTTAGCACGTAAAGGAATATTATGTGGGGTTCAGCCATGGAGAAGATTTTAGTCACTAGGATAAGATAAAGAATAAACACATTATAAAAAAATCACATAAGGTTTTCTTTTTAACCTGTTCCTTAAAACACTAGTGTTTAGGAAATCTAATGGAGGCAAAAGCAGTAAAGGGTAGTTTAGGGTTAGGGTTAGGGTTAGGGTTAGGGTAGGGCTTAGGATACCGGTGAGGGTACTGGTGAGGGTACTGCGTAGGTTATTGGTTAGGGTTAGGGTACGGCTTAGGATACGGGTTAGGATATGGGTTAGGTTACGGCGTTGGGTATGGGTGAGGGTTAGGGTTAGGGTTAGGGTAAGGCTTTGGGTACGGGTTAGGGTACGGGTGAGAGTGCGGCGTAGGGTAGAGGTTAGGGTTAGGTTTAGGGTTAGGGTACGGCTTAGGATACGGGTTAGGGTATGGGTGAGGGTACGGCGTAGCGTATGGGTTAGGGTTAGGGTTAGGGTTAGGGTTAGTTTTAGGGTTAGGGATTGGTTTAGGGTACGGGTGAGGATTAGCTTACGTGTTAGGGTTAGGGTACACGTTAGGATTAGGGTATTTATTAAACCTATCCCACTCTCTAGATACCACTTAGCACGTAAAGGAATATTATTTAGGGTCCAGCCATGGAGAAGATTTTCATTACTAGGATAAGATAAAGAATAAACACATTATAAAAAAATCACATTAGGATTTTCTTTTTAACCTGTTCCTTAAAACACTAGTGCTTAGGAAATCTAATGGAGGCAAAAGCAGTCAAGGGTAGTTTAGGGTTAGGGTTAGGGTTAGGGTTAGTGTTAGGGTTAGGGTACGGCTTAGGGTATGGGATAGGGTATGGGTGAGGGTACGGCATAGGGTAGGGTTTAGGGTTAGGGTTAGTGTTAGGGTTAGGGTATGGCTTAGGGTACGGGTGAGGGTACGGGTGAGGGTACTGCGTAGGGTATTGGTTAGGGTTAGGGTACGGCTTAGGATACGTGTTAGGGTACGGGTTAGTGTACGGCGTAGCGTGTGGGTTAAGGTTAGGGTTAGTGTTAGGGTTAGGGTTACGGTACGTCTTAGGGTATGTGTTAGGGTACGGGTGAGGGTACGGCGTAGGTTATGGGTTAGGGTTACGGTTAGGGTTAGGGTTAGGGTACGGCTTAGGATACGGGTTAGGGTACGGGTGAGGGTACGGCGTAGGTTATGGGTTAGGGTTAGGGTTAGTGTTAGGGTTATGGTACGGCTTAAGTTATGGGATAGGGTACAGGTGAGGGTATGGCATAGGGTAGGGGTTAGGGTTAGGGTTAGGGTTAGGGTTAGGGTTAGGGTACGGCTTAGGGTACGGGTGAGGCTATGGGTGAGGATACTGCGTAAGGTATTGGTTAGGGTTAGGGTACGGCTTAGGATACGGGTTAGGGTACGTGTTAGGGTATGGCGTACGGTATGGGTTAGGGTTAGGGTTAGGGTTAGGGTTAGGGTACGGCTTAGGGTACGGGTTAGGGTACGGGTGAGGTTACGGCGTAGGGTATAGTTTAGGGTTAGGGTTAGGGTTAGGGTACGGCTTAGGATACGGGTTAGGGTACGGGTGAGGGTACGGCGTAGCATATGTTTTAGGGTTAGGGTTAGGGTACGGCTTAGGGTACGGGTTAGGGTACGGGTGAGGGTACGGTGTAGGTTATGGGTTAGGGTTAGGGTTAGGGTTAGGGTTAGTTTTAGGGTTAGGGATTGGTTTAGGGTACGGGTTAGGATTAGCATACGTGTTCGGGTTAGGGTTTTGGTTAGGGTTAGGGTACGCGTTAGGGTTAGGGTATGGGTTAGGTTTAGGGTACACTTTAGGATTAGGGTATTTATTAAACCTATCCCACTCTCTAGATACCACTTAGCACGTAAAGGATTATTATTTGGGGTTCAGCCATGGAGAAGATTTTAGTCACTAGGATAAGATAAAGAATAAACACATTATAAAAAAATCACATAAGGTTTTCTTTTTAACCTGTTCCTTAAAACACTAGTGTTTAGGAAATCTAATGGAGGCAAAAGCAGTAAAGGGTAGTTTAGGGTTAGGGTTAGGGTTAGGGTTAGGGGAGGGCTTAGGATACCGGTGAGGGTACTGGTGAGGGTACTGCGTAGGTTATTGGTTAGGGTTAGGGTACGGCTTAGGATACGGGTTAGGATATGGGTTAGGTTACGGCGTTGGGTATGGGTGAGGGTTAGGGTTAGGGTTAGGGTAAGGCTTTGGGTACGGGTTAGGGTACGGGTGAGGGTACGGCGTAGGGTAGAGGTTAGGGTTAGGTTTAGGGTTAGGGTACGGCTTAGGATACGGGTTAGGGTATGGGTGAGGGTACGGCGTAGCGTATGGGTTAGGGTTAGGGTTAGGGTTAGGGTTAGTTTTAGGGTTAGGGATTGGTTTAGGGTACGGGTGAGGATTAGCGTACGTGTTAGGGTTAGGGTTTGGGTTAGGGTTAGGGTACGCATTAGGGTTAGGGTTAGGGTACACGTTAGGATTAGGGTATTTATTAAACCTATCCCACTCTCTAGATACCACTTAGCACGTAAAGGAATATTATTTAGGGTCCAGCCATGGAGAAGATTTTCGTTACTAGGATAAGATAAAGAATAAACACATTATAAAAAAATCACATTAGGATTTTCTTTTTAACCTGTTCCTTAAAACACTAGTGCTTAGGAAATCTAATGGAGGCAAAAGCAGTCAAGGGTAGTTTAGGGTTAGGGTTAGGGTTAGGGTTAGTGTTAGGGTTAGGGTACGGCTTAGGGTATGGGATAGGGTATGGGTGAGGGTACGGCATAGGGTAGGGTTTAGGGTTAGGGTTAGTGTTAGGGTTAGGGTTAGGGTATGGCTTAGGGTACGGGTGAGGGTACTGTGTAGGTCATTGGTTAGGGTTAGGTTAAGGCTTAGGATCCAGGTTATTGTATGGGTTAGGGTACGGCGCAGGGTATGGGTAAGGGTTAGGGTTAGGGTTAGGGTTAGAGTTAGGGTACGGCTTAGGGTACGGGTTAGGGTACGGGTGAGGGTACGGCGTAGTGTATAGGTTAGGGTTAGGGTTAGGGTACGGCTTTGGGTACGGGTTAGGTTACGGGTGAGGGTACGGCGTAGGGTATGGGTTAGGGTTAGGGTTAGGGTTAGTGTTAGTGTTAGGGTTAGGGTACGGCTTAGCGTATGGGATAGGGTACGGGTGAGGGTACGGCGTAGGGTAGGGGTTAGGGTTAGAGTTAGGGTTAGGGTTGGGGTTAGGGTACGGCTTAGGGTACGGGTGAGGGTACGGGTGAGGGTACTGCGTAGGGTATTGGTTAGGGTTAGGATACGGCTTAGGATACGGGTTAGGGTACGGGTTAGGGTATGGCATAGGGTATGGGTTAGGGTTAGGGTTAGGGTTAGGGTTAGGGTTAGGGTATGGCTTAGGATACGGGTTAGGGTACGGCTGAGGGTACGGCATAGCGTATGGGTTAGGGTTAGGGTTAGGGTACGTCTTAGGGTACGGGTTAGGGTACGGGTGAGGGTACGGCGTAGGGTAAGGTTTAGGGTTAGGGTTAGGGTTAGGGTTAGTTTTAGGGTTAGGGATTGGTTTAGGGTACGGGTTAGGATTAGCGTACGTGTTAGGGTTAGGTTTTCGGTTAGGGTTAGGGTACGCGTTAGGGTTAGGGTATGGGTTAGGGTTAGGGTACACGTTAGGATTAGGGTATTTATTAAACCTATCCCACTCTCTAGATACCACTTAGCACGTAAAGGAATATTATTAGGGATCCAGCCATGGAGAAGATTTTAGTCACTAGGATAAGATAAAGAATAAACACATTATAAAAAAATCACATTAGGATTTTCTTTTTAACCTGTTCCTTAAAACACTAGTGCTTAGGAAATCTAATGGAGGCAAAAGCAGTCAAGGGTAGTTTAGGGTTAGGGTTAGGGTTAGGGTTAGTGTTAGGGTTAGGGTACGGCTTAGGGTATGGGATAGGGTATGGGTGAGGGTACGGCATAGGGTAGGGTTTAGGGTTAGGGTTAGTGTTAGGGTTAGGGTTAGGGTATGGCTTAGGGTACGGGTGAGGCTATGGGTGAGGATACTGCGTAGGGTATTGGTTAGGGTTAGGGTACGGCTTAGGATACGGGTTAGGGTACGTGTTAGGGTATGGCGTACGGTATGGGTTAGGGTTAGGGTTAGGGTTAGGGTTAGGGTTAGGGTTAGGGTACGGCTTAGGGTACGGGTTAGGGTACGGGTGAGGTTACGGCGTAGGGTATAGTTTAGGGTTAGGGTTAGGGTTAGGGTACGGCTTAGGATACGGGTTAGGGTACGGGTGAGGGTACGGCGTAGCATATGTTTTAGGGTTAGGGTTAGGGTACGGCTTAGGGTACGGGTTAGGGTACGGGTGAGGGTACGGTGTAGGTTATGGGTTAGGGTTAGGGTTAGGGTTAGGGTTAGTTTTAGGGTTAGGGATTGGTTTAGGGTACGGGTTAGGATTAGCATACGTGTTCGGGTTAGGGTTTTGGTTAGGGTTAGGGTACGCGTTAGGGTTAGGGTATGGGTTAGGTTTAGGGTACACTTTAGGATTAGGGTATTTATTAAACCTATCCCACTCTCTAGATACCACTTAGCACGTAAAGGAATATTATTTGGGGTTCAGCCATGGAGAAGATTTTAGTCACTAGGATAAGATAAAGAATAAACACATTATAAAAAAATCACATAAGGTTTTCTTTTTAACCTGTTCCTTAAAACACTAGTGTTTAGGAAATCTAATGGAGGCAAAAGCAGTAAAGGGTAGTTTAGGGTTAGGGTTAGGGTTAGGGTTAGGGGAGGGCTTAGGATACCGGTGAGGGTACTGGTGAGGGTACTGCGTAGGTTATTGGTTAGGGTTAGGGTACGGCTAAGGATACGGGTTAGGATATGGGTTAGGTTACGGCGTTGGGTATGGGTGAGGGTTAGGGTTAGGGTTAGGGTAAGGCTTTGCGTACGGGTTAGGGTACGGGTGAGGGTACGGCGTAGGGTAGAGGTTAGGGTTAGGTTTAGGGTTAGGGTACGGCTTACGATACGGGTTAGGGTATGGGTGAGGGTACGGCGTAGCGTATGGGTTAGGGTTAGGGTTAGGGTTAGGGTTAGTTTTAGGGTTAGGGATTGGTTTAGGGTACGGGTGAGGATTAGCGTACGTGTTAGGGTTAGGGTTTGGGTTAGGGTTAGGGTACGCATTAGGGTTAGGGTTAGGGTACACGTTAGGATTAGGGTATTTATTAAACCTATCCCACTCTCTAGATACCACTTAGCACGTAAAGGAATATTATTTAGGGTCCAGCCATGGAGAAGATTTTCGTTACTAGGATAAGATAAAGAATAAACACATTATAAAAAAATCACATTAGGATTTTCTTTTTAACCTGTTCCTTAAAACACTAGTGCTTAGGAAATCTAATGGAGGCAAAAGCAGTCAAGGGTAGTTTAGGGTTAGGGTTAGGGTTAGGGTTAGTGTTAGGGTTAGGGTACGGCTTAGGGTATGGGATAGGGTATGGGTGAGGGTACGGCATAGGGTAGGGTTTAGGGTTAGGGTTAGTGTTAGGGTTAGGGTTAGGGTATGGCTTAGGGTACGGGTGAGGGTACTGTGTAGGTCATTGGTTAGGGTTAGGTTAAGGCTTAGGATACAGGTTATTGTATGGGTTAGGGTACGGCGCAGGGTATGGGTAAGGGTTAGGGTTAGGGTTAGGGTTAGAATTAGGGTACGGCTTAGGGTACGGGTTAGGGTACGGGTGAGGGTACGGCGTAGTGTATAGGTTAGGGTTAGGGTTAGGGTACGGCTTTGGGTACGGGTTAGGTTACGGGTGAGGGTACGGCGTAGGGTATGGGTTAGGGTTAGGGTTAGGGTTAGTGTTAGTGTTAGGGTTAGGGTACGGCTTAGCGTATGGGATAGGGTACGGGTGAGGGTACGGCGTAGGGTAGGGGTTAGGGTTAGAGTTAGGGTTAGGGTTGGGGTTAGGGTACGGCTTAGGGTACGGGTGAGGGTACGGGTGAGGGTACTGCGTAGGGTATTGGTTAGGGTTAGGATACGGCTTAGGATACGGGTTAGGGTACGGGTTAGGGTATGGCATAGGGTATGGGTTAGGGTTAGGGTTAGGGTTAGGGTTAGGGTTAGGGTATGGCTTAGGATACGGGTTAGGGTACGGCTGAGGGTACGGCATAGCGTATGGGTTAGGGTTAGGGTTAGGGTTAGGGTACGTCTTAGGGTACGGGTTAGGGTACGGGTGAGGGTACGGGTGAGGGTACGGCGTAGGGTAAGGTTTAGGGTTAGGGTTAGGGTTAGGGTTAGTTTTAGGGTTAGGGATTGGTTTAGGGTACGGGTTAGGATTAGCGTACGTGTTAGGGTTAGGTTTTCGGTTAGGGTTAGGGTACGCGTTAGGGTTAGGGTATGGGTTAGGGTTAGGGTACACGTTAGGATTAGGGTATTTATTAAACCTATCCCACTCTCTAGATACCACTTAGCACGTAAAGGAATATTATTAGGGATCCAGCCATGGAGAAGATTTTAGTCACTAGGATAAGATAAAGAATAAACACATTATAAAAAAATCACATTAGGATTTTCTTTTTAACCTGTTCCTTAAAACACTAGTGCTTAGGAAATCTAATAGAGGCAAAAGCAATAAAGGGTAGTTTAGGGTTAGGGTTAGGGTTAGGGTTAGTGTTAGGGTTAGGGTACGGCTTAGGGTATGGGATAGGGTACGGGTGAGGGTACGGGTGAGGGTACTGCGTAGGGTATTGCTTAGGGTTAGGGTACGGCTTAGGATACGTGTTAGGGTACGGGTTAGGGTACGGCGTAGAGTGTGGGTTAGGGTTAGGGTTAGTGTTAGGGTTAGGGTTACGGTACTTCTTAGGGTACGTGTTAGGGTACGGGTGAGGGTACGGCGTAGGTTATGGGTTAGGGTTAGGGTTAGGGTTAGGGTTAGGGTACGGCTTAGGATACGGGTTAGGGTACGGGTGAGGGTACGGCGTAGGTTATGGGTTAGGGTTAGGGTTAGTGTTAGGGTTATGGTACGGCTTAGGTTATGGGATAGGGTACAGGTGAGGGTATGGCATAGGGTAGGTGTTAGGGTTAGGGTTAGGGTTAGGGTTAGGGTTAGGGTACGGCTTAGGGCACGGGTGAGGCTATGGGTGAGGATAATGCGTAGGGTATTGGTTAGGGTTAGGGTACGGCTTAGGATACGGGTTAGGGTACGTGTTAGGGTATGGCGTACGGTATGGGTTAGGGTTAGGGTTAGGGTTAGGGTTAGGGTTAGGGTTAGGGTACGGCTTAGGGTACGGGTTAGGGTACGGGTGAGGTTACGGCGTAGGGTATAGTTTAGGGTTAGTGTTAGGGTTAGGGTACGGCTTAGGATACGGGTTAGGGTACGGATGAGGGTACGGCGTAGCATATGGTTTAGGGTTAGGGTTAGGGTACGGCTTAGGGTATGGGTTAGGGTACGGGTGAGGGTACGGTGTAGGTTATGGGTTAGGGTTAGGGTTAGGGTTAGGGTTAGTTTTAGGGTTAGGGATCGGTTTAGGGTACGGGTTAGGATTAGCATACGTGTTCGGGTTAGGGTTTTGGTTAGGGTTAGGGTACGCGTTAGGGTTAGGGTATGGGTTAGGTTTAGGGTACACTTTAGGATTAGGGTATTCATTAAACCTATCCCACTCTCTAGATACCACTTAGCACGTAAAGGAATATTATTTGGGGTTCAGCCATGGAGAAGTTTTTAGTCACTAGGATAAGATAAAGAATAAACACATTATAAAAAAATCACATAAGGTTTTCTTTTTAACCTGTTCCTTAAAACACTAGTGTTTAGGAAATCTAATGGAGGCAAAAGCAGTAAAGGGTAGTTTAGGGTTAGGGTTAGGGTTAGGGTTAGGGTAGGGCTTAGGATACCGGTGAGGGTACTGGTGAGGGTACTGCGTAGGTTATTGGTTAGGGTTAGGGTACGGCTTAGGATACGGGTTAGGATATGGGTTAGGTTACGGCGTTGGGTATGGGTGAGGGTTAGGGTTAGGGTTAGGGTAAGGCTTTGGGTACGGGTTAGGGTACGGGTGAGGGTGCGGCGTAGGGTAGAGGTTAGGGTTAGGTTTAGGGTTAGGGTACGGCTTAGGATACGGGTTAGGGTATGGGTGAGGGTACGGCGTAGCGTATGGGTTAGGGTTAGGGTTAGGGTTAGGGTTAGTTTTAGGGTTAGGGATTGGTTTAGGGTACGGGTGAGGATTAGCGTACGTGTTAGGGTTAGGGTTTGGGTTAGGGTTAGGGTACACGTTAGGATTAGGGTATTTATTAAACCTATCCCACTCTCTAGATACCACTTAGCACGTAAAGGAATATTATTTAGGGTCCAGCCATGGAGAAGATTTTCGTTACTAGGATAAGATAAAGAATAAACACATTATAAAAAAATCACATTAGGATTTTCTTTTTAACCTGTTCCTTAAAACACTAGTGCTTAGGAAATCTAATGGAGGCAAAAGCAGTCAAGGGTAGTTTAGGGTTAGGGTTAGGGTTAGGGTTAGTGTTAGGGTTAGGGTACGGCTTAGGGTATGGGATAGGGTATGGGTGAGGGTACGGCATAGGGTAGGGTTTAGGGTTAGGGTTAGTGTTAGGGTTAGGGTATGGCTTAGGGTACGGGTGAGGGTACGGGTGAGGGTACTGCGTAGGGTATTGGTTAGGGTTAGGGTACGGCTTAGGATACGTGTTAGGGTACGGGTTAGGGTACGGCGTAGAGTGTGGGTTAAGGTTAGGGTTAGTGTTAGGGTTAGGGTTACGGTACGTCTTAGGGTATGTGTTAGGGTACGGGTGAGGGTACGGCGTAGGTTATGGGTTAGGGTTAGGGTTAGGGTTAGGGTTAGGGTACGGCTTAGGATACGGGTTAGGGTACGGGTGAGGGTACGGCGTAGGTTATGGGTTAGGGTTAGGGTTAGTGTTAGGGTTATCGTACGGCTTAAGTTATGGGATAGGGTACAGGTGAGGGTATGGCATAGGGTAGGGGTTAGGGTTAGGGTTAGGGTTAGGGTTAGGGTTAGGGTACGGCTTAGGGTACGGGTGTGGCTATGGGTGAGGATACTGCGTAGGGTATTGGTTAGGGTTAGGGTACGGCTTAGGATACGGGTTAGGGTACGTGTTAGGGTATGGCGTACGGTATGGGTTAGGGTTAGGGTTAGGGTTAGGGTTAGGGTACGGCTTAGGGTACGGGTTAGGGTACGGGTGAGGTTACGGCGTAGGGTATAGTTTAGGGTTAGGGTTAGGGTTAGGGTACGGCTTAGGATACGGGTTAGGGTACGGGTGAGGGTACGGCGTAGCATATGTTTTAGGGTTAGGGTTAGGGTACGGCTTAGGGTACGGGTTAGGGTACGGGTGAGGGTACGGTGTAGGTTATGGGTTAGGGTTAGGGTTAGGGTTAGGGTTAGTTTTAGGGTTAGGGATTGGTTTAGGGTACGGGTTAGGATTAGCATACGTGTTCGGGTTAGGGTTTTGGTTAGGGTTAGGGTACGCGTTAGGGTTAGGGTATGGGTTAGGTTTAGGGTACACTTTAGGATTAGGGTATTTATTAAACCTATCCCACTCTCTAGATACCACTTAGCACGTAAAGGATTATTATTTGGGGTTCAGCCATGGAGAAGATTTTAGTCACTAGGATAAGATAAAGAATAAACACATTATAAAAAAATCACATAAGGTTTTCTTTTTAACCTGTTCCTTAAAACACTAGTGTTTAGGAAATCTAATGGAGGCAAAAGCAGTAAAGGGTAGTTTAGGGTTAGGGTTAGGGTTAGGGTTAGGGGAGGGCTTAGGATACCGGTGAGGGTACTGGTGAGGGTACTGCGTAGGTTATTGGTTAGGGTTAGGGTACGGCTTAGGATACGGGTTAGGATATGGGTTAGGTTACGGCGTTGGGTATGGGTGAGGGTTAGGGTTAGGGTTAGGGTACGGCTTAGGATACGGGTTAGGGTACGGGTGAGGGTACGGCGTAGGTTATGGGTTAGGGTTAGGGTTAGTGTTAGGGTTATGGTACGGCTTAGGTTATGGGATAGGGTACAGGTGAGGGTATGGCATAGGGTAGGTGTTAGGGTTAGGGTTAGGGTTAGGGTTAGGGTTAGGGTACGGCTTAGGGCACGGGTGAGGCTATGGGTGAGGATAATGCGTAGGGTATTGGTTAGGGTTAGGGTACGGCTTAGGATACGGGTTAGGGTACGTGTTAGGGTATGGCGTACGGTATGGGTTAGGGTTAGGGTTAGGGTTAGGGTTAGGGTTAGGGTTAGGGTACGGCTTAGGGTACGGGTTAGGGTACGGGTGAGGTTACGGCGTAGGGTATAGTTTAGGGTTAGTGTTAGGGTTAGGGTACGGCTTAGGATACGGGTTAGGGTACGGATGAGGGTACGGCGTAGCATATGGTTTAGGGTTAGGGTTAGGGTACGGCTTAGGGTATGGGTTAGGGTACGGGTGAGGGTACGGTGTAGGTTATGGGTTAGGGTTAGGGTTAGGGTTAGGGTTAGTTTTAGGGTTAGGGATTGGTTTAGGGTACGGGTTAGGATTAGCATACGTGTTCGGGTTAGGGTTTTGGTTAGGGTTAGGGTACGCGTTAGGGTTAGGGTATGGGTTAGGTTTAGGGTACACTTTAGGATTAGGGTATTTATTAAACCTATCCCACTCTCTAGATACCACTTAGCACGTAAAGGAATATTATTTGGGGTTCAGCCATGGAGAAGTTTTTAGTCACTAGGATAAGATAAAGAATAAACACATTATAAAAAAATCACATAAGGTTTTCTTTTTAACCTGTTCCTTAAAACACTAGTGTTTAGGAAATCTAATGGAGGCAAAAGCAGTAAAGGGTAGTTTAGGGTTAGGGTTAGGGTTAGGGTTAGGGTAGGGCTTAGGATACCGGTGAGGGTACTGGTGAGGGTACTGCGTAGGTTATTGGTTAGGGTTAGGGTACGGCTTAGGATACGGGTTAGGATATGGGTTAGGTTACGGCGTTGGGTATGGGTGAGGGTTAGGGTTAGGGTTAGGGTAAGGCTTTGGGTACGGGTTAGGGTACGGGTGAGGGTGCGGCGTAGGGTAGAGGTTAGGGTTAGGTTTAGGGTTAGGGTACGGCTTAGGATACGGGTTAGGGTATGGGTGAGGGTACGGCGTAGCGTATGGGTTAGGGTTAGGGTTAGGGTTAGGGTTAGTTTTAGGGTTAGGGATTGGTTTAGGGTACGGGTGAGGATTAGCGTACGTGTTAGGGTTAGGGTTTGGGTTAGGGTTAGGGTACACGTTAGGATTAGGGTATTTATTAAACCTATCCCACTCTCTAGATACCACTTAGCACGTAAAGGAATATTATTTAGGGTCCAGCCATGGAGAAGATTTTCGTTACTAGGATAAGATAAAGAATAAACACATTATAAAAAAATCACATTAGGATTTTCTTTTTAACCTGTTCCTTAAAACACTAGTGCTTAGGAAATCTAATGGAGGCAAAAGCAGTCAAGGGTAGTTTAGGGTTAGGGTTAGGGTTAGGGTTAGTGTTAGGGTTAGGGTACGGCTTAGGGTATGGGATAGGGTATGGGTGAGGGTACGGCATAGGGTAGGGTTTAGGGTTAGGGTTAGTGTTAGGGTTAGGGTATGGCTTAGGGTACGGGTGAGGGTACGGGTGAGGGTACTGCGTAGGGTATTGGTTAGGGTTAGGGTACGGCTTAGGATACGTGTTAGGGTACGGGTTAGGGTACGGCGTAGAGTGTGGGTTAAGGTTAGGGTTAGTGTTAGGGTTAGGGTTACGGTACGTCTTAGGGTATGTGTTAGGGTACGGGTGAGGGTACGGCGTAGGTTATGGGTTAGGGTTAGGGTTAGGGTTAGGGTTAGGGTACGGCTTAGGATACGGGTTAGGGTACGGGTGAGGGTACGGCGTAGGTTATGGGTTAGGGTTAGGGTTAGTGTTAGGGTTATGGTACGGCTTAAGTTATGGGATAGGGTACAGGTGAGGGTATGGCATAGGGTAGGGGTTAGGGTTAGGGTTAGGGTTAGTGTTAGGGTTAGGGTACGGCTTAGGGTACGGGTGAGGCTATGGGTGAGGATACTGCGTAGGGTATTGGTTAGGGTTAGGGTACGGCTTAGGATACGGGTTAGGGTACGTGTTAGGGTATGGCGTACGGTATGGGTTAGGGTTAGGGTTAGGGTTAGGGTTAGGGTACGGCTTAGGGTACGGGTTAGGGTACGGGTGAGGTTACGGCGTAGGGTATAGTTTAGGGTTAGGGTTAGGGTTAGGGTACGGCTTAGGATACGGGTTAGGGTACGGGTGAGGGTACGGCGTAGCATATGTTTTAGGGTTAGGGTTAGGGTACGGCTTAGGGTACGGGTTAGGGTACGGGTGAGGGTACGGTGTAGGTTATGGGTTAGGGTTAGGGTTAGGGTTAGGGTTAGTTTTAGGGTTAGGGATTGGTTTAGGGTACGGGTTAGGATTAGCATACGTGTTCGGGTTAGGGTTTTGGTTAGGGTTAGGGTACGCGTTAGGGTTAGGGTATGGGTTAGGTTTAGGGTACACTTTAGGATTAGGGTATTTATTAAACCTATCCCACTCTCTAGATACCACTTAGCACGTAAAGGATTATTATTTGGGGTTCAGCCATGGAGAAGATTTTAGTCACTAGGATAAGATAAAGAATAAACACATTATAAAAAAATCACATAAGGTTTTCTTTTTAACCTGTTCCTTAAAACACTAGTGTTTAGGAAATCTAATGGAGGCAAAAGCAGTAAAGGGTAGTTTAGGGTTAGGGTTAGGGTTAGGGTTAGGGGAGGGCTTAGGATACCGGTGAGGGTACTGGTGAGGGTACTGCGTAGGTTATTGGTTAGGGTTAGGGTACGGCTTAGGATACGGGTTAGGATATGGGTTAGGTTACGGCGTTGGGTATGGGTGAGGGTTAGGGTTAGGGTTAGGGTAAGGCTTTGGGTACGGGTTAGGGTAAGGGTGAGGGTACGGCATAGGGTAGAGGTTAGGGTTAGGTTTAGGGTTAGGGTACGGCTTAGGATACGGGTTAGGGTATGGGTGAGGGTACGGCGTAGCGTATGGGTTAGGGTTAGGGTTAGGGTTAGGGTTAGTTTTAGGGTTAGGGATTGGTTTAGGGTACGGGTGAGGATTAGCGTACGTGTTAGGGTTAGGGTTTGGGTTAGGGTTAGGGTACGCATTAGGGTTAGGGTTAGGGTACACGTTAGGATTAGGGTATTTATTAAACCTATCCCACTCTCTAGATACCACTTAGCACGTAAAGGAATATTATTTAGGGTCCAGCCATGGAGAAGATTTTCGTTACTAGGATAAGATAAAGAATAAACACATTATAAAAAAATCACATAAGGTTTTCTTTTTAACCTGTTCCTTAAAACACTAGTGTTTAGGAAATCTAATGGAGGCAAAAGCAGTAAAGGGTAGTTTAGGGTTAGGGTTAGGGTTAGGGTTAGGGTAGGGCTTAGGTTACGGGTGAGGTTACTGGTGAGGGTACTGCGTAGGTTATTGGTTAGGGTTAGGGTACGGCTTAGGATACGGGTTAGGATATGGGTTAGGTTACGGCGTTGGGTATGGGTGAGGGTTAGGGTTAGGGTTAGGGTAAGGCTTTGGGTACGGGTTAGGGTACGGGTGAGGGTACGGCGTAGGGTAGAGGTTAGGGGTAGATTTAGGATTAGGGTACGGCTTAGGATACGGGTTAGGGTATGGGTGAGGGTACGGCGTAGCGTATGGGTTAGGGTTAGGGTTAGGGTTAGGGTTAGTTTTAGGGTTAGGGATTGGTTTAGGGTACGGGTTAGGATTAGCGTATGTGTTAAGGTTAGGCTTTGGGTTAGGGTTAGGGTACGGCTTAGGATACGGGTTAGGGTACGGGTGAGGGTACGGCGTAGCATATGTTTTAGGGTTAGGGTTAGGGTACGGCTTAGGGTACGGGTTAGGGTACGGGTGAGGGTACGGTGTAGGTTATGGGTTAGGGTTAGGGTTAGGGTTAGGGTTAGTTTTAGGGTTAGGGATTGGTTTAGGGTACGGGTTAGGATTAGCATACGTGTTCGGGTTAGGGTTTTGGTTAGGGTTAGGGTACGCGTTAGGGTTAGGGTATGGGTTAGGTTTAGGGTACACTTTAGGATTAGGGTATTTATTAAACCTATCCCACTCTCTAGATACCACTTAGCACGTAAAGGATTATTATTTGGGGTTCAGCCATGGAGAAGATTTTAGTCACTAGGATAAGATAAAGAATAAACACATTATAAAAAAATCACATAAGGTTTTCTTTTTAACCTGTTCCTTAAAACACTAGTGTTTAGGAAATCTAATGGAGGCAAAAGCAGTAAAGGGTAGTTTAGGGTTAGGGTTAGGGTTAGGGTTAGGGGAGGGCTTAGGATACCGGTGAGGGTACTGGTGAGGGTACTGCGTAGGTTATTGGTTAGGGTTAGGGTACGGCTTAGGATACGGGTTAGGATATGGGTTAGGTTACGGCGTTGGGTATGGGTGAGGGTTAGGGTTAGGGTTAGGGTACGGCTTAGGATACGGGTTAGGGTACGGGTGAGGGTACGGCGTAGGTTATGGGTTAGGGTTAGGGTTAGTGTTAGGGTTATGGTACGGCTTAGGTTATGGGATAGGGTACAGGTGAGGGTATGGCATAGGGTAGGTGTTAGGGTTAGGGTTAGGGTTAGGGTTAGGGTTAGGGTACGGCTTAGGGCACGGGTGAGGCTATGGGTGAGGATAATGCGTAGGGTATTGGTTAGGGTTAGGGTACGGCTTAGGATACGGGTTAGGGTACGTGTTAGGGTATGGCGTACGGTATGGGTTAGGGTTAGGGTTAGGGTTAGGGTTAGGGTTAGGGTTAGGGTACGGCTTAGGGTACGGGTTAGGGTACGGGTGAGGTTACGGCGTAGGGTATAGTTTAGGGTTAGTGTTAGGGTTAGGGTACGGCTTAGGATACGGGTTAGGGTACGGATGAGGGTACGGCGTAGCATATGGTTTAGGGTTAGGGTTAGGGTACGGCTTAGGGTATGGGTTAGGGTACGGGTGAGGGTACGGTGTAGGTTATGGGTTAGGGTTAGGGTTAGGGTTAGGGTTAGTTTTAGGGTTAGGGATTGGTTTAGGGTACGGGTTAGGATTAGCATACGTGTTCGGGTTAGGGTTTTGGTTAGGGTTAGGGTACGCGTTAGGGTTAGGGTATGGGTTAGGTTTAGGGTACACTTTAGGATTAGGGTATTTATTAAACCTATCCCACTCTCTAGATACCACTTAGCACGTAAAGGAATATTATTTGGGGTTCAGCCATGGAGAAGTTTTTAGTCACTAGGATAAGATAAAGAATAAACACATTATAAAAAAATCACATAAGGTTTTCTTTTTAACCTGTTCCTTAAAACACTAGTGTTTAGGAAATCTAATGGAGGCAAAAGCAGTAAAGGGTAGTTTAGGGTTAGGGTTAGGGTTAGGGTTAGGGTAGGGCTTAGGATACCGGTGAGGGTACTGGTGAGGGTACTGCGTAGGTTATTGGTTAGGGTTAGGGTACGGCTTAGGATACGGGTTAGGATATGGGTTAGGTTACGGCGTTGGGTATGGGTGAGGGTTAGGGTTAGGGTTAGGGTAAGGCTTTGGGTACGGGTTAGGGTACGGGTGAGGGTGCGGCGTAGGGTAGAGGTTAGGGTTAGGTTTAGGGTTAGGGTACGGCTTAGGATACGGGTTAGGGTATGGGTGAGGGTACGGCGTAGCGTATGGGTTAGGGTTAGGGTTAGGGTTAGGGTTAGTTTTAGGGTTAGGGATTGGTTTAGGGTACGGGTGAGGATTAGCGTACGTGTTAGGGTTAGGGTTTGGGTTAGGGTTAGGGTACACGTTAGGATTAGGGTATTTATTAAACCTATCCCACTCTCTAGATACCACTTAGCACGTAAAGGAATATTATTTAGGGTCCAGCCATGGAGAAGATTTTCGTTACTAGGATAAGATAAAGAATAAACACATTATAAAAAAATCACATTAGGATTTTCTTTTTAACCTGTTCCTTAAAACACTAGTGCTTAGGAAATCTAATGGAGGCAAAAGCAGTCAAGGGTAGTTTAGGGTTAGGGTTAGGGTTAGGGTTAGTGTTAGGGTTAGGGTACGGCTTAGGGTATGGGATAGGGTATGGGTGAGGGTACGGCATAGGGTAGGGTTTAGGGTTAGGGTTAGTGTTAGGGTTAGGGTATGGCTTAGGGTACGGGTGAGGGTACGGGTGAGGGTACTGCGTAGGGTATTGGTTAGGGTTAGGGTACGGCTTAGGATACGTGTTAGGGTACGGGTTAGGGTACGGCGTAGAGTGTGGGTTAAGGTTAGGGTTAGTGTTAGGGTTAGGGTTACGGTACGTCTTAGGGTATGTGTTAGGGTACGGGTGAGGGTACGGCGTAGGTTATGGGTTAGGGTTAGGGTTAGGGTTAGGGTTAGGGTTAGGGTACGGCTTAGGATACGGGTTAGGGTACGGGTGAGGGTACGGCGTAGGTTATGGGTTAGGGTTAGGGTTAGTGTTAGGGTTATGGTACGGCTTAAGTTATGGGATAGGGTACAGGTGAGGGTATGGCATAGGGTAGGGGTTAGGGTTAGGGTTAGGGTTAGTGTTAGGGTTAGGGTACGGCTTAGGGTACGGGTGAGGCTATGGGTGAGGATACTGCGTAGGGTATTGGTTAGGGTTAGGGTACGGCTTAGGATACGGGTTAGGGTACGTGTTAGGGTATGGCGTACGGTATGGGTTAGGGTTAGGGTTAGGGTTAGGGTTAGGGTACGGCTTAGGGTACGGGTTAGGGTACGGGTGAGGTTACGGCGTAGGGTATAGTTTAGGGTTAGGGTTAGGGTTAGGGTACGGCTTAGGATACGGGTTAGGGTACGGGTGAGGGTACGGCGTAGCATATGTTTTAGGGTTAGGGTTAGGGTACGGCTTAGGGTACGGGTTAGGGTACGGGTGAGGGTACGGTGTAGGTTATGGGTTAGGGTTAGGGTTAGGGTTAGGGTTAGTTTTAGGGTTAGGGATTGGTTTAGGGTACGGGTTAGGATTAGCATACGTGTTCGGGTTAGGGTTTTGGTTAGGGTTAGGGTACGCGTTAGGGTTAGGGTATGGGTTAGGTTTAGGGTACACTTTAGGATTAGGGTATTTATTAAACCTATCCCACTCTCTAGATACCACTTAGCACGTAAAGGATTATTATTTGGGGTTCAGCCATGGAGAAGATTTTAGTCACTAGGATAAGATAAAGAATAAACACATTATAAAAAAATCACATAAGGTTTTCTTTTTAACCTGTTCCTTAAAACACTAGTGTTTAGGAAATCTAATGGAGGCAAAAGCAGTAAAGGGTAGTTTAGGGTTAGGGTTAGGGTTAGGGTTAGGGGAGGGCTTAGGATACCGGTGAGGGTACTGGTGAGGGTACTGCGTAGGTTATTGGTTAGGGTTAGGGTACGGCTTAGGATACGGGTTAGGATATGGGTTAGGTTACGGCGTTGGGTATGGGTGAGGGTTAGGGTTAGGGTTAGGGTAAGGCTTTGGGTATGGGTTAGGGTAAGGGTGAGGGTACGGCATAGGGTAGAGGTTAGGGTTAGGTTTAGGGTTAGGGTACGGCTTAGGATACGGGTTAGGGTATGGGTGAGGGTACGGCGTAGCGTATGGGTTAGGGTTAGGGTTAGGGTTAGGGTTAGTTTTAGGGTTAGGGATTGGTTTAGGGTACGGGTGAGGATTAGCGTACGTGTTAGGGTTAGGGTTTGGGTTAGGGTTAGGGTACGCATTAGGGTTAGGGTTAGGGTACACGTTAGGATTAGGGTATTTATTAAACCTATCCCACTCTCTAGATACCACTTAGCACGTAAAGGAATATTATTTAGGGTCCAGCCATGGAGAAGATTTTCGTTACTAGGATAAGATAAAGAATAAACACATTATAAAAAAATCACATAAGGTTTTCTTTTTAACCTGTTCCTTAAAACACTAGTGTTTAGGAAATCTAATGGAGGCAAAAGCAGTAAAGGGTAGTTTAGGGTTAGGGTTAGGGTTAGGGTTAGGGTAGGGCTTAGGTTACGGGTGAGGTTACTGGTGAGGGTACTGCGTAGGTTATTGGTTAGGGTTAGGGTACGGCTTAGGATACGGGTTAGGATATGGGTTAGGTTACGGCGTTGGGTATGGGTGAGGGTTAGGGTTAGGGTTAGGGTAAGGCTTTGGGTACGGGTTAGGGTACGGGTGAGGGTACGGCGTAGGGTAGAGGTTAGGGGTAGGTTTAGGATTAGGGTACGGCTTAGGATACGGGTTAGGGTATGGGTGAGGGTACGGCGTAGCGTATGGGTTAGGGTTAGGGTTAGGGTTAGGGTTAGTTTTAGGGTTAGGGATTGGTTTAGGGTACGGGTTAGGATTAGCGTATGTGTTAAGGTTAGGCTTTGGGTTAGGGTTAGGGTACGCGTTAGGGTTAGGGTATGGGTTAGGGTTAGGGTACGCGTTAGGATTAGGGTATGGGGTAGGGTTAGGGTACACGTTAGGATTAGGGTATTTATTAAACCTATCCCACTCTCTAGATACCACTTAGCACGTAAAGGAATATTATTAGGGATCCAGCCATGGAGAAGATTTTAGTCACTAGGATAAGATAAAGAATAAACACATTATAAAAAAATCACATTAGGATTTTCTGTTTAACCTATTCCTTAAAACACTAGTGCTTAGGAAATCTAATAGAGGCAAAAGCAATCAAGGGTAGTTTAGGGTTAGGGTTAGGGTTAGGGTTAGTGTTAGGGTTAGGGTATGGCTTAGGGTACGGGTGAGGGTACGGGTGAGGGTACTGCGTAGGGTATTGGTTAGGGTTAGGGTACGGCTTAGGATACGTGTTAGGGTACGGGTTAGGGTATGGCGTAGTGTGTGGGTTAGGGTTAGGGTTAGTGTTAGGGTTAGGGTTACGGTACGTCTTAGGGTACGTGTTAGGGTACGGGTGAGGGTACGGCGTAGGTTATGGGTTAGGGTTAGGGTTAGGGTTAGGGTTAGGGTACGGCTTAGGTTATGGGATAGGGTACAGGTGAGGGTATGGCATAGGGTAGGGGTTAGGGTTAGGTTTAGGGTTAGGGTTAGGGTTAGGGTAGGGCTTAGGGTACGGGTGAGGGTATGGGTGAGGATACTGCGTAGGGTATTGGTTAGGGTTAGGGTATGGCTTAGGATACGGGTTAGGGTACCTGTTAGGGTATGGCGTACGCTATGGGTTAGGGTTAGTGTTAGGGTTAGGGTTAGGGTTAGGGTACGGCTTAGGGTACGGGTTAGGGTATGGGTGAGGTTACGGCGTAGGGTATAGTTTAGGGTTAGGGTTAGGGTTAGGGTACGGCTTAGGGTACGGGTTAGGGTACGGGTGAGGGTATGGCGTAGTGTATAGGTTAGGGTTAGGGTTAGGGTTAGGGTATGGCTTAGGGTACGGGTGAGGGTACGGGTGAGGGTACTGTGTAGGGTATTGGTTATGGTTAGGGTACGGCTTAGAATACGGGTTAGGGTACGGTTTAGGGTACGGCGTAGGGTATGGGTTAGGGTTAGGGTTAGGGTTAGGGTTAGGGTTAGGGTACGGCTTAGGGTACGGGTTAGGGTACGGGTGAGGGTACGGCGGCGTAGTGTATAGGTTAGGGTTAGGGTTAGGGTTAGGGTACGGCTTAGGGTATGGGATAGGGTACGGGTGAGGGTACGGCGTAGGGTAGGGGTTAGGTTTAGGGTTAGGGTTAGTGTTAGGGTTAGGGTACGGCTTAGGGTATGGGATAGGTTACGGTGAGGGTACGGCGTAGGGTAGGTGTTAGGGTTAGGTTTAGGGTTAGTGTTAGGTTTAGGGTACCGCTTAGGGTATGGGATAGGGTATGGCGTAGGGTAGCGGTTAGGATTAGGGTTAGGGTTAGGGTACGGCTTAGGATACGGGTTAGGGTATGGGTGAGGGTGCGGCATAGCGTATGGGTTAGGGTTAGGGTTAGGGTTAGGGTACGGCTTAGGGTACGGGTTAGGGTACGGGTGAGGGTACGGCGTAGGGTAGAGGTTAGGGTAAGGTTTAGGGTTAGTGTACGTCTTAGGCTACGGGTTAGGGTACGGGTGAGGGTACGGCGTAGGGTAAGGTTTAGGGTTAGGGTTAGGGTTAGGGTTAGGGTTAGTTTTAGGGTTAGGGTTTGGTTTAGGGTACGGGTTAGGATTAGCGTACGTGTTAGGGTTAGGTTTTGGGTTAGGGTTAGGGTACGCGTTAGGGTTAGGGTATGGGTTAGGGTTAGGGTACACGTTAGGATTAGGGTATTTATTAAACCTATCCCACTCTCTAGATACCAATTAGCACGTAAAGGAATATTATTAGGGATCCAGCCATGGAGAAGATTTTAGTCACTAGGATAAGATAAAGAATAAACACATTATAAAAAAATCACATTAGGATTTTCTTTTTAAGCTGTTCCTTAAAACACTAGTGCTTAGGAAATCTAATAGAGGCAAAAGCCATCAAGGGTAGTTTAGGGTTAGGGTTAGGGTTAGGGTTAGTGTTAGGGTTAGGGTACGGCTTAGGGTATGGGATAGGGTACGGGTGAGGGTACGGCGTAGGGTAGGGGTTAGGTTTAGGGTTAGGGTTATGGTTAGGGTATGGTTTAGGGTACGGGTGAGGGTACGGGTGAGGGTACTGCGTAGGGTATTGGTTAGGGTTAGGGTACGGCTTAGGATACGTGTTAGGGTACGGGTTAGGGTACGGCGTAGAGTGTGGGTTAGGGTTAGGGTTAGTGTTAGGGTTAGGGTTACGGTACGTCTTAGGGTACGTGTTAGGGTACGGGTGAGGGTACGGCGTAGGTTATGGGTTAGGGTTAGGGTTAGGGTTAGGGTTAGGGTATGGCTTAGGATACGGGTTAGGGTACGGGTGAGGGTACGGCGTAGGTTATGGGTTAGGGTTAGGGTTAGTGTTAGGGTTATGGTACGGCTTAGGTTATGGGATAGGGTACAGCTGAGGGTATGGCATAGGGTAGGGGTTAGGGTTAGGGTTAGGGTTAGGGTATGGCTTAGGGTACGGGTGAGGGTATGGGTGAGGATACTGCGTAGGATATTGGTTAGGGTTAGGGTACGGCTTAGGATACGGGTTAGGGTACGTGTTAGGGTATGGCGTACGGTATGGGTTAGGGTTAGGGTCAGGGTTAGGGTTAGGGTTAGGGTTAGGGTACGGCTTAGGGTACGGGTTAGGGTACGGGTGAGGTTACGGCGTAGGGTATAGTTTAGGGTTAGGGTTAGGGTTAGGGTACGGCTTAGGGTACGGGTTAGGGTACGGGTGAGGGTACGGTGTAGGTTATGGGTTAGGGTTAGGGTTAGGGTTAGTTTTAGGGTTAGGGATTGGTTTAGGGTACGGGTTAGGATTAGCATACCTGTTCGGGTTAGGGTTTTGGTTAGGGTTAGGGTACGCGTTAGGGTTAGGGTATGGGTTAGGTTTAGGGTACACTTTAGGATTAGGGTATTTATTAAACCTATCCCACTCTCTAGATACCACTTAGCACGTAAAGGAATATTATTTGGGGTTCAGCCATGGAGAAGATTTTAGTCACTAGGATAAGATAAAGAATAAACACATTATAAAAAAATCACATAAGGTTTTCTTTTTAACCTGTTCCTTAAAACACTAGTGTTTAGGAAATCTAATGGAGGCAAAAGCAGTAAAGGGTATTTTAGGGTTAGGGTTAGGGTTAGGGTTAGGGTAGGGCTTAGGATACGGGTGAGGGTACTGGTGAGGGTACTGCGTAGGTTATTGGTTAGGGTTAGGGTACGGCTTAGGATACGGGTTAGGATATGGGTTAGGTTACGGCATTGGGTATGGGTGAGTGTTAGGGGTAGGGTTAGGGTAAGGCTTTGGGTACGGGTTAGGGTACGGGGGAGGGTACGGCGTCGGGTAGAGGTTAGGGTTAGGTTTAGGATTAGGGTACGGCTTAGGATACGGGTTAGGGTATGGGTGAGGGTACGGCGTAGCGTATGGGTTAGGGTTAGGGTTAGGGTTAGGGTTAGTTTTAGGGTTAGGGATTGGTTTAGGGTACGGGTTAGGATTAGCGTACGTGTTAGGGTTAGGGTTTGGGTTAGAGTTAGGGTATGCATTAGGGTTAGGGTATGGGTTAGGGTTAGGGTACACGTTAGGATTAGGGTATTTATTAAACCTATCCCACTCTCTAGATACCACTTAGCACGTAAAGGAATATTATTTAGGGTCCAGCCATGGAGAATATTTTCGTCACTAGGATAAGATAAAGAATAAACACATTATAAAAAAATCACATTAGGATTTTCTTTTTAACCTGTTCCTTAAAACACTAGTGCTTAGGAAATCTAATGGAGGCAAAAGCAGTCAAGGGTAGTTTAGGGTTAGGGTTAGGGTTAGGGTTAGTGTTAGGGTTAGGGTACGGCTTAGGGTATGGGATAGGGTATGGGTGAGGGTACGGCATAGGGTAGGGTTTAGGGTTAGGGTTAGTGTTAGGGTTAGGGTTAGGGTATGGCTTAGGGTACGGGTGAGGGTACTGTGTAGGTCATTGGTTAGGGTTAGGTTAAGGCTTAGGATACAGGTTATTGTATGGGTTAGGGTACGGCGCAGGGTATGGGTAAGGGTTAGGGTTAGGGTTAGGGTTAGAGTTAGGGTACGGCTTAGGGTACGGGTTAGGGTACGGGTGAGGGTACGGCGTAGTGTATAGGTTAGGGTTAGGGTTAGGGTACGGCTTTGGGTACGGGTTAGGTTACGGGTGAGGGTACGGCCTAGGGTATGGGTTAGGGTTAGGGTTAGGGTTAGTGTTAGTGTTAGGGTTAGGGTACGGCTTAGCGTATGGGATAGGGTACGGGTGAGGGTACGGCGTAGGGTAGGGGTTAGGGTTAGAGTTAGGGTTAGGGTTGGGGTTAGGGTACGGCTTAGGGTACGGGTGAGGGTACGGGTGAGGGTACTGCGTAGGGTATTGGTTAGGGTTAGGATACGGCTTAGGATACGGGTTAGGGTACGGGTTAGGGTATGGCGTAGGGTATGGGTTAGAGTTAGGGTTAGGGTTAAGGTTAGGGTTAGGGTACGGGTTAGGGTACGGGTTAGGGTATGGCGTAGGGTATGGGTTAGGGTTAGGGTTAGGGTTAGGGTTAGGGTTAGGGTACGGCTTAGGATACGGGTTAGGGTACGGGTGAGGGTACGGCGTAGCGTATGGGTTAGGGTTAGGGTTAGGGTACGTCTTAGGGTACGGGTTAGGGGACGGGTGAGGGTACGGCGTAGGGTAAGGTTTAGGGTTAGGGTTAGGGTTAGGGTTAGTTTTAGGGTTAGGGATTGGTTTAGGGTACGGGTTAGGATTAGCGTACGTGTTAGGGTTAGGTTTTCGGTTAGGGTTAGGGTATGCGTTAGGGTTAGGGTATGGGTTAGGGTTAGGGTACACGTTAGGATTAGGGTATTTATTAAACCTATCCCACTCTCTAGATACCACTTAGCACGTAAAGGAATATTATTAGGGATCCAGCCATGGAGAAGATTTTAGTCACTAGGATAAGATAAAGAATAAACACATTATAAAAAAATCACATTAGGATTTTCTTTTTAACCTGTTCCTTAAAACACTAGTGTTTAGGAAATCTAATACAGGCAAAAGCAATCAAGGGTAGTTTAGGGTTAGGGTTAGGGTTAGGGTTAGTGTTAGGGTTAGGGTACGGCTTAGGGTATGGGATAGGGTACGGGTGAGGGTACGGCGTAGGGTAGGGGTTAGGGTTACGGTTAGGGTTAGGGTTAGGGTATGGCTTAGGGTACGGGTGAGGGTACGGGTGAGGGTACTGCATAGGGTATTGGTTAGGGTTAGGGTACGGCTTAGGATACGTGTTAGGGTACGGGTTAGGGTACGGCGTAGAGTGTGGGTTAAGGTTAGGGTTAGTGTTAGGGTTAGGGTTACGGTACGTCTTAGGGTATGTGTTAGGGTAGGGGTGAGGGTACGGCGTAGGTTATGGGTTAGGGTTAGGGTTAGGGTTAGGGTTAGGGTACGGCTTAGGATACGGGTTAGGGTACGGGTGAGGGTACGGCGTAGGGTATGGGTTAGGGTTAGGGTTAGTGTTAGGGTTATGGTACGGCTTAGGTTATGGGATAGGGTACAGGTGAGGGTATGGCATAGGGTAGGGGTTAGGGTTAGGGTTAGGGTTAGGGTTAGGGTTAGGGTACGGCTTAGGGTACGGGTGAGGCTATGGGTGAGGATACTGCGTAGGGTATTGGTTAGGGTTAGGGTACGGCTTAGGATACGGGTTAGGGTACGTGTTAGGGTATGGCGTACGGTATGGGTTAGGGTTAGGGTTAGGGTTAGGGTTAGGGTTAGGGTTAGGGTACGGCTTAGGGTACGGGTTAGGGTACGGGTGAGGTTACGGCGTAGGGTATAGTTTAGGGTTAGGGTTAGGGTTAGGGTACGGCTTAGGATACGGGTTAGGGTACGGGTGAGGGTACGGCGTAGCATATGTTTTAGGGTTAGGGTTAGGGTACGGCTTAGGGTACGGGTTAGGGTACGGGTGAGGGTACGGTGTAGGTTATGGGTTAGGGTTAGGGTTAGGGTTAGGGTTAGTTTTAGGGTTAGGGATTGGTTTAGGGTACGGGTTAGGATTAGCATACGTGTTCGGGTTAGGGTTTTGGTTAGGGTTAGGGTACGCGTTAGGGTTAGGGTATGGGTTAGGTTTAGGGTACACTTTAGGATTAGGGTATTTATTAAACCTATCCCACTCTCTAGATACCACTTAGCACGTAAAGGAATATTATTAGGGATACAGCCATGGAGAAGATTTTAGTCACTAGGATAAGATAAAGAATAAACACATTATAAAAAAATCACATAAGGTTTTCTTTTTAACCTGTTCCTTAAAACACTAGTGTTTAGGAAATCTAATGGAGGCAAAAGCAGTAAAGGGTAGTTTAGGGTTAGGGTTAGGGTTAGGGTTAGGGGAGGGCTTAGGATACCGGTGAGGGTACTGGTGAGGGTACTGCGTAGGTTATTGGTTAGGGTTAGGGTACGGCTTAGGATACGGGTTAGGATATGAGTTAGGTTACGGCGTTGGGTATGGGTGAGGGTTAGGGTTAGGGTTAGGGTAAGGCTTTGGGTACGGGTTAGGGTACGGGTGAGGGTACGGCGTAGGGTAGAGGTTAGGGTTAGGTTTAGGGTTAGGGTACGGCTTAGGATACGGGTTAGGGTATGGGTGAGGGTACGGCGTAGCGTATGGGTTAGGGTTAGGGTTAGGGTTAGGGTTAGTTTTAGGGTTAGGGATTGGTTTAGGGTACGGGTGAGGATTAGCGTACGTGTTAGGGTTAGGGTTTGGGTTAGGGTTAGGGTACGCATTAGGGTTAGGGTTAGGGTACACGTTAGGATTAGGGTATTTATTAAACCTATCCCACTCTCTAGATACCACTTAGCACGTAAAGGAATATTATTTAGGGTCCAGCCATGGAGAAGATTTTCGTTACTAGGATAAGATAAAGAATAAACACATTATAAAAAAATCACATTAGGATTTTCTTTTTAACCTGTTCCTTAAAACACTAGTGCTTAGGAAATCTAATGGAGGCAAAAGCAGTCAAGGGTAGTTTAGGGTTAGGGTTAGGGTTAGGGTTAGTGTTAGGGTTAGGGTACGGCTTAGGGTATGGGATAGGGTATGGGTGAGGGTACGGCATAGGGTAGGGTTTAGGGTTAGGGTTAGTGTTAGGGTTAGGGTTAGGGTATGGCTTAGGGTACGGGTGAGGGTACTGTGTAGGTCATTGGTTAGGGTTAGGTTAAGGCTTAGGATACAGGTTATTGTATGGGTTAGGGTACGGCGCAGGGTATGGGTAAGGGTTAGGGTTAGGGTTAGGGTTAGAGTTAGGGTACGGCTTAGGGTACGGGTTAGGGTACGGGTGAGGGTACGGCGTAGTGTATAGGTTAGGGTTAGGGTTAGGGTACGGCTTTGGGTACGGGTTAGGTTACGGGTGAGGGTACGGCGTAGGGTATGGGTTAGGGTTAGGGTTAGATTTATGGTTAGGGTTGGGGTTAGGGTACGGCTTAGGGTACGGGTGAGGGTACGGGTGAGGGTACTGCGTAGGGTATTGGTTAGGGTTAGGATACGGCTTAGGATACGGGTTAGGGTACGGGTTAGGGTATGGCATAGGGTATGGGTTAGGGTTAGGGTTAGGGTTAGGGTACGGCTTAGGATACGGGTTAGGGTACGGGTGAGGGTACGGCGTAGCGTATGGGTTAGGGTTAGGGTTAGGGTACGTCTTAGGGTACGGGTTAGGGTACGGGTGAGGGTACGGCGTAGGGTAAGGTTTAGGGTTAGGGTTAGGGTTAGGGTTAGTTTTAGGGTTAGGGATTGGTTTAGGGTACGGGTTAGGATTAGCGTACGTGTTAGGGTTAGGTTTTCGGTTAGGGTTAGGGTACGCGTTAGGGTTAGGGTATGGGTTAGAGTTAGGGTACACGTTAGGATTAGGGTATTTATTAAACCTATCCCACTCTCTAGATACCACTTAGCACGTAAAGGAATATTATTAGGGATCCAGCCATGGAGAAGATTTTAGTCACTAGGATAAGATAAAGAATAAACACATTATAAAAAAATCACATTAGGATTTTCTTTTTAACCTGTTCCTTAAAACACTAGTGCTTAGGAAATCTAATAGAGGCAAAAGCAATCAAGGGTAGTTTAGGGTTAGGGTTAGGGTTAGGGTTAGTGTTAGGGTTAGGGTACGGCTTAGGGTATGGGATAGGGTACGGGTGAGGGTACGGCGTAGGGTAGGTGTTAGGGTTAGGCTTAGGGCTATGGTTAGGGTATGGCTTAGGGTACGGGTGAGGGTACGGTTGAGGGTACTGCGTAGGGTATTGCTTAGGGTTAGGGTACGGCTTAGGATACGTGTTAGGGTACGGGTTAGGGTACGGCGTAGAGTGTGGGTTAGGGTTAGGGTTAGTGTTAGGGTTAGGGTTACGGTACTTCTTAGGGTACGTGTTAGGGTACGGGTGAGGGTACGGCGTAGGTTATGGGTTAGGGTTAGGGTTAGCGTTAGGGTTAGGGTACGGCTTAGGATACGGGTTAGGGTACGGGTGAGGGTACGGCGTTGGTTATGGGTTAGGGTTAGGGTTAGTGTTAGGGTTACGGTACGGCTTAGGTTATGGGATAGGGTACAGGTGAGGGTATGGCATAGGGTATGGGTTAGGGTTAGGGTTAGGGTTAGGGTTAGGGTTAGGGTACGGCTTAGGGTACGGGTGAGGCTATGGGTGAGGATACTGCGTAGGGTATTGGTTAGGGTTAGGGTACGGCTTAGGATACGGGTTAGGGTACGTGTTAGGGTATGGCGTACGGTATGGGTTAGGGTTAGGGTTAGGGTTAGGGTTAGGGTTAGGGTTAGGGTACGGCTTAGGGTACGGGTTAGGGTACGGGTGAGGTTACGGCGTAGGGTATAGTTTAGGGTTAGGGTTAGGGTTAGGGTACGGCTTAGGGTACGGGTTAGGGTACGGGTGAGGGTACGGTGTAGGTTATGGGTTAGGGTTAGGGTTAGGGTTAGGGTTAGTTTTAGGGTTAGGGATTGGTTTAGGGTACGGGTTAGGATTAGCATACGTGTTCGGGTTAGGGTTTTGGTTAGGGTTAGGGTACGCGTTAGGGTTAGGGTATGGGTTAGGTTTAGGGTACACTTTAGGATTAGGGTATTTATTAAACCTATCCCACTCTCTAGATACCACTTAGCACGTAAAGGAATATTATTTGGGGTTCAGCCATGGAGAAGATTTTAGTCACTAGGATAAGATAAAGAATAAACACATTATAAAAAAATCACATAAGGTTTTCTTTTTAACCTGTTCCTTAAAACACTAGTGTTTAGGAAATCTAATGGAGGCAAAAGCAGTAAAGGGTAGTTTAGGGTTAGGGTTAGGGTTAGGGTTAGGGGAGGGCTTAGGATACCGGTGAGGGTACTGGTGAGGGTACTGCGTAGGTTATTGGTTAGGGTTAGGGTACGGCTTAGGATACGGGTTAGGATATGGGTTAGGTTACGGCGTTGGGTATGGGTGAGGGTTAGGGTTAGGGTTAGGGTAAGGCTTTGGGTACGGGTTAGGGTACGGGTGAGGGTACGGCGTAGGGTAGAGGTTAGGGTTAGGTTTAGGGTTAGGGTACGGCTTAGGATACGGGTTAGGGTATGGGTGAGGGTACGGCGTAGCGTATGGGTTAGGGTTAGGGTTAGGGTTAGGGTTAGTTTTAGGGTTAGGGATTGGTTTAGGGTACGGGTGAGGATTAGCGTACGTGTTAGGGTTAGGGTTTGGGTTAGGGTTAGGGTACGCATTAGGGTTAGGGTTAGGGTACACGTTAGGATTAGGGTATTTATTAAACCTATCCCACTCTCTAGATACCACTTAGCACGTAAAGGAATATTATTTAGGGTCCAGCCATGGAGAAGATTTTCGTTACTAGGATAAGATAAAGAATAAACACATTATAAAAAAATCACATTAGGATTTTCTTTTTAACCTGTTCCTTAAAACACTAGTGCTTAGGAAATCTAATGGAGGCAAAAGCAGTCAAGGGTAGTTTAGGGTTAGGGTTAGGGTTAGGGTTAGGGTTAGTGTTAGGGTTAGGGTACGGCTTAGGGTATGGGATAGGGTATGGGTGAGGGTACGGCATAGGGTAGGGTTTAGGGTTAGGGTTAGTGTTAGGGTTAGGGTTAGGGTATGGCTTAGGGTACGGGTGAGGGTACTGTGTAGGTCATTGGTTAGGGTTAGGTTAAGGCTTAGGATACAGGTTATTGTATGGGTTAGGGTACGGCGCAGGGTATGGGTAAGGGTTAGGGTTAGGGTTAGGGTTAGAGTTAGGGTACGGCTTAGGGTACGGGTTAGGGTACGGGTGAGGGTACGGCGTAGTGTATAGGTTAGGGTTAGGGTTAGGGTACGGCTTTGGGTACGGGTTAGGTTACGGGTGAGGGTACGGCGTAGGGTATGGGTTAGGGTTAGGGTTAGGGTTAGTGTTAGTGTTAGGGTTAGGGTACGGCTTAGCGTATGGGATAGGGTACGGGTGAGGGTACGGCGTAGGGTAGGGGTTAGGGTTAGAGTTAGGGTTAGGGTTGGGGTTAGGGTACGGCTTAGGGTACGGGTGAGGGTACGGGTGAGGGTACTGCGTAGGGTATTGGTTAGGGTTAGGATACGGCTTAGGATACGGGTTAGGGTACGGGTTAGGGTATGGCATAGGGTATGGGTTAGGGTTAGGGTTAGGGTTAGGGTTAGGGTTAGGGTACGGCTTAGGATACGGGTTAGGGTACGGCTGAGGGTACGGCGTAGCGTATGGGTTAGGGTTAGGGTTAGGGTACGTCTTAGGGTACGGGTTAGGGTACGGGTGAGGGTACGGCGTAGGGTAAGGTTTAGGGTTAGGGTTAGGGTTAGGGTTAGTTTTAGGGTTAGGGATTGGTTTAGGGTACGGGTTAGGATTAGCGTACGTGTTAGGGTTAGGTTTTCGGTTAGGGTTAGGGTACGCGTTAGGGTTAGGGTATGGGTTAGGGTTAGGGTACACGTTAGGATTAGGGTATTTATTAAACCTATCCCACTCTCTAGATACCACTTAGCACGTAAAGGAATATTATTAGGGATCCAGCCATGGAGAAGATTTTAGTCACTAGGATAAGATAAAGAATAAACACATTATAAAAAAATCACATTAGGATTTTCTTTTTAACCTGTTCCTTAAAACACTAGTGCTTGGGAAATCTAATAGAGGCAAAAGCAATCAAGGGTAGTTTAGGGTTAGGGTTAGGGTTAGGGTTAGTGTTAGGGTTAGGGTACGGCTTAGGGTATGGGTTAGGGTACGGCTTAGGGTATGGGATAGGGTACGGGTGAGGGTACGGGTGAGGGTACTGCGTAGGGTATTGCTTAGGGTTAGGGTACGGCTTAGGATACGTGTTAGGGTACGGGTTAGGGTACGGCGTAGAGTGTGGGTTAGGGTTAGGGTTAGTGTTAGGGTTAGGGTTACGGTACTTCTTAGGGTACGTGTTAGGGTACGGGTGAGGGTACGGCGTAGGTTATGGGTTAGGGTTAGGGTTAGGGTTAGGGTTAGGGTACGGCTTAGGATACGGGTTAGGGTACGGGTGAGGGTACGGCGTAGGTTATGGGTTAGGGTTAGGGTTAGTGTTAGGGTTATGGTACGGCTTAGGTTATGGGATAGGGTACAGGTGAGGGTATGGCATAGGGTAGGTGTTAGGGTTAGGGTTAGGGTTAGGGTTAGGGTTAGGGTACGGCTTAGGGCACGGGTGAGGCTATGGGTGAGGATACTGCGTAGGGTATTGGTTAGGGTTAGGGTACGGCTTAGGATACGGGTTAGGGTACGTGTTAGGGTATGGCGTACGGTATGGGTTAGGGTTAGGGTTAGGGTTAGGGTTAGGGTTAGGGTTAGGGTACGGCTTAGGGTACGGGTTAGGGTACGGGTGAGGTTACGGCGTAGGGTATAGTTTAGGGTTAGTGTTAGGGTTAGGGTACGGCTTAGGATACGGGTTAGGGTACGGGTGAGGGTACGGCGTACCATATGGTTTAGGGTTAGGGTTAGGGTACGGCTTAGGGTACGGGTTAGGGTACGGGTGAGGGTACGGTGTAGGTTATGGGTTAGGGTTAGGGTTAGGGTTAGGGTTAGTTTTAGGGTTAGGGATTGGTTTAGGGTACGGGTTAGGATTAGCATACGTGTTCGGGTTAGGGTTTTGGTTAGGGTTAGGGTACGCGTTAGGGTTAGGGTATGGGTTAGGTTTAGGGTACACTTTAGGATTAGGGTATTTATTAAACCTATCCCACTCTCTAGATACCACTTAGCACGTAAAGGAATATTATTTGGGGTTCAGCCATGGAGAAGATTTTAGTCACTAGGATAAGATAAAGAATAAACACATTATAAAAAAATCACATAAGGTTTTCTTTTTAACCTGTTCCTTAAAACACTAGTGTTTAGGAAATCTAATGGAGGCAAAAGCAGTAAAGGGTAGTTTAGGGTTAGGGTTAGGGTTAGGGTTAGGGTAGGGCTTAGGATACCGGTGAGGGTACTGGTGAGGGTACTGCGTAGGTTATTGGTTAGGGTTAGGGTACGGCTTAGGATACGGGTTAGGATATGGGTTAGGTTACGGCGTTGGGTATGGGTGAGGATTAGGGTTAGGGTTAGGGTAAGGCTTTGGGTACGGGTTAGGGTACGGGTGAGGGTGCGGCGTAGGGTAGAGGTTAGGGTTAGGTTTAGGGTTAGGGTACGGCTTAGGATACGGGTTAGGGTATGGGTGAGGGTACGGCGTAGCGTATGGGTTAGGGTTAGGGTTAGGGTTAGGGTTAGTTTTAGGGTTAGGGATTGGTTTAGGGTACGGGTGAGGATTAGCGTACGTGTTAGGGTTAGGGTTTGGGTTAGGGTTAGGGTACACGTTAGGATTAGGGTATTTATTAAACCTATCCCACTCTCTAGATACCACTTAGCACGTAAAGGAATATTATTTAGGGTCCAGCCATGGAGAAGATTTTCGTTACTAGGATAAGATAAAGAATAAACACATTATAAAAAAATCACATTAGGATTTTCTTTTTAACCTGTTCCTTAAAACACTAGTGCTTAGGAAATCTAATGGAGGCAAAAGCAGTCAAGGGTAGTTTAGGGTTAGGGTTAGGGTTAGGGTTAGTGTTAGGGTTAGGGTACGGCTTAGGGTATGGGATAGGGTATGGGTGAGGGTACGGCATAGGGTAGGGTTTAGGGTTAGGGTTAGTGTTAGGGTTAGGGTTAGGGTATGGCTTAGGGTACGGGTGAGGCTATGGGTGAGGATACTGCGTAGGGTATTGGTTAGGGTTAGGGTACGGCTTAGGATACGGTTTAGGGTACGTGTTAGGGTATGGCGTACGGTATGGGTTAGGGTTAGGGTTAGGGTTAGGGTTAGGGTTAGGGTTAGGGTACGGCTTAGGGTACGGCTTAGGGTACGGGTGAGGTTACGGCGTAGGGTATAGTTTAGGGTTAGGGTTAGGGTTAGGGTACGGCTTAGGATACGGGTTAGGGTATGGGTGAGGGTACGGCGTAGCATATGTTTTAGGGTTAGGGTTAGGGTACGGCTTAGGGTACGGGTTAGGGTACGGGTGAGGGTACGGTGTAGGTTATGGGTTAGGGTTAGGGTTAGGGTTAGGGTTAGTTTTAGGGTTAGGGATTGGTTTAGGGTACGGGTTAGGATTAGCATACGTGTTCGGGTTAGGGTTTTGGTTAGGGTTAGGGTACGCGTTAGGGTTAGGGTATGGGTTAGGTTTAGGGTACACTTTAGGATTAGGGTATTTATTAAACCTATCCCACTCTCTAGATACCACTTAGCACGTAAAGGAATATTATTTGGGGTTCAGCCATGGAGAAGAATTTAGTCACTAGGATAAGATAAAGAATAAACACATTATAAAAAAATCACATAAGGTTTTCTTTTTAACCTGTTCCTTAAAACACTAGTGTTTAGGAAATCTAATGGAGGCAAAAGCAGTAAAGGGTAGTTTAGGGTTAGGGTTAGGGTTAGGGTTAGGGGAGGGCTTAGGATACCGGTGAGGGTACTGGTGAGGGTACTGCGTAGGTTATTGGTTAGGGTTAGGGTACGGCTTAGGATACGGGTTAGGATATGGGTTAGGTTACGGCGTTGGGTATGGGTGAGGGTTAGGGTTAGGGTTAGGGTAAGGCTTTGGGTACGGGTTAGGGTACGGGTGAGGGTACGGCGTAGGGTAGAGGTTAGGGTTAGGTTTAGGGTTAGGGTACGGCTTAGGATACGGGTTAGGGTATGGGTGAGGGTACGGCGTAGCGTATGGGTTAGGGTTAGGGTTAGGGTTAGGGTTAGTTTTAGGGTTAGGGATTGGTTTAGGGTACGGGTGAGGATTAGCGTACGTGTTAGGGTTAGGGTTTGGGTTAGGGTTAGGGTACGCATTAGGGTTAGGGTTAGGGTACACGTTAGGATTAGGGTATTTATTAAACCTATCCCACTCTCTAGATACCACTTAGCACGTAAAGGAATATTATTTAGGGTCCAGCCATGGAGAAGATTTTCGTTACTAGGATAAGATAAAGAATAAACACATTATAAAAAAATCACATTAGGATTTTCTTTTTAACCTGTTCCTTAAAACACTAGTGCTTAGGAAATCTAATGGAGGCAAAAGCAGTCAAGGGTAGTTTAGGGTTAGGGTTAGGGTTAGGGTTAGTGTTAGGGTTAGGGTACGGCTTAGGGTATGGGATAGGGTATGGGTGAGGGTACGGCATAGGGTAGGGTTTAGGGTTAGGGTTAGTGTTAGGGTTAGGGTTAGGGTATGGCTTAGGGTACGGGTGAGGGTACTGTGTAGGTCATTGGTTAGGGTTAGGTTAAGGCTTAGGATACAGGTTATTGTATGGGTTAGGGTACGGCGCAGGGTATGGGTAAGGGTTAGGGTTAGGGTTAGGGTTAGAGTTAGGGTACGGCTTAGGGTACGGGTTAGGGTACGGGTGAGGGTACGGCGTAGTGTATAGGTTAGGGTTAGGGTTAGGGTACGGCTTTGGGTACGGGTTAGGTTACGGGTGAGGGTACGGCGTAGGGTATAGGTTAGGGTTAGGGTTAGGGTTAGTGTTAGTGTTAGGGTTAGGGTACGGCTTAGCGTATGGGATAGGGTACGGGTGAGGGTACGGCGTAGGGTAGGGGTTAGGGTTAGAGTTAGGGTTAGGGTTGGGGTTAGGGTATGGCTTAGGGTACGGGTGAGGGTACGGGTGAGGGTACTGCGTAGGGTATTGGTTAGGGTTAGGATACGGCTTAGGATACGGGTTAGGGTACGGGTTAGGGTATGGCATAGGGTATGGGTTAGGGTTAGGGTTAGGGTTAGGGTTAGGGTTAGGGTATGGCTTAGGATACGGGTTAGGGTACGGCTGAGGGTACGGCATAGCGTATGGGTTAGGGTTAGGGTTAGGGTACGTCTTAGGGTACGGGTTAGGGTACGGGTGAGGGTACGGCGTAGGGTAAGGTTTAGGGTTAGGGTTAGGGTTAGGGTTAGTTTTAGGGTTAGGGATTGGTTTAGGGTACGGGTTAGGATTAGCGTACGTGTTAGGGTTAGGTTTTCGGTTAGGGTTAGGGTACGCGTTAGGGTTAGGGTATGGGTTAGGGTTAGGGTACACGTTAGGATTAGGGTATTTATTAAACCTATCCCACTCTCTAGATACCACTTAGCACGTAAAGGAATATTATTAGGGATCCAGCCATGGAGAAGATTTTAGTCACTAGGATAAGATAAAGAATAAACACATTATAAAAAAATCACATTAGGATTTTCTTTTTAACCTGTTCCTTAAAACACTAGTGCTTAGGAAATCTAATAGAGGCAAAAGCAATCAAGGGTAGTTTAGGGTTAGGGTTAGGGTTAGGGTTAGTGTTAGGGTTAGGGTACGGCTTAGGGTATGGGATAGGGTACGGGTGAGGGTACGGGTGAGGGTACTGCGTAGGGTATTGCTTAGGGTTAGGGTACGGCTTAGGATACGTGTTAGGGTACGGGTTAGGGTACGGCGTAGAGTGTGGGTTAGGGTTAGGGTTAGTGTTAGGGTTAGGGTTACGGTACTTCTTAGGGTACGTGTTAGGGTACGGGTGAGGGTACGGCGTAGGTTATGGGTTAGGGTTAGGGTTAGGGTTAGGGTTAGGGTACGGCTTAGGATACGGGTTAGGGTACGGGTGAGGGTACGGCGTAGGTTATGGGTTAGGGTTAGGGTTAGTGTTAGGGTTATGGTACGGCTTAGGTTATGGGATAGGGTACAGGTGAGGGTATGGCATAGGGTAGGTGTTAGGGTTAGGGTTAGGGTTAGGGTTAGGGTTAGGGTACGGCTTAGGGCACGGGTGAGGCTATGGGTGAGGATAATGCGTAGGGTATTGGTTAGGGTTAGGGTACGGCTTAGGATACGGGTTAGGGTACGTGTTAGGGTATGGCGTACGGTATGGGTTAGGGTTAGGGTTAGGGTTAGGGTTAGGGTTAGGGTTAGGGTACGGCTTAGGGTACGGGTTAGGGTACGGGTGAGGTTACGGCGTAGGGTATAGTTTAGGGTTAGTGTTAGGGTTAGGGTACGGCTTAGGATACGGGTTAGGGTACGGGTGAGGGTACGGCGTAGCATATGGTTTAGGGTTAGGGTTAGGGTACGGCTTAGGGTACGGGTTAGGGTACAGGTGAGGGTACGGTGTAGGTTATGGGTTAGGGTTAGGGTTAGGGTTAGGGTTAGTTTTAGGGTTAGGGATTGCTTTAGGGTACGGGTCAGGATTAGCATACGTGTTCGGGTTAGGGTTTTGGTTAGGGTTAGGGTACGCGTTAGGGTTAGGGTATGGGTTAGGTTTAGGGTACACTTTAGGATTAGGGTATTTATTAAACCTATCCCACTCTCTAGATACCACTTAGCACGTAAAGGAATATTATTTGGGGTTCAGCCATGGAGAAGATTTTAGTCACTAGGATAAGATAAAGAATAAACACATTATAAAAAAATCACATAAGGTTTTCTTTTTAACCTGTTCCTTAAAACACTAGTGTTTAGGAAATCTAATGGAGGCAAAAGCAGTAAAGGGTAGTTTAGGGTTAGGGTTAGGGTTAGGGTTAGGGTAGGGCTTAGGATACCGGTGAGGGTACTGGTGAGGGTACTGCGTAGGTTATTGGTTAGGGTTAGGGTACGGCTTAGGATACGGGTTAGGATATGGGTTAGGTTACGGCGTTGGGTATGGGTGAGGGTTAGGGTTAGGGTTAGGGTAAGGCTTTGGGTACGGGTTAGGGTACGGGTGAGGGTGCGGCGTAGGGTAGAGGTTAGGGTTAGGTTTAGGGTTAGGGTACGGCTTAGGATACGGGTTAGGGTATGGGTGAGGGTACGGCGTAGCGTATGGGTTAGGGTTAGGGTTAGGGTTAGGGTTAGTTTTAGGGTTAGGGATTGGTTTAGGGTACGGGTGAGGATTAGCGTACGTGTTAGGGTTAGGGTTTGGGTTAGGGTTAGGGTACACGTTAGGATTAGGGTATTTATTAAACCTATCCCACTCTCTAGATACCACTTAGCACGTAAAGGAATATTATTTAGGGTCCAGCCATGGAGAAGATTTTCGTTACTAGGATAAGATAAAGAATAAACACATTATAAAAAAATCACATTAGGATTTTCTTTTTAACCTGTTCCTTAAAACACTAGTGCTTAGGAAATCTAATGGAGGCAAAAGCAGTCAAGGGTAGTTTAGGGTTAGGGTTAGGGTTAGGGTTAGTGTTAGGGTTAGGGTACGGCTTAGGGTATGGGATAGGGTATGGGTGAGGGTACGGCATAGGGTAGGGTTTAGGGTTAGGGTTAGTGTTAGGGTTAGGGTTAGGGTATGGCTTAGGGTACGGGTGAGGGTACTGTGTAGGTCATTGGTTAGGGTTAGGTTAAGGCTTAGGATACAGGTTATTGTATGGGTTAGGGTACGGCGCAGGGTATGGGTAAGGGTTAGGGTTAGGGTTAGGGTTAGAGTTAGGGTACGGCTTAGGGTACGGGTTAGGGTACGGGTGAGGGTACGGCGTAGTGTATAGGTTAGGGTTAGGGTTAGGGTACGGCTTTGGGTACGGGTTAGGTTACGGGTGAGGGTACGGCGTAGGGTATGGGTTAGGGTTAGGGTTAGGGTTAGTGTTAGTGTTAGGGTTAGGGTACGGCTTAGCGTATGGGATAGGGTACGGGTGAGGGTACGGCGTAGGGTAGGGGTTAGGGTTAGAGTTAGGGTTAGGGTTGGGGTTAGGGTACGGCTTAGGGTACGGGTGAGGGTATGGGTGAGGGTACTGCGTAGGGTATTGGTTAGGGTTAGGATACGGCTTAGGATACGGGTTAGGGTACGGGTTAGGGTATGGCGTAGGGTATGGGTTAGGGTTAGGGTTAGGGTTAGGGTTAGGGTACGGCTTAGGATACGGGTTAGGGTACGGGTGAGGGTACGGCGT
This sequence comes from Eubalaena glacialis, assembly GCF_028564815.1. Classification (NCBI taxonomy): domain Eukaryota; kingdom Metazoa; phylum Chordata; class Mammalia; order Artiodactyla; family Balaenidae; genus Eubalaena; species Eubalaena glacialis. The sequence continues at coordinate 2,167,691 of NW_026871555.1, read as the reverse complement.
AGCGTATGGGTTAGGGTTAGGGTTAGGGTACGTCTTAGGGTACGGGTTAGGGTACGGGTGAGGGTACGGCGTAGGGTAAGGTTTAGGGTTAGGGTTAGTTTTAGGGTTAGGGATTGGTTTAGGGTACGGGTTAGGATTAGCGTACGTGTTAGGGTTAGGTTTTCGGTTAGGGTTAGGGTACGCGTTAGGGTTAGGGTATGGGTTAGGGTTAGGGTACACGTTAGGATTAGGGTATTTATTAAACCTATCCCACTCTCTAGATACCACTTAGCGCGTAAAGGAATATTATTAGGGATCCAGCCATGGAGAAGATTTTAGTCACTAGGATAAGATAAAGAATAAACACATTATAAAAAAATCACATTAGGATTTTCTTTTTAACCTGTTCCTTAAAACACTAGTGTTTAGGAAATCTAATACAGGCAAAAGAAATCAAGGGTAGTTTAGGGTTAGGGTTAGGGTTAGGGTTAGTGTTAGGGTTAGGGTACGGCTTAGGGTATGGGATAGGGTATGGGTGAGGGTACGGCGTAGGGTAGGGGTTAGGGTTAGGGTTAGGGTTAGGGTTAGGGTATGGCTTAGGGTACGGGTGAGGGTACGGATGAGGGTACTGCGTAGGGTATTGGTTAGGGTTAGGGTACGGCTTAGGATACGTGTTAGGGTACGGGTTAGGGTACGGCGTAGAGTGTGGGTTAAGTTTAGGGTTAGTGTTAGGGTTAGGGTTACGGTACGTCTTAGGGTATGTGTTAGGGTACGGGTGAGGGTACGGCGTAGGTTATGGGTTAGGGTTAGGGTTAGGGTTAGGGTTAGGGTACGGCTTAGGATACGGGTTAGGGTACGGGTGAGGGTACGGCGTAGGTTATGGGTTAGGGTTAGGGTTAGTGTTAGGGTTATGGTACGGCTTAAGTTATGGGATAGGGTACAGGTGAGGGTATGGCATAGGGTAGGGGTTAGGGTTAGGGTTAGGGTTAGGGTTAGGGTTAGGGTACGGCTTAGGGTACGGGTGAGGCTATGGGTGAGGATACTGCGTAGGGTATTGGTTAGGGTTAGGGTACGGCTTAGGATACGGGTTAGGGTACGTGTTAGGGTATGGCGTACGGTATGGGTTAGGGTTAGGGTTAGGGTTAGGGTTAGGGTACGGCTTAGGGTACGGGTTAGGGTACGGGTGAGGTTACGGCGTAGGGTATAGTTTAGGGTTAGGGTTAGGGTTAGGGTACGGCTTAGGATACGGGTTAGGGTACGGGTGAGGGTACGGCGTAGCATATGTTTTAGGGTTAGGGTTAGGGTACGGCTCAGGGTACGGGTTAGGGTACGGGTGAGGGTACGGTGTAGGTTATGGGTTAGGGTTAGGGTTAGGGTTAGGGTTAGTTTTAGGGTTAGGGATTGGTTTAGGGTACGGGTTAGGATTAGCATACGTGTTCGGGTTAGGGTTTTGGTTAGGGTTAGGGTACGCGTTAGGATTAGGGTATGGGTTAGGTTTAGGGTACACTTTAGGATTAGGGTATTTATTAAACCTATCCCACTCTCTAGATACCACTTAGCACGTAAAGGATTATTATTTGGGGTTCAGCCATGGAGAAGATTTTAGTCACTAGGATAAGATAAAGAATAAACACATTATAAAAAAATCACATAAGGTTTTCTTTTTAACCTGTTCCTTAAAACACTAGTGTTTAGGAAATCTAATGGAGGCAAAAGCAGTAAAGGGTAGTTTAGGGTTAGGGTTAGGGTTAGGGTTAGGGGAGGGCTTAGGATACCGGTGAGGGTACTGGTGAGGGTACTGCGTAGGTTATTGGTTAGGGTTAGGGTACGGCTTAGGATACGGGTTAGGATATGGGTTAGGTTACGGCGTTGGGTATGGGTGAGGGTTAGGGTTAGGGTTAGGGTAAGGCTTTGGGTACGGGTTAGGGTACGGGTGAGGGTACGGCATAGGGTAGAGGTTAGGGTTAGGTTTAGGGTTAGGGTACGGCTTAGGATACGGGTTAGGGTATGGGTGAGGGTACGGCGTAGCGTATGGGTTAGGGTTAGGGTTAGGGTTAGGGTTAGTTTTAGGGTTAGGGATTGGTTTAGGGTACGGGTGAGGATTAGCGTACGTGTTAGGGTTAGGGTTTGGGTTAGGGTTAGGGTACACGTTAGGATTAGGGTATTTATTAAACCTATCCCACTCTCTAGATACCACTTAGCACGTAAAGGAATATTATTTAGGGTCCAGCCATGGAGAAGATTTTCGTTACTAGGATAAGATAAAGAATAAACACATTATAAAAAAATCACATTTGGATTTTCTTTTTAACCTGTTCCTTAAAACACTAGTGCTTAGGAAATCTAATGGAGGCAAAAGCAGTCAAGGGTAGTTTAGGGTTAGGGTTAGGGTTAGGGTTAGTGTTAGGGTTAGGGTACGGCTTAGGGTATGGGATAGGGTATGGGTGAGGGTACGGCATAGGGTAGGGTTTAGGGTTAGGGTTAGTGTTAGGGTTAGGGTTAGGGTATGGCTTAGGGTACGGGTGAGGCTATGGGTGAGGATACTGCGTAGGGTATTGGTTAGGGTTAGGGTACGGCTTAGGATACGGGTTAGGGTACGTGTTAGGGTATGGCGTACGGTATGGGTTAGGGTTAGGGTTAGGGTTAGGGTTAGGGTTAGGGTTAGGGTACGGCTTAGGGTACGGCTTAGGGTACGGGTGAGGTTACGGCGTAGGGTATAGTTTAGGGTTAGGGTTAGGGTTAGGGTACGGCTTAGGATACGGGTTAGGGTACGGGTGAGGGTACGGCGTAGCATATGTTTTAGGGTTAGGGTTAGGGTACGGCTTAGGGTACGGGTTAGGGTACGGGTGAGGGTACGGTGTAGGTTATGGGTTAGGGTTAGGGTTAGGGTTAGGGTTAGTTTTAGGGTTAGGGATTGGTTTAGGGTACGGGTTAGGATTAGCATACGTGTTCGGGTTAGGGTTTTGGTTAGGGTTAGGGTACGCGTTAGGGTTAGGGTATGGGTTAGGTTTAGGGTACACTTTAGGATTAGGGTATTTATTAAACCTATCCCACTCTCTAGATACCACTTAGCACGTAAAGGAATATTATTTGGGGTTCAGCCATGGAGAAGATTTTAGTCACTAGGATAAGATAAAGAATAAACACATTATAAAAAAATCACATAAGGTTTTCTTTTTAACCTGTTCCTTAAAACACTAGTGTTTAGGAAATCTAATGGAGGCAAAAGCAGTAAAGGGTAGTTTAGGGTTAGGGTTAGGGTTAGGGTTAGGGGAGGGCTTAGGATACCGGTGAGGGTACTGGTGAGGGTACTGCGTAGGTTATTGGTTAGGGTTAGGGTACGGCTTAGGATACGGGTTAGGATATGGGTTAGGTTACGGCGTTGGGTATGGGTGAGGGTTAGGGTTAGGGTTAGGGTAAGGCTTTGGGTACGGGTTAGGGTACGGGTGAGGGTACGGCGTAGGGTAGAGGTTAGGGTTAGGTTTAGGGTTAGGGTACGGCTTAGGATACGGGTTAGGGTATGGGTGAGGGTACGGCATAGCGTATGGGTTAGGGTTAGGGTTAGGGTTAGGGTTAGTTTTAGGGTTAGGGATTGGTTTAGGGTACGGGTGAGGATTAGCGTACGTGTTAGGGTTAGGGTTTGGGTTAGGGTTAGGGTACGCATTAGGGTTAGGGTTAGGGTACACGTTAGGATTAGGGTATTTATTAAACCTATCCCACTCTCTAGATACCACTTAGCACGTAAAGGAATATTATTTAGGGTCCAGCCATGGAGAAGATTTTCGTTACTAGGATAAGATAAAGAATAAACACATTATAAAAAAATCACATTAGGATTTTCTTTTTAACCTGTTCCTTAAAACACTAGTGCTTAGGAAATCTAATGGAGGCAAAAGCAGTCAAGGGTAGTTTAGGGTTAGGGTTAGGGTTAGGGTTAGTGTTAGGGTTAGGGTACGGCTTAGGGTATGGGATAGGGTATGGGTGAGGGTACGGCATAGGGTAGGGTTTAGGGTTAGGGTTAGTGTTAGGGTTAGGGTTAGGGTATGGCTTAGGGTACGGGTGAGGGTACTGTGTAGGTCATTGGTTAGGGTTAGGTTAAGGCTTAGGATACAGGTTATTGTATGGGTTAGGGTACGGCGCAGGGTATGGGTAAGGGTTAGGGGTAGGGTTAGGGTTAGAGTTAGGGTACGGCTTAGGGTACGGGTTAGGGTACGGGTGAGGGTACGGCGTAGTGTATAGGTTAGGGTTAGGGTTAGGGTATGGCTTTGGGTACGGGTTAGGTTACGGGTGAGGGTACGGCGTAGGGTATGGGTTAGGGTTAGGGTTAGGGTTAGTGTTAGTGTTAGGGTTAGGGTACGGCTTAGCGTATGGGATAGGGTACGGGTGAGGGTACGGCATAGGGTAGGGGTTAGGGTTAGAGTTAGGGTTAGGGTTGGGGTTAGGGTACGGCTTAGGGTACGGGTGAGGGTACGGGTGAGGGTACTGCGTAGGGTATTGGTTAGGGTTAGGATACGGCTTAGGATACGGGTTAGGGTACGGGTTAGGGTATGGCATAGGGTATGGGTTAGGGTTAGGGTTAGGGTTAGGGTTAGGGTTAGGGTATGGCTTAGGATACGGGTTAGGGTACGGCTGAGGGTACGGCATAGCGTATGGGTTAGGGTTAGGGTTAGGGTACGTCTTAGGGTACGGGTTAGGGTACGGGTGAGGGTACGGCGTAGGGTAAGGTTTAGGGTTAGGGTTAGGGTTAGGGTTAGTTTTAGGGTTAGGGATTGGTTTAGGGTACGGGTTAGGATTAGCGTACGTGTTAGGGTTAGGTTTTCGGTTAGGGTTAGGGTACGCGTTAGGGTTAGGGTATGGGTTAGGGTTAGGGTACACGTTAGGATTAGGGTATTTATTAAACCTATCCCACTCTCTAGATACCACTTAGCACGTAAAGGAATATTATTAGGGATCCAGCCATGGAGAAGATTTTAGTCACTAGGATAAGATAAAGAATAAACACATTATAAAAAAATCACATTAGGATTTTCTTTTTAACCTGTTCCTTAAAACACTAGTGCTTAGGAAATCTAATAGAGGCAAAAGCAATCAAGGGTAGTTTAGGGTTAGGGTTAGGGTTAGGGTTAGTGTTAGGGTTAGGGTACGGCTTAGGGTATGGGATAGGGTACGGGTGAGGGTACGGGTGAGGGTACTGCGTAGGGTATTGCTTAGGGTTAGGGTACGGCTTAGGATACGTGTTAGGGTACGGGTTAGGGTACGGCGTAGAGTGTGGGTTAGGGTTAGGGTTAGTGTTAGGGTTAGGGTTACGGTACTTCTTAGGGTACGTGTTAGGGTACGGGTGAGGGTACGGCGTAGGTTATGGGTTAGGGTTAGGGTTAGGGTTAGGGTTAGGGTACGGCTTAGGATACGGGTTAGGGTACGGGTGAGGGTACGGCGTAGGTTATGGGTTAGGGTTAGGGTTAGTGTTAGGGTTATGGTACGGCTTAGGTTATGGGATAGGGTACAGGTGAGGGTATGGCATAGGGTAGGTGTTAGGGTTAGGGTTAGGGTTAGGGTTAGGGTTAGGGTACGGCTTAGGGCACGGGTGAGGCTATGGGTGAGGATAATGCGTAGGGTATTGGTTAGGGTTAGGGTACGGCTTAGGATACGGGTTAGGGTACGTGTTAGGGTATGGCGTACGGTATGGGTTAGGGTTAGGGTTAGGGTTAGGGTTAGGGTTAGGGTTAGGGTACGGCTTAGGGTACGGGTTAGGGTACGGGTGAGGTTACGGCGTAGGGTATAGTTTAGGGTTAGTGTTAGGGTTAGGGTACGGCTTAGGATACGGGTTAGGGTACGGGTGAGGGTACGGCGTAGCATATGGTTTAGGGTTAGGGTTAGGGTACGGCTTAGGGTACGGGTTAGGGTACGGGTGAGGGTACGGTGTAGGTTATGGGTTAGGGTTAGGGTTAGGGTTAGGGTTAGTTTTAGGGTTAGGGATTGGTTTAGGGTACGGGTCAGGATTAGCATACGTGTTCGGGTTAGTGTTTTGGTTAGGGTTAGGGTACGCGTTAGGGTTAGGGTATGGGTTAGGTTTAGGGTACACTTTAGGATTAGGGTATTTATTAAACCTATCCCACTCTCTAGATACCACTTAGCACGTAAAGGAATATTATTTGGGGTTCAGCCATGGAGAAGATTTTAGTCACTAGGATAAGATAAAGAATAAACACATTATAAAAAAATCACATAAGGTTTTCTTTTTAACCTGTTCCTTAAAACACTAGTGTTTAGGAAATCTAATGGAGGCAAAAGCAGTAAAGGGTAGTTTAGGGTTAGGGTTAGGGTTAGGGTTAGGGTAGGGCTTAGGATACCGGTGAGGGTACTGGTGAGGGTACTGCGTAGGTTATTGGTTAGGGTTAGGGTACGGCTTAGGATACGGGTTAGGATATGGGTTAGGTTACGGCGTTGGGTATGGGTGAGGGTTAGGGTTAGGGTTAGGGTAAGGCTTTGGGTACGGGTTAGGGTACGGGTGAGGGTGCGGCGTAGGGTAGAGGTTAGGGTTAGGTTTAGGGTTAGGGTACGGCTTAGGATACGGGTTAGGGTATGGGTGAGGGTACGGCGTAGCGTATGGGTTAGGGTTAGGGTTAGGGTTAGGGTTAGTTTTAGGGTTAGGGATTGGTTTAGGGTACGGGTGAGGATTAGCGTACGTGTTAGGGTTAGGGTTTGGGTTAGGGTTAGGGTACACGTTAGGATTAGGGTATTTATTAAACCTATCCCACTCTCTAGATACCACTTAGCACGTAAAGGAATATTATTTAGGGTCCAGCCATGGAGAAGATTTTCGTTACTAGGATAAGATAAAGAATAAACACATTATAAAAAAATCACATTAGGATTTTCTTTTTAACCTGTTCCTTAAAACACTAGTGCTTAGGAAATCTAATGGAGGCAAAAGCAGTCAAGGGTAGTTTAGGGTTAGGGTTAGGGTTAGGGTTAGTGTTAGGGTTAGGGTACGGCTTAGGGTATGGGATAGGGTATGGGTGAGGGTACGGCATAGGGTAGGGTTTAGGGTTAGGGTTAGTGTTAGGGTTAGGGTTAGGGTATGGCTTAGGGTACGGGTGAGGGTACTGTGTAGGTCATTGGTTAGGGTTAGGTTAAGGCTTAGGATACAGGTTATTGTATGGGTTAGGGTACGGCGCAGGGTATGGGTAAGGGTTAGGGTTAGGGTTAGGGTTAGAGTTAGGGTACGGCTTAGGGTACGGGTTAGGGTACGGGTGAGGGTACGGCGTAGTGTATAGGTTAGGGTTAGGGTTAGGGTACGGCTTTGGGTACGGGTTAGGTTACGGGTGAGGGTACGGCGTAGGGTATGGGTTAGGGTTAGGGTTAGGGTTAGTGTTAGTGTTAGGGTTAGGGTACGGCTTAGCGTATGGGATAGGGTACGGGTGAGGGTACGGCGTAGGGTAGGGGTTAGGGTTAGAGTTAGGGTTAGGGTTGGGGTTAGGGTACGGCTTAGGGTACGGGTGAGGGTATGGGTGAGGGTACTGCGTAGGGTATTGGTTAGGGTTAGGATACGGCTTAGGATACGGGTTAGGGTACGGGTTAGGGTATGGCGTAGGGTATGGGTTAGGGTTAGGGTTAGGGTTAGGGTTAGGGTACGGCTTAGGATACGGGTTAGGGTACGGGTGAGGGTACGGCGTAGCGTATGGGTTAGGGTTAGGGTTAGGGTACGTCTTAGGGTACGGGTTAGGGTACGGGTGAGGGTACGGCGTAGGGTAAGGTTTAGGGTTAGGGTTAGTTTTAGGGTTAGGGATTGATTTAGGGTACGGGTTAGGATTAGCGAACGTGTTAGGGTTAGGTTTTCGGTTAGGGTTAGGGTACGCGTTAGGGTTAGGGTATGGGTTAGGGTTAGGGTACACGTTAGGATTAGGGTATTTATTAAACCTATCCCACTCTCTAGATACCACTTAGCGCGTAAAGGAATATTATTAGGGATCCAGCCATGGAGAAGATTTTAGTCACTAGGATAAGATAAAGAATAAACACATTATAAAAAAATCACATTAGGATTTTCTTTTTAACCTGTTCCTTAAAACACTAGTGTTTAGGAAATCTAATACAGGCAAAAGCAATCAAGGGTAGTTTAGGGTTAGGGTTAGGGTTAGGGTTAGTGTTAGGGTTAGGGTACGGCTTAGGGAATGGGATAGGGTATGGGTGAGGGTACGGCGTAGGGTAGGGGTTAGGGTTAGGGTTAGGGTTAGGGTTAGGGTATGGCTTAGGGTACGGGTGAGGGTACGGGTGAGGGTACTGCGTAGGGTATTGGTTAGGGTTAGGGTACGGCTTAGGATACGTGTTAGGGTACGGGTTAGGGTATGGCGTAGAGTGTGGGTTAAGGTTAGGGTTAGTGTTAGGGTTAGGGTTACGGTACGTCTTAGGGTATGTGTTAGGGTACGGGTGAGGGTACGGCGTAGGTTATGGGTTAGGGTTAGGGTTAGGGTTAGGGTTAGGGTACGGCTTAGGATACGGGTTAGGGTACGGGTGAGGGTACGGCGTAGGTTATGGGTTAGGGTTAGGGTTAGTGTTAGGGTTATGGTACGGCTTAAGTTATGGGATAGGGTACAGGTGAGGGTATGGCATAGGGTAGGGGTTAGGGTTAGGGTTAGGGTTAGGGTTAGGGTTAGGGTACGGCTTAGGGTACGGGTGAGGCTATGGGTGAGGATACTGCGTAGGGTATTGGTTAGGGTTAGGGTACGGCTTAGGATACGGGTTAGGGTACGTGTTAGGGTATGGCGTACGGTATGGGTTAGGGTTAGGGTTAGGGTTAGGGTTAGGGTACGGCTTAGGGTAGGGGTTAGGGTACGGGTGAGGTTACGGCGTAGGGTATAGTTTAGGGTTAGGGTTAGGGTTAGGGTACGGCTTAGGATACGGGTTAGGGTACGGGTGAGGGTACGGCGTAGCATATGTTTTAGGGTTAGGGTTAGGGTACGGCTTAGGGTACGGGTTAGGGTACGGGTGAGGGTACGGTGTAGGTTATGGGTTAGGGTTAGGGTTAGGGTTAGGGTTAGTTTTAGGGTTAGGGATTGGTTTAGGGTACGGGTTAGGATTAGCATACGTGTTCGGGTTAGGGTTTTGGTTAGGGTTAGGGTACGCGTTAGGATTAGGGTATGGGTTAGGTTTAGGGTACACTTTAGGATTAGGGTATTTATTAAACCTATCCCACTCTCTAGATACCACTTAGCACGTAAAGGATTATTATTTGGGGTTCAGCCATGGAGAAGATTTTAGTCACTAGGATAAGATAAAGAATAAACACATTATAAAAAAATCACATAAGGTTTTCTTTTTAACCTGTTCCTTAAAACACTAGTGTTTAGGAAATCTAATGGAGGCAAAAGCAGTAAAGGGTAGTTTAGGGTTAGGGTTAGGGTTAGGGTTAGGGGAGGGCTTAGGATACCGGTGAGGGTACTGGTGAGGGTACTGCGTAGGTTATTGGTTAGGGTTAGGGTACGGCTTAGGATACGGGTTAGGATATGGGTTAGGTTACGGCGTTGGGTATGGGTGAGGGTTAGGGTTAGGGTTAGGGTAAGGCTTTGGGTACGGGTTAGGGTACGGGTGAGGGTACGGCATAGGGTAGAGGTTAGGGTTAGGTTTAGGGTTAGGGTACGGCTTAGGATACGGGTTAGGGTATGGGTGAGGGTACGGCGTAGCGTATGGGTTAGGGTTAGGGTTAGGGTTAGGGTTAGTTTTAGGGTTAGGGATTGGTTTAGGGTACGGGTGAGGATTAGCGTACGTGTTAGGGTTAGGGTTTGGGTTAGGGTTAGGGTACGCATTAGGGTTAGGGTTAGGGTACACGTTAGGATTAGGGTATTTATTAAACCTATCCCACTCTCTAGATACCACTTAGCACGTAAAGGAATATTATTTAGGGTCCAGGCATGGAGAAGATTTTCGTTACTAGGATAAGATAAAGAATAAACACATTATAAAAAAATCACATTAGGATTTTCTTTTTAACCTGTTCCTTAAAACACTAGTGCTTAGGAAATCTAATGGAGGCAAAAGCAGTCAAGGGTAGTTTAGGGTTAGGGTTAGTGTTAGTGTTAGGGTTAGGGTACGGCTTAGGGTATGGGATAGGGTATGGGTGAGGGTACGGCATAGGGTAGGGTTTAGGGTTAGGGTTAGTGTTAGGGTTAGGGTTAGGGTATGGCTTAGGGTACGGGTGAGGGTACTGTGTAGGTCATTGGTTAGGGTTAGGTTAAGGCTTAGGATACAGGGTATTGTATGGGTTAGGGTACGGCGCAGGGTATGGGTAAGGGTTAGGGTTAGGGTTATGGTTAGAGTTAGGGTACGGCTTAGGGTACGGGTTAGGGTACGGGTGAGGGTACGGCGTAGTGTATAGGTTAGGGTTAGTGTTAGGGTACGGCTTTGGGTACGGGTTAGGTTACGGGTGAGGGTACGGCGTAGGGTATGGGTTAGGGTTAGGGTTAGGGTTAGTGTTAGTGTTAGGGTTAGGGTACGGCTTAGCGTATGGGATAGGGTACGGGTGAGGGTACGGCGTAGGGTAGGGGTTAGGGTTAGAGTTAGGGTTAGGGTTGGGGTTAGGGTACGGCTTAGGGTACGGGTGAGGGTACGGGTGAGGGTACTGCGTAGGGTATTGGTTAGGGTTAGGATACGGCTTAGGATACGGGTTAGGGTACGGGTTAGGGTATGGCGTAGGGTATGGGTTAGGGTTAGGGTTAGGGTTAGGGTTAGGGTTAGGGTACGGCTTAGGATACGGGTTAGGGTTCGGGTGAGGGTACGGCGTAGCGTATGGGTTAGGGTTAGGGTTAGGGTTAGGGTTAGTTTTAGGGTTAGGGATTGGTTTAGGGTACGGGTGAGGATTAGCCTACGTGTTAGGGTTAGGGTTTGGGTTAGGGTTAGGGTACACGTTAGGATTAGGGTATTTATTAAACCTATCCCACTCTCTAGATACCACTTAGCACGTAAAGGAATATTATTTAGGGTCCAGCCATGGAGAAGATTTTCGTTACTAGGATAAGATAAAGAATAAACACATTATAAAAAAATCACATTAGGATTTTCTTTTTAACCTGTTCCTTAAAACACTAGTGCTTAGGAAATCTAATGGAGGCAAAAGCAGTCAAGGGTAGTTTAGGGTTAGGGTTAGGGTTAGGGTTAGTGTTAGGGTTAGGGTACGGCTTAGGGTATGGGATAGGGTATGGGTGAGGGTACGGCATAGGGTAGGGTTTAGGGTTAGGGTTAGTGTTAGGGTTAGGGTTAGGGTATGGCTTAGGGTACGGGTGAGGGTACTGTGTAGGTCATTGGTTAGGGTTAGGTTAAGGCTTAGGATACAGGTTATTGTATGGGTTAGGGTACGGCGCAGGGTATGGGTAAGGGTTAGGGTTAGGGTTAGGGTTAGAGTTAGGGTACGGCTTAGGGTACGGGTTAGGGTACGGGTGAGGGTACGGCGTAGTGTATAGGTTAGGGTTAGGGTTAGGGTACGGCTTTGGGTACGGGTTAGGTTACGGGTGAGGGTACGGCGTAGGGTATGGGTTAGGGTTAGGGTTAGGGTTAGTGTTAGTGTTAGGGTTAGGGTACGGCTTAGCGTATGGGATAGGGTACGGGTGAGGGTACGGCGTAGGGTAGGGGTTAGGGTTAGAGTTAGGGTTAGGGTTGGGGTTAGGGTACGGCTTAGGGTACGGGTGAGGGTATGGGTGAGGGTACTGCGTAGGGTATTGGTTAGGGTTAGGATACGGCTTAGGATACGGGTTAGGGTACGGGTTAGGGTATGGCGTAGGGTATGGGTTAGGGTTAGGGTTAGGGTTAGGGTTAGGGTACGGCTTAGGATACGGGTTAGGGTACGGGTGAGGGTACGGCGTAGCGTATGGGTTAGGGTTAGGGTTAGGGTACGTCTTAGGGTACGGGTTAGGGTACGGGTGAGGGTACGGCGTAGGGTAAGGTTTAGGGTTAGGGTATGTTTTAGGGTTAGGGATTGGTTTAGGGTACGGGTTAGGATTAGCGTACGTGTTAGGGTTAGGTTTTCGGTTAGGGTTAGGGTACGCGTTAGGGTTAGGGTATGGGTTAGGGTTAGGGTACACGTTAGGATTAGGGTATTTATTAAACCTATCCCACTCTCTAGATACCACTTAGCGCGTAAAGGAATATTATTAGGGATCCAGCCATGGAGAAGATTTTAGTCACTAGGATAAGATAAAGAATAAACACATTATAAAAAAATCACATTAGGATTTTCTTTTTAACCTGTTCCTTAAAACACTAGTGTTTAGGAAATCTAATACAGGCAAAAGCAATCAAGGGTAGTTTAGGGTTAGGGTTAGGGTTAGGGTTAGTGTTAGGGTTAGGGTACGGCTTAGGGTATGGGATAGGGTATGGGTGAGGGTACGGCGTAGGGTAGGGGTTAGGGTTAGGGTTAGGGTTAGGGTTAGGGTATGGCTTAGGGTACGGGTGAGGGTACGGATGAGGGTACTGCGTAGGGTATTGGTTAGGGTTAGGGTACGGCTTAGGATACGTGTTAGGGTACGGGTTAGGGTACGGCGTAGAGTGTGGGTTAAGGTTAGGGTTAGTGTTAGGGTTAGGGTTACGGTACGTCTTAGGGTATGTGTTAGGGTACGGGTGAGGGTACGGCGTAGGTTATGGGTTAGGGTTAGGGTTAGGGTTAGGGTTAGGGTTCGGCTTAGGATACGGGTTAGGGTACGGGTGAGGGTACGGCGTAGGTTATGGGTTAGGGTTAGGGTTAGTGTTAGGGTTATGGTACGGCTTAAGTTATGGGATAGGGTACAGGTGAGGGTATGGCATAGGGTAGGGGTTAGGGTTAGGGTTAGGGTTAGGGTTAGGGTTAGGGTACGGCTTAGGGTACGGGTGAGGCTATGGGTGAGGATACTGCGTAGGGTATTGGTTAGGGTTAGGGTACGGCTTAGGATACGGGTTAGGGTACGTGTTAGGGTATGGCGTACGGTATGGGTTAGGGTTAGGGTTAGGGTTAGGGTTAGGGTACGGCTTAGGGTACGGGTTAGGGTACGGGTGAGGTTACGGCGTAGGGTATAGTTTAGGGTTAGGGTTAGGGTTAGGGTACGGCTTAGGATACGGGTTAGGGTACGGGTGAGGGTACGGCGTAGCATATGTTTTAGGGTTAGGGTTAGGGTACGGCTTAGGGTACGGGTTAGGGTACGGGTGAGGGTACGGTGTAGGTTATGGGTTAGGGTTAGGGTTAGGGTTAGGGTTAGTTTTAGGGTTAGGGATTGGTTTAGGGTACGGGTTAGGATTAGCATACGTGTTCGGGTTAGGGTTTTGGTTAGGGTTAGGGTACGCGTTAGGGTTAGGGTATGGGTTAGGTTTAGGGTACACTTTAGGATTAGGGTATTTATTAAACCTATCCCACTCTCTAGATACCACTTAGCACGTAAAGGATTATTATTTGGGGTTCAGCCATGGAGAAGATTTTAGTCACTAGGATAAGATAAAGAATAAACACATTATAAAAAAATCACATAAGGTTTTCTTTTTAACCTGTTCCTTAAAACACTAGTGTTTAGGAAATCTAATGGAGGCAAAAGCAGTAAAGGGTAGTTTAGGGTTAGGGTTAGGGTTAGGGTTAGGGGAGGGCTTAGGATACCGGTGAGGGTACTGGTGAGGGTACTGCGTAGGTTATTGGTTAGGGTTAGGGTACGGCTTAGGATACGGGTTAGGATATGGGTTAGGTTACGGCGTTGGGTATGGGTGAGGGTTAGGGTTAGGGTTAGGGTAAGGCTTTGGGTACGGGTTAGGGTACGGGTGAGGGTACGGCATAGGGTAGAGGTTAGGGTTAGGTTTAGGGTTAGGGTACGGCTTAGGATACGGGTTAGGGTATGGGTGAGGGTACGGCGTAGCGTATGGGTTAGGGTTAGGGTTAGGGTTAGGGTTAGTTTTAGGGTTAGGGATTGGTTTAGGGTACGGGTGAGGATTAGCGTACGTGTTAGGGTTAGGGTTTGGGTTAGGGTTAGGGTACGCATTAGGGTTAGGGTTAGGGTACACGTTAGGATTAGGGTATTTATTAAACCTATCCCACTCTCTAGATACCACTTAGCACGTAAAGGAATATTATTTAGGGTCCAGCCATGGAGAAGATTTTCGTTACTAGGATAAGATAAAGAATAAACACATTATAAAAAAATCACATTAGGATTTTCTTTTTAACCTGTTCCTTAAAACACTAGTGCTTAGGAAATCTAATGGAGGCAAAAGCAGTCAAGTGTAGTTTAGGGTTAGGGTTAGGGTTAGTGTTAGGGTTAGGGTACGGCTTAGGGTATGGGATAGGGTATGGGTGAGGGTACGGCATAGGGTAGGGTTTAGGGTTAGGGTTAGTGTTAGGGTTAGGGTTAGGGTATGGCTTAGGGTACGGGTGAGGGTACTGTGTAGGTCATTGGTTAGGGTTAGGTTAAGGCTTAGGATACAGGTTATTGTATGGGTTAGGGTACGGCGCAGGGTATGGGTAAGGGTTAGGGTTAGGGTTAGGGTTAGAGTTAGGGTACGGCTTAGGGTACGGGTTAGGGTACGGGTGAGGGTACGGCGTAGTGTATAGGTTAGGGTTAGTGTTAGGGTACGGCTTTGGGTACGGGTTAGGTTACGGGTGAGGGTACGGCGTAGGGTATGGGTTAGGGTTAGGGTTAGGGTTAGTGTTAGTGTTAGGGTTAGGGTACGGCTTAGCGTATGGGATAGGGTACGGGTGAGGGTACGGCGTAGGGTAGGGGTTAGGGTTAGAGTTAGGGTTAGGGTTGGGGTTAGGGTACGGCTTAGGGTACGGGTGAGGGTACGGGTGAGGGTACTGCGTAGGGTATTGGTTAGGGTTAGGATACGGCTTAGGATACGGGTTAGGGTACGGGTTAGGGTATGGCGTAGGGTATGGGTTAGGGTTAGGGTTAGGGTTAGGGTTAGGGTTAGGGTACGGCTTAGGATACGGGTTAGGGTACGGGTGAGGGTACGGCGTAGCGTATGGGTTAGGGTTAGGGTTAGGGTACGTCTTAGGGTACGGGTTAGGGTACGGGTGAGGGTACGGCGTAGGGTAAGGTTTAGGGTTAGGGTTAGGGTTAGGGTTAGTTTTAGGGTTAGGGATTGGTTTAGGGTACGGGTTAGGATTAGCGTACCTGTTAGGGTTAGGTTTTCGGTTAGGGTTAGGGTACGCGTTAGGGTTAGGGTATGGGTTAGGGTTAGGGTACACGTTAGGATTAGGGTATTTATTAAACCTATCCCACTCTCTAGATACCACTTAGCACGTAAAGGAATATTATTTAGGGTCCAGCCATGGAGAAGATTTTCGTTACTAGGATAAGATAAAGAATAAACACATTATAAAAAAATCACATTAGGATTTTCTTTTTAACCTGTTCCTTAAAACACTAGTGCTTAGGAAATCTAATAGAGGCAAAAGCAGTCAAGGGTAGTTTAGGGTTAGGGTTAGGGTTAGGGTTAGTGTTAGGGTTAGGGTACGGCTTAGGGTATGGGATAGGGTACGGGTGAGGGTACGGGTGAGGGTACTGCGTAGGGTATTGCTTAGGGTTAGGGTACGGCTTAGGATACGTGTTAGGTTACGGGTTAGGGTACGGCGTAGAGTGTGGGTTAGGGTTAGGGTTAGTGTTAGGGTTAGGGTTACGGTACTTCTTAGGGTACGTGTTAGGGTACGGGTGAGGGTACGGCGTAGGTTATGGGTTAGGGTTAGGGTTAGGGTTAGGGTTAGGGTACGGCTTAGGATACGGGTTAGGGTACGGGTGAGGGTACGGCGTAGGTTATGGGTTAGGGTTAGGGTTAGTGTTAGGGTTATGGTACGGCTTAGGTTATGGGATAGGGTACAGGTGAGGGTATGGCATAGGGTAGGTGTTAGGGTTAGGGTTAGGGTTAGGGTTAGGGTTAGGGTACGGCTTAGGGCACGGGTGAGGCTATGGGTGAGGATAATGCGTAGGGTATTGGTTAGGGTTAGGGTACGGCTTAGGATACGGGTTAGGGTACGTGTTAGGGTATGGCGTACGGTATGGGTTAGGGTTAGGGTTAGGGTTAGGGTTAGGGTTAGGGTTAGGGTACGGCTTAGGGTACGGGTTAGGGTACGGGTGAGGTTACGGCGTAGGGTATAGTTTAGGGTTAGTGTTAGGGTTAGGGTACGGCTTAGGATACGGGTTAGGGTACGGGTGAGGGTACGGCGTAGCATATGGTTTAGGGTTAGGGTTAGGGTACGGCTTAGGGTACGGGTTAGGGTACGGGTGAGGGTACGGTGTAGGTTATGGGTTAGGGTTAGGGTTAGGGTTAGGGTTAGTTTTAGGGTTAGGGATTGGTTTAGGGTACGGGTTAGGATTAGCATACGTGTTCGGGTTAGGGTTTTGGTTAGGGTTAGGGTACGCGTTAGGGTTAGGGTATGGGTTAGGTTTAGGGTACACTTTAGGATTAGGGTATTTATTAAACCTATCCCACTCTCTAGATACCACTTAGCACGTAAAGGAATATTATTTGGGGTTCAGCCATGGAGAAGATTTTAGTCACTAGGATAAGATAAAGAATAAACACATTATAAAAAAATCACATAAGGTTTTCTTTTTAACCTGTTCCTTAAAACACTAGTGTTTAGGAAATCTAATGGAGGCAAAAGCAGTAAAGGGTAGTTTAGGGTTAGGGTTAGGGTTAGGGTTAGGGTAGGGCTTAGGATACCGGTGAGGGTACTGGTGAGGGTACTGCGTAGGTTATTGGTTAGGGTTAGGGTACGGCTTAGGATACGGGTTAGGATATGGGTTAGGTTACGGCGTTGGGTATGGGTGAGGGTTAGGGTTAGGGTTAGGGTAAGGCTTTGGGTACGGGTTAGGGTACGGGTGAGAGTGCGGCGTAGGGTAGAGGTTAGGGTTAGGTTTAGGGTTAGGGTACGGCTTAGGATACGGGTTAGGGTATGGGTGAGGGTACGGCGTAGCGTATGGGTTAGGGTTAGGGTTAGGGTTAGGGTTAGTTTTAGGGTTAGGGATTGGTTTAGGGTACGGGTGAGGATTAGCGTACGTGTTAGGGTTAGGGTTTGGGTTAGGGTTAGGGTACACGTTAGGATTAGGGTATTTATTAAACCTATCCCACTCTCTAGATACCACTTAGCACGTAAAGGAATATTATTTAGGGTCCAGCCATGGAGAAGATTTTCATTACTAGGATAAGATAAAGAATAAACACATTATAAAAAAATCACATTAGGATTTTCTTTTTAACCTGTTCCTTAAAACACTAGTGCTTAGGAAATCTAATGGAGGCAAAAGCAGTCAAGGGTAGTTTAGGGTTAGGGTTAGGGTTAGGGTTAGTGTTAGGGTTAGGGTACGGCTTAGGGTATGGGATAGGGTATGGGTGAGGGTACGGCATAGGGTAGGGTTTAGGGTTAGGGTTAGTGTTAGGGTTAGGGTATGGCTTAGGGTACGGGTGAGGGTACGGGTGAGGGTACTGCGTAGGGTATTGGTTAGGGTTAGGGTACGGCTTAGGATACGTGTTAGGGTACGGGTTAGGGTACGGCGTAGAGTGTGGGTTAAGGTTAGGGTTAGTGTTAGGGTTAGGGTTACGGTACGTCTTAGGGTATGTGTTAGGGTACGGGTGAGGGTACGGCGTAGGTTATGGGTTAGGGTTAGGGTTAGGGTTAGGGTTAGGGTACGGCTTAGGATACGGGTTAGGGTACGGGTGAGGGTACGGCGTAGGTTATGGGTTAGGGTTAGGGTTAGTGTTAGGGTTATGGTACGGCTTAAGTTATGGGATAGGGTACAGGTGAGGGTATGGCATAGGGTAGGGGTTAGGGTTAGGGTTAGGGTTAGGGTTAGGGTTAGGGTACGGCTTAGGGTACGGGTGAGGCTATGGGTGAGGATACTGCGTAGGGTATTGGTTAGGGTTAGGGTACGGCTTAGGATACGGGTTAGGGTACGTGTTAGGGTATGGCGTACGGTATGGGTTAGGGTTAGGGTTAGGGTTAGGGTTAGGGTACGGCTTAGGGTACGGGTTAGGGTACGGGTGAGGTTACGGCGTAGGGTATAGTTTAGGGTTAGGGTTAGTGTTAGGGTACGGCTTAGGATACGGGTTAGGGTACGGGTGAGGGTACGGCGTAGCATATGTTTTAGGGTTAGGGTTAGGGTACGGCTTAGGGTACGGGTTAGGGTACGGGTGAGGGTACGGTGTAGGTTATGGGTTAGGGTTAGGGTTAGGGTTAGGGTTAGTTTTAGGGTTAGGGATTGGTTTAGGGTACGGGTTAGGATTAGCATACGTGTTCGGGTTAGGGTTTTGGTTAGGGTTAGGGTACGCGTTAGGGTTAGGGTATGGGTTAGGTTTAGGTTACACTTTAGGATTAGGGTATTTATTAAACCTATCCCACTCTCTAGATACCACTTAGCACGTAAAGGATTATTATTTGGGGTTCAGCCATGGAGAAGATTTTAGTCACTAGGATAAGATAAAGAATAAACACATTATAAAAAAATCACATAAGGTTTTCTTTTTAACCTGTTCCTTAAAACACTAGTGTTTAGGAAATCTAATGGAGGCAAAAGCAGTAAAGGGTAGTTTAGGGTTAGGGTTAGGGTTAGGGTTAGGGGAGGGCTTAGGATACCGGTGAGGGTACTGGTGAGGGTACTGCGTAGGTTATTGGTTAGGGTTAGGGTACGGCTTAGGATACGGGTTAGGATATGGGTTAGGTTACGGCGTTGGGTATGGGTGAGGGTTAGGGTTAGGGTTAGGGTAAGGCTTTGGGTACGGGTTAGGGTACGGGTGAGGGTACGGCATAGGGTAGAGGTTAGGGTTAGGTTTAGGGTTAGGGTACGGCTTAGGGTACGGGTTAGGGTATGGGTGAGGGTACGGCGTAGCGTATGGGTTAGGGTTAGGGTTAGGGTTAGGGTTAGTTTTAGGGTTAGGGATTGGTTTAGGGTACGGGTGAGGATTAGCGTACGTGTTAGGGTTAGGGTTTGGGTTAGGGTTAGGGTACGCATTAGGGTTAGGGTTAGGGTACACGTTAGGATTAGGGTATTTATTAAACCTATCCCACTCTCTAGATACCACTTAGCACGTAAAGGAATATTATTTAGGGTCCAGCCATGGAGAAGATTTTCGTTACTAGGATAAGATAAAGAATAAACACATTATAAAAAAATCACATTAGGATTTTCTTTTTAACCTGTTCCTTAAAACACTAGTGCTTAAGAAATCTAATGGAGGCAAAAGCAGTCAAGGGTAGTTTAGGGTTAGGGTTAGGGTTAGTGTTAGGGTTAGGGTACGGCTTAGGGTATGGGATAGGGTATGGGTGAGGGTACGGCATAGGGTAGGGTTTAGGGTTAGGGTTAGTGTTAGGGTTAGGGTTAGGGTATGGCTTAGGGTACGGGTGAGGGTACTGTGTAGGTCATTGGTTAGGGTTAGGTTAAGGCTTAGGATACAGGTTATTGTATGGGTTAGGGTACGGCGCAGGGTATGGGTAAGGGTTAGGGTTAGGGTTAGGGTTAGAGTTAGGGTACGGCTTAGGGTACGGGTTAGGGTACGGGTGAGGGTACGGCGTAGTGTATAGGTTAGGGTTAGTGTTAGGGTACGGCTTTGGGTACGGGTTAGGTTACGGGTGAGGGTACGGCGTAGGGTATGGGTTAGGGTTAGGGTTAGGGTTAGTGTTAGTGTTAGGGTTAGGGTACGGCTTAGCGTATGGGATAGGGTACGGGTGAGGGTACGGCGTAGGGTAGGGGTTAGGGTTAGAGTTAGGGTTAGGGTTGGGGTTAGGGTACGGCTTAGGGTACGGGTGAGGGTACGGGTGAGGGTACTGCGTAGGGTATTGGTTAGGGTTAGGATACGGCTTAGGATACGGGTTAGGGTACGGGTTAGGGTATGGCGTAGGGTATGGGTTAGGGTTAGGGTTAGGGTTAGGGTTAGGGTTAGGGTACGGCTTAGGATACGGGTTAGGGTACGGGTGAGGGTACGGCGTAGCGTATGGGTTAGGGTTAGGGTTAGGGTACGTCTTAGGGTACGGGTTAGGGTACGGGTGAGGGTACGGCGTAGGGTAAGGTTTAGGGTTAGGGTTAGGGTTAGGGTTAGTTTTAGGGTTAGGGATTGGTTTAGGGTACGGGTTAGGATTAGCGTACCTGTTAGGGTTAGGTTTTCGGTTAGGGTTAGGGTACGCGTTAGGGTTAGGGTATGGGTTAGGGTTAGGGTACACGTTAGGATTAGGGTATTTATTAAACCTATCCCACTCTCTAGATACCACTTAGCACGTAAAGGAATATTATTTAGGGTCCAGCCATGGAGAAGATTTTCGTTACTAGGATAAGATAAAGAATAAACACATTATAAAAAAATCACATTAGGATTTTCTTTTTAACCTGTTCCTTAAAACACTAGTGCTTAGGAAATCTAATGGAGGCAAAAGCAGTCAAGGGTAGTTTAGGGTTAGGGTTAGGGTTAGGGTTAGTGTTAGGGTTAGGGTACGGCTTAGGGTATGGGATAGGGTATGGGTGAGGGTACGGCATAGGGTAGGGTTTAGGGTTAGGGTTAGTGTTAGGGTTAGGGTTAGGGTATGGCTTAGGGTACGGGTGAGGCTATGGGTGAGGATACTGCGTAGGGTATTGGTTAGGGTTAGGGTACGGCTTAGGATACGGGTTAGGGTACGTGTTAGGGTATGGCGTACGGTATGGGTTAGGGTTAGGGTTAGGGTTAGGGTTAGGGTTAGGGTTAGGGTACGGCTTAGGGTATGGGTTAGGGTACGGGTGAGGTTACGGCGTAGGGTATAGTTTAGGGTTAGGGTTAGGGTTAGGGTACGGCTTAGGATACGGGTTAGGGTACGGGTGAGGGTACGGCGTAGCATATGTTTTAGGGTTAGGGTTAGGGTACGGCTTAGGGTACGGGTTAGGGTACGGGTGAGGGTACGGTGTAGGTTATGGGTTAGGGTTAGGGTTAGGGTTAGGGTTAGTTTTAGGGTTAGGGATTGGTTTAGGGTACGGGTTAGGATTAGCATACGTGTTCGGGTTAGTGTTTTGGTTAGGGTTAGGGTACGCGTTAGGGTTAGGGTATGGGTTAGGTTTAGGGTACACTTTAGGATTAGGGTATTTATTAAACCTATCCCACTCTCTAGATACCACTTAGCACGTAAAGGAATATTATTTGGGGTTCAGCCATGGAGAAGATTTTAGTCACTAGGATAAGATAAAGAATAAACACATTATAAAAAAATCACATAAGGTTTTCTTTTTAACCTGTTCCTTAAAACACTAGTGTTTAGGAAATCTAATGGAGGCAAAAGCAGTAAAGGGTAGTTTAGGGTTAGGGTTAGGGTTAGGGTTAGGGGAGGGCTTAGGATACCGGTGAGGGTACTGGTGAGGGTACTGCGTAGGTTATTGGTTAGGGTTAGGGTACGGCTTAGGATACGGGTTAGGATATGGGTTAGGTTACGGCGTTGGGTATGGGTGAGGGTTAGGGTTAGGGTTAGGGTAAGGCTTTGCGTACGGGTTAGGGTACGGGTGAGGGTACGGCGTAGGGTAGAGGTTAGGGTTAGGTTTAGGGTTAGGGTACGGCTTAGGATACGGGTTAGGGTATGGGTGAGGGTACGGCGTAGCGTATGGGTTAGGGTTAGGGTTAGGGTTAGGGTTAGTTTTAGGGTTAGGGATTGGTTTAGGGTACGGGTGAGGATTAGCGTACGTGTTAGGGTTAGGGTTTGGGTTAGGGTTAGGGTACGCATTAGGGTTAGGGTTAGGGTACACGTTAGGATTAGGGTATTTATTAAACCTATCCCACTCTCTAGATACCACTTAGCACGTAAAGGAATATTATTTAGGGTCCAGCCATGGAGAAGATTTTCGTTACTAGGATAAGATAAAGAATAAACACATTATAAAAAAATCACATTAGGATTTTCTTTTTAACCTGTTCCTTAAAACACTAGTGCTTAGGAAATCTAATGGAGGCAAAAGCAGTCAAGGGTAGTTTAGGGTTAGGGTTAGGGTTAGGGTTAGTGTTAGGGTTAGGGTACGGCTTAGGGTATGGGATAGGGTATGGGTGAGGGTACGGCATAGGGTAGGGTTTAGGGTTAGGGTTAGTGTTAGGGTTAGGGTTAGGGTATGGCTTAGGGTACGGGTGAGGGTACTGTGTAGGTCATTGGTTAGGGTTAGGTTAAGGCTTAGGATACAGGTTATTGTATGGGTTAGGGTACGGCGCAGGGTATGGGTAAGGGTTAGGGTTAGGGTTAGGGTTAGAGTTAGGGTACGGCTTAGGGTACGGGTTAGGGTACGGGTGAGGGTACGGCGTAGTGTATAGGTTAGGGTTAGGGTTAGGGTACGGCTTTGGGTACGGGTTAGGTTACGGGTGAGGGTACGGCGTAGGGTATGGGTTAGGGTTAGGGTTAGGGTTAGTGTTAGTGTTAGGGTTAGGGTACGGCTTAGCGTATGGGATAGGGTACGGGTGAGGGTACGGCGTAGGGTAGGGGTTAGGGTTAGAGTTAGGGTTAGGGTTGGGGTTAGGGTACGGCTTAGGGTACGGGTGAGGGTACGGGTGAGGGTACTGCGTAGGGTATTGGTTAGGGTTAGGATACGGCTTAGGATACGGGTTAGGGTACGGGTTAGGGTATGGCATAGGGTATGGGTTAGGGTTAGGGTTAGGGTTAGGGTTAGGGTTAGGGTATGGCTTAGGATACGGGTTAGGGTACGGCTGAGGGTACGGCATAGCGTATGGGTTAGGGTTAGGGTTAGGGTACGTCTTAGGGTACGGGTTAGGGTACGGGTGAGGGTACGGCGTAGGGTAAGGTTTAGGGTTAGGGTTAGGGTTAGGGTTAGTTTTAGGGTTAGGGATTGGTTTAGGGTACGGGTTAGGATTAGCGTACGTGTTAGGGTTAGGTTTTCGGTTAGGGTTAGGGTACGCGTTAGGGTTAGGGTATGGGTTAGGGTTAGGGTACACGTTAGGATTAGGGTATTTATTAAACCTATCCCACTCTCTAGATACCACTTAGCACGTAAAGGAATATTATTAGGGATCCAGCCATGGAGAAGATTTTAGTCACTAGGATAAGATAAAGAATAAACACATTATAAAAAAATCACATTAGGATTTTCTTTTTAACCTGTTCCTTAAAACACTAGTGCTTAGGAAATCTAATAGAGGCAAAAGCAATCAAGGGTAGTTTAGGGTTAGGGTTAGGGTTAGGGTTAGTGTTAGGGTTAGGGTACGGCTTAGGGTATGGGATAGGGTACGGGTGAGGGTACGGGTGAGGGTACTGCGTAGGGTATTGCTTAGGGTTAGGGTACGGCTTAGGATACGTGTTAGGGTACGGGTTAGGGTACGGCGTAGAGTGTGGGTTAGGGTTAGGGTTAGTGTTAGGGTTAAGGTTACGGTACTTCTTAGGGTACGTGTTAGGGTACGGGTGAGGGTACGGCGTAGGTTATGGGTTAGGGTTAGGGTTAGGGTTAGGGTTAGGGTACGGCTTAGGATACGGGTTAGGGTACGGGTGAGGGTACGGCGTAGGTTATGGGTTAGGGTTAGGGTTAGTGTTAGGGTTATGGTACGGCTTAGGTTATGGGATAGGGTACAGGTGAGGGTATGGCATAGGGTAGGTGTTAGGGTTAGGGTTAGGGTTAGGGTTAGGGTTAGGGTACGGCTTAGGGCACGGGTGAGGCTATGGGTGAGGATAATGCGTAGGGTATTGGTTAGGGTTAGGGTACGGCTTAGGATACGGGTTAGGGTACGTGTTAGGGTATGGCGTACGGTATGGGTTAGGGTTAGGGTTAGGGTTAGGGTTAGGGTTAGGGTTAGGGTACGGCTTAGGGTACGGGTTAGGGTACGGGTGAGGTTACGGCGTAGGGTATAGTTTAGGGTTAGTGTTAGGGTTAGGGTACGGCTTAGGATACGGGTTAGGGTACGGGTGAGGGTACGGCGTAGCATATGGTTTAGGGTTAGGGTTAGGGTACGGCTTAGGGTACGGGTTAGGGTACGGGTGAGGGTACGGTGTAGGTTATGGGTTAGGGTTAGGGTTAGGGTTAGGGTTAGTTTTAGGGTTAGGGATTGGTTTAGGGTACGGGTTAGGATTAGCATACGTGTTCGGGTTAGTGTTTTGGTTAGGGTTAGGGTACGCGTTAGGGTTAGGGTATGGGTTAGGTT
The DNA here is from genome assembly GCF_028564815.1 of Eubalaena glacialis. Lineage (NCBI taxonomy): Eukaryota > Metazoa > Chordata > Mammalia > Artiodactyla > Balaenidae > Eubalaena > Eubalaena glacialis. The sequence goes on along the minus strand of NW_026871555.1, from coordinate 2,143,634 downwards.
TAGGGTACACTTTAGGATTAGGGTATTTATTAAACCTATCCCACTCTCTAGATACCACTTAGCACGTAAAGGAATATTATTTGGGGTTCAGCCATGGAGAAGATTTTAGTCACTAGGATAAGATAAAGAATAAACACATTATAAAAAAATCACATAAGGTTTTCTTTTTAACCTGTTCCTTAAAACACTAGTGTTTAGGAAATCTAATGGAGGCAAAAGCAGTAAAGGGTAGTTTAGGGTTAGGGTTAGGGTTAGGGTTAGGGTAGGGCTTAGGATACCGGTGAGGGTACTGGTGAGGGTACTGCGTAGGTTATTGGTTAGGGTTAGGGTACGGCTTAGGATACGGGTTAGGATATGGGTTAGGTTACGGCGTTGGGTATGGGTGAGGGTTAGGGTTAGGGTTAGGGTAAGTCTTTGGGTACGGGTTAGGGTACGGGTGAGGGTGCGGCGTAGGGTAGAGGTTAGGGTTAGGTTTAGGGTTAGGGTACGGCTTAGGATACGGGTTAGGGTATGGGTGAGGGTACGGCGTAGCGTATGGGTTAGGGTTAGGGTTAGGGTTAGGGTTAGTTTTAGGGTTAGGGATTGGTTTAGGGTACGGGTGAGGATTAGCGTACGTGTTAGGGTTAGGGTTTGGGTTAGGGTTAGGGTACACGTTAGGATTAGGGTATTTATTAAACCTATCCCACTCTCTAGATACCACTTAGCACGTAAAGGAATATTATTTAGGGTCCAGCCATGGAGAAGATTTTCGTTACTAGGATAAGATAAAGAATAAACACATTATAAAAAAATCACATTAGGATTTTCTTTTTAACCTGTTCCTTAAAACACTAGTGCTTAGGAAATCTAATGGAGGCAAAAGCAGTCAAGGGTAGTTTAGGGTTAGGGTTAGGGTTAGGGTTAGTGTTAGGGTTAGGGTACGGCTTAGGGTATGGGATAGGGTATGGGTGAGGGTACGGCATAGGGTAGGGTTTAGGGTTAGGGTTAGTGTTAGGGTTAGGGTATGGCTTAGGGTACGGGTGAGGGTACGGGTGAGGGTACTGCGTAGGGTATTGGTTAGGGTTAGGGTACGGCTTAGGATACGTGTTAGGGTACGGGTTAGGGTACGGCGTAGAGTGTGGGTTAAGGTTAGGGTTAGTGTTAGGGTTAGGGTTACGGTACGTCTTAGGGTATGTGTTAGGGTACGGGTGAGGGTACGGCGTAGGTTATGGGTTAGGTTTAGGGTTAGGGTTAGGGTTAGGGTACGGCTTAGGATACGGGTTAGGGTACGGGTGAGGGTACGGCGTAGGTTATGGGTTAGGGTTAGGGTTAGTGTTAGGGTTATGGTACGGCTTAAGTTATGGGATAGGGTACAGGTGAGGGTATGGCATAGGGTAGGGGTTAGGGTTAGGGTTAGGGTTAGGGTTAGGGTTAGGGTACGGCTTAGGGTACGGGTGAGGCTATGGGTGAGGATACTGCGTAGGGTATTGGTTAGGGTTAGGGTACGGCTTAGGATACGGGTTAGGGTACATGTTAGGGTATGGCGTACGGTATGGGTTAGGGTTAGGGTTAGGGTTAGGGTTAGGGTACGGCTTAGGGTACGGGTTAGGGTACGGGTGAGGTTACGGCGTAGGGTATAGTTTAGGGTTAGGGTTAGGGTTAGGGTACGGCTTAGGATACGGGTTAGGGTACGGGTGAGGGTACGGCGTAGCATATGTTTTAGGGTTAGGGTTAGGGTACGGCTTAGGGTACGGGTTAGGGTACGGGTGAGGGTACGGTGTAGGTTATGGGTTAGGGTTAGGGTTAGGGTTAGGGTTAGTTTTAGGGTTAGGGATTGGTTTAGGGTACGGGTTAGGATTAGCATACGTGTTCGGGTTAGGGTTTTGGTTAGGGTTAGGGTACGCGTTAGGGTTAGGGTATGGGTTAGGTTTAGGGTACACTTTAGGATTAGGGTATTTATTAAACCTATCCCACTCTCTAGATACCACTTAGCACGTAAAGGATTATTATTTGGGGTTCAGCCATGGAGAAGATTTTAGTCACTAGGATAAGATAAAGAATAAACACATTATAAAAAAATCACATAAGGTTTTCTTTTTAACCTGTTCCTTAAAACACTAGTGTTTAGGAAATCTAATGGAGGCAAAAGCAGTAAAGGGTAGTTTAGGGTTAGGGTTAGGGTTAGGGTTAGGGGAGGGCTTAGGATACCGGTGAGGGTACTGGTGAGGGTACTGCGTAGGTTATTGGTTAGGGTTAGGGTACGGCTTAGGATACGGGTTAGGATATGGGTTAGGTTACGGCGTTGGGTATGGGTGAGGGTTAGGGTTAGGGTTAGGGTAAGGCTTTGGGTACGGGTTAGGGTACGGGTGAGGGTACGGCATAGGGTAGAGGTTAGGGTTAGGTTTAGGGTTAGGGTACGGCTTAGGATACGGGTTAGGGTATGGGTGAGGGTACGGCGTAGCGTATGGGTTAGGGTTAGGGTTAGGGTTAGGGTTAGTTTTAGGGTTAGGGATTGGTTTAGGGTACGGGTGAGGATTAGCGTACGTGTTAGGGTTAGGGTTTGGGTTAGGGTTAGGGTACGCATTAGGGTTAGGGTTAGGGTACACGTTAGGATTAGGGTATTTATTAAACCTATCCCACTCTCTAGATACCACTTAGCACGTAAAGGAATATTATTTAGGGTCCAGCCATGGAGAAGATTTTCGTTACTAGGATAAGATAAAGAATAAACACATTATAAAAAAATCACATTAGGATTTTCTTTTTAACCTGTTCCTTAAAACACTAGTGCTTAGGAAATCTAATGGAGGCAAAAGCAGTCAAGGGTAGTTTAGGGTTAGGGTTAGGGTTAGTGTTAGGGTTAGGGTACGGCTTAGGGTATGGGATAGGGTATGGGTGAGGGTACGGCATAGGGTAGGGTTTAGGGTTAGGGTTAGTGTTAGGGTTAGGGTTAGGGTATGGCTTAGGGTACGGGTGAGGGTACTGTGTAGGTCATTGGTTAGGGTTAGGTTAAGGCTTAGGATACAGGTTATTGTATGGGTTAGGGTACGGCGCAGGGTATGGGTAAGGGTTAGGGTTAGGGTTAGGGTTAGAGTTAGGGTACGGCTTAGGGTACGGGTTAGGGTACGGGTGAGGGTACGGCGTAGTGTATAGGTTAGGGTTAGTGTTAGGGTACGGCTTTGGGTACGGGTTAGGTTACGGGTGAGGGTACGGCGTAGGGTATGGGTTAGGGTTAGGGTTAGGGTTAGTGTTAGTGTTAGGGTTAGGGTACGGCTTAGCGTATGGGATAGGGTACGGGTGAGGGTACGGCGTAGGGTAGGGGTTAGGGTTAGAGTTAGGGTTAGGGTTGGGGTTAGGGTACGGCTTAGGGTACGGGTGAGGGTACGGGTGAGGGTACTGCGTAGGGTATTGGTTAGGGTTAGGATACGGCTTAGGATACGGGTTAGGGTACGGGTTAGGGTATGGCGTAGGGTATGGGTTAGGGTTAGGGTTAGGGTTAGGGTTAGGGTTAGGGTACGGCTTAGGATACGGGTTAGGGTACGGGTGAGGGTACGGCGTAGCGTATGGGTTAGGGTTAGGGTTAGGGTACGTCTTAGGGTACGGGTTAGGGTACGGGTGAGGGTACGGCGTAGGGTAAGGTTTAGGGTTAGGGTTAGGGTTAGGGTTAGTTTTAGGGTTAGGGATTGGTTTAGGGTACGGGTTAGGATTAGCGTACCTCTTAGGGTTAGGTTTTCGGTTAGGGTTAGGGTACGCGTTAGGGTTAGGGTATGGGTTAGGGTTAGGGTACACGTTAGGATTAGGGTATTTATTAAACCTATCCCACTCTCTAGATACCACTTAGCACGTAAAGGAATATTATTTAGGGTCCAGCCATGGAGAAGATTTTCGTTACTAGGATAAGATAAAGAATAAACACATTATAAAAAAATCACATTAGGATTTTCTTTTTAACCTGTTCCTTAAAACACTAGTGCTTAGGAAATCTAATGGAGGCAAAAGCAGTCAAGGGTAGTTTAGGGTTAGGGTTAGGGTTAGGGTTAGTGTTAGGGTTAGGGTACGGCTTAGGGTATGGGATAGGGTATGGGTGAGGGTACGGCATAGGGTAGGGTTTAGGGTTAGGGTTAGTGTTAGGGTTAGGGTTAGGGTATGGCTTAGGGTACGGGTGAGGCTATGGGTGAGGATACTGCGTAGGGTATTGGTTAGGGTTAGGGTACGGCTTAGGATACGGGTTAGGGTACGTGTTAGGGTATGGCGTACGGTATGGGTTAGGGTTAGGGTTAGGGTTAGGGTTAGGGTTAGGGTTAGGGTACGGCTTAGGGTACGGGTTAGGGTACGGGTGAGGTTACGGCGTAGGGTATAGTTTAGGGTTAGGGTTAGGGTTAGGGTACGGCTTAGGATACGGGTTAGGGTACGGGTGAGGGTACGGCGTAGCATATGTTTTAGGGTTAGGGTTAGGGTACGGCTTAGGGTACGGGTTAGGGTACGGGTGAGGGTACGGTGTAGGTTATGGGTTAGGGTTAGGGTTAGGGTTAGGGTTAGTTTTAGGGTTAGGGATTGGTTTAGGGTACGGGTTAGGATTAGCATACGTGTTCGGGTTAGGGTTTTGGTTAGGGTTAGGGTACGCGTTAGGGTTAGGGTATGGGTTAGGTTTAGGGTACACTTTAGGATTAGGGTATTTATTAAACCTATCCCACTCTCTAGATACCACTTAGCACGTAAAGGAATATTATTTGGGGTTCAGCCATGGAGAAGATTTTAGTCACTAGGATAAGATAAAGAATAAACACATTATAAAAAAATCACATAAGGTTTTCTTTTTAACCTGTTCCTTAAAACACTAGTGTTTAGGAAATCTAATGGAGGCAAAAGCAGTAAAGGGTAGTTTAGGGTTAGGGTTAGGGTTAGGGTTAGGGGAGGGCTTAGGATACCGGTGAGGGTACTGGTGAGGGTACTGCGTAGGTTATTGGTTAGGGTTAGGGTACGGCTTAGGATACGGGTTAGGATATGGGTTAGGTTACGGCGTTGGGTATGGGTGAGGGTTAGGGTTAGGGTTAGGGTAAGGCTTTGCGTACGGGTTAGGGTACGGGTGAGGGTACGGCGTAGGGTAGAGGTTAGGGTTAGGTTTAGGGTTAGGGTACGGCTTAGGATACGGGTTAGGGTATGGGTGAGGGTACGGCGTAGCGTATGGGTTAGGGTTAGGGTTAGGGTTAGGGTTAGTTTTAGGGTTAGGGATTGGTTTAGGGTACGGGTGAGGATTAGCGTACGTGTTAGGGTTAGGGTTTGGGTTAGGGTTAGGGTACGCATTATGGTTAGGGTTAGGGTACACGTTAGGATTAGGGTATTTATTAAACCTATCCCACTCTCTAGATACCACTTAGCACGTAAAGGAATATTATTTAGGGTCCAGCCATGGAGAAGATTTTCGTTACTAGGATAAGATAAAGAATAAACACATTATAAAAAAATCACATTAGGATTTTCTTTTTAACCTGTTCCTTAAAACACTAGTGCTTAGGAAATCTAATGGAGGCAAAAGCAGTCAAGGGTAGTTTAGGGTTAGGGTTAGGGTTAGGGTTAGTGTTAGGGTTAGGGTACGGCTTAGGGTATGGGATAGGGTATGGGTGAGGGTACGGCATAGGGTAGGGTTTAGGGTTAGGGTTAGTGTTAGGGTTAGGGTTAGGGTATGGCTTAGGGTACGGGTGAGGGTACTGTGTAGGTCATTGGTTAGGGTTAGGTTAAGGCTTAGGATACAGGTTATTGTATGGGTTAGGGTACGGCGCAGGGTATGGGTAAGGGTTAGGGTTAGGGTTAGGGTTAGAATTAGGGTACGGCTTAGGGTACGGGTTAGGGTACGGGTGAGGGTACGGCGTAGTGTATAGGTTAGGGTTAGGGTTAGGGTACGGCTTTGGGTACGGGTTAGGTTACGGGTGAGGGTACGGCGTAGGGTATGGGTTAGGGTTAGGGTTAGGGTTAGTGTTAGTGTTAGGGTTAGGGTACGGCTTAGCGTATGGGATAGGGTACGGGTGAGGGTACGGCGTAGGGTAGGGGTTAGGGTTAGAGTTAGGGTTAGGGTTGGGGTTAGGGTACGGCTTAGGGTACGGGTGAGGGTACGGGTGAGGGTACTGCGTAGGGTATTGGTTAGGGTTAGGATACGGCTTAGGATACGGGTTAGGGTACGGGTTAGGGTATGGCATAGGGTATGGGTTAGGGTTAGGGTTAGGGTTAGGGTTAGGGTTAGGGTACGGCTTAGGATACGGGTTAGGGTACGGGTGAGGGTACGGCGTAGCGTATGGGTTAGGGTTAGGGTTAGGGTACGTCTTAGGGTACGGGTTAGGGTACGGGTGAGGGTACGGCGTAGGGTAAGGTTTAGGGTTAGGGTTAGGGTTAGGGTTAGTTTTAGGGTTAGGGATTGGTTTAGGGTACGGGTTAGGATTAGCGTACGTGTTAGGGTTAGGTTTTCGGTTAGGGTTAGGGTACGCGTTAGGGTTAGGGTATGGGTTAGGGTTAGGGTACACGTTAGGATTAGGGTATTTATTAAACCTATCCCACTCTCTAGATACCACTTAGCACGTAAAGGAATATTATTAGGGATCCAGCCATGGAGAAGATTTTAGTCACTAGGATAAGATAAAGAATAAACACATTATAAAAAAATCACATTAGGATTTTCTTTTTAACCTGTTCCTTAAAACACTAGTGCTTAGGAAATCTAATAGAGGCAAAAGCAATCAAGGGTAGTTTAGGGTTAGGGTTAGGGTTAGGGTTAGTGTTAGGGTTAGGGTACGGCTTAGGGTATGCGATAGGGTACGGGTGAGGGTACGGGTGAGGGTACTGCGTAGGGTATTGCTTAGGGTTAGGGTACGGCTTAGGATACGTGTTAGGGTACGGGTTCGGGTACGGCGTAGAGTGTGGGTTAGGGTTAGGGTTAGTGTTAGGGTTAGGGTTACGGTACTTCTTAGGGTACGTGTTAGGGTACGGGTGAGGGTACGGCGTAGGTTATGGGTTAGGGTTAGGGTTAGGGTTAGGGTTAGGGTACGGCTTAGGATACGGGTTAGGGTACGGGTGAGGGTACGGCGTAGGTTATGGGTTAGGGTTAGGGTTAGTGTTAGGGTTATGGTACGGCTTAGGTTATGGGATAGGGTACAGGTGAGGGTATGGCATAGGGTAGGTGTTAGGGTTAGGGTTAGGGTTAGGGTTAGGGTTAGGGTACGGCTTAGGGCACGGGTGAGGCTATGGGTGAGGATAATGCGTAGGGTATTGGTTAGGGTTAGGGTACGGCTTAGGATACGGGTTAGGGTACGTGTTAGGGTATGGCGTACGGTATGGGTTAGGGTTAGGGTTAGGGTTAGGGTTAGGGTTAGGGTTAGGGTACGGCTTAGGGTACGGGTTAGGGTACGGGTGAGGTTACGGCGTAGGGTATAGTTTAGGGTTAGTGTTAGGGTTAGGATACGGCTTAGGATACGGGTTAGGGTACGGATGAGGGTACGGCGTAGCATATGGTTTAGGGTTAGGGTTAGGGTACGGCTTAGGGTACGGGTTAGGGTACGGGTGAGGGTACGGTGTAGGTTATGGTTTAGGGTTAGGGTTAGGGTTAGGGTTAGTTTTAGGGTTAGGGATTGGTTTAGGGTACGGGTTAGGATTAGCATACGTGTTCGGGTTAGGGTTTTGGTTAGGGTTAGGGTACGCGTTAGGGTTAGGGTATGGGTTAGGTTTAGGGTACACTTTAGGATTAGGGTATTTATTAAACCTATCCCACTCTCTAGATACCACTTAGCACGTAAAGGAATATTATTTGGGGTTCAGCCATGGAGAAGATTTTAGTCACTAGGATAAGATAAAGAATAAACACATTATAAAAAAATCACATAAGGTTTTCTTTTTAACCTGTTCCTTAAAACACTAGTGTTTAGGAAATCTAATGGAGGCAAAAGCAGTAAAGGGTAGTTTAGGGTTAGGGTTAGGGTTAGGGTTAGGGTAGGGCTTAGGATACCGGTGAGGGTACTGGTGAGGGTACTGCGTAGGTTATTGGTTAGGGTTAGGGTACGGCTTAGGATACGGGTTAGGATATGGGTTAGGTTACGGCGTTGGGTATGGGTGAGGGTTAGGGTTAGGGTTAGGGTAAGGCTTTGGGTACGGGTTAGGGTACGGGTGAGGGTGCGGCGTAGGGTAGAGGTTAGGGTTAGGTTTAGGGTTAGGGTACGGCTTAGGATACGGGTTAGGGTATGGGTGAGGGTACGGCGTAGCGTATGGGTTAGGGTTAGGGTTAGGGTTAGGGATTGGTTTAGGGTACGGGTGAGGATTAGCGTACGTGTTAGGGTTAGGGTTTGGGTTAGGGTTAGGGTACACGTTAGGATTAGGGTATTTATTAAACCTATCCCACTCTCTAGATACCACTTAGCACGTAAAGGAATATTATTTAGGGTCCAGCCATGGAGAAGATTTTCGTTACTAGGATAAGATAAAGAATAAACACATTATAAAAAAATCACATTAGGATTTTCTTTTTAACCTGTTCCTTAAAACACTAGTGCTTAGGAAATCTAATGGAGGCAAAAGCAGTCAAGGGTAGTTTAGGGTTAGGGTTAGGGTTAGGGTTAGTGTTAGGGTTAGGGTACGGCTTAGGGTATGGGATAGGGTATGGGTGAGGGTACGGCATAGGGTAGGGTTTAGGGTTAGGGTTAGTGTTAGGGTTAGGGTATGGCTTAGGGTACGGGTGAGGGTACGGGTGAGGGTACTGCGTAGGGTATTGGTTAGGGTTAGGGTACGGCTTAGGATACGTGTTAGGGTACGGGTTAGGGTACGGCGTAGAGTGTGGGTTAAGGTTAGGGTTAGTGTTAGGGTTAGGGTTACGGTACGTCTTAGGGTATGTGTTAGGGTACGGGTGAGGGTACGGCGTAGGTTATGGGTTAGGGTTAGGGTTAGGGTTAGGGTTAGGGTACGGCTTAGGATACGGGTTAGGGTACGGGTGAGGGTACGGCGTAGGTTATGGGTTAGGGTTAGGGTTAGTGTTAGGGTTATGGTACGGCTTAAGTTATGGGATAGGGTACAGGTGAGGGTATGGCATAGGGTAGGGGTTAGGGTTAGGGTTAGGGTTAGGGTTAGGGTTAGGGTACGGCTTAGGGTACGGGTGAGGCTATGGGTGAGGATACTGCGTAGGGTATTGGTTAGGGTTAGGGTACGGCTTAGGATACGGGTTAGGGTACGTGTTAGGGTATGGCGTACGGTATGGGTTAGGGTTAGGGTTAGGGTTAGGGTTAGGGTACGGCTTAGGGTACGGGTTAGGGTACGGGTGAGGTTACGGCGTAGGGTATAGTTTAGGGTTAGGGTTAGGGTTAGGGTACGGCTTAGGATACGGGTTAGGGTACGGGTGAGGGTACGGCGTAGCATATGTTTTAGGGTTAGGGTTAGGGTACGGCTTAGGGTACGGGTTAGGGTACGGGTGAGGGTACGGTGTAGGTTATGGGTTAGGGTTAGGGTTAGGGTTAGGGTTAGTTTTAGGGTTAGGGATTGGTTTAGGGTACGGGTTAGGATTAGCATACGTGTTCGGGTTAGGGTTTTGGTTAGGGTTAGGGTACGCGTTAGGGTTAGGGTATGGGTTAGGTTTAGGGTACACTTTAGGATTAGGGTATTTATTAAACCTATTCCACTCTCTAGATACCACTTAGCACGTAAAGGATTATTATTTGGGGTTCAGCCATGGAGAAGATTTTAGTCACTAGGAAAAGATAAAGAATAAACACATTATAAAAAAATCACATAAGGTTTTCTTTTTAACCTGTTCCTTAAAACACTAGTGTTTAGGAAATCTAATGGAGGCAAAAGCAGTAAAGGGTAGTTTAGGGTTAGGGTTAGGGTTAGGGTTAGGGGAGGGCTTAGGATACCGGTGAGGGTACTGGTGAGGGTACTGCGTAGGTTATTGGTTAGGGTTAGGGTACGGCTTAGGATACGGGTTAGGATATGGGTTAGGTTACGGCGTTGGGTATGGGTGAGGGTTAGGGTTAGGGTTAGGGTAAGGCTTTGGGTACGGGTTAGGGTACGGGTGAGGGTACGGCATAGGGTAGAGGTTAGGGTTAGGTTTAGGGTTAGGGTACGGCTTAGGATACGGGTTAGGGTATGGGTGAGGGTACGGCGTAGCGTATGGGTTAGGGTTAGGGTTAGGGTTAGGGTTAGTTTTAGGGTTAGGGATTGGTTTAGGGTACGGGTGAGGATTAGCGTACGTGTTAGGGTTAGGGTTTGGGTTAGGGTTAGGGTACGCATTAGGGTTAGGGTTAGGGTACACGTTAGGATTAGGGTATTTATTAAACCTATCCCACTCTCTAGATACCACTTAGCACGTAAAGGAATATTATTTAGGGTCCAGCCATGGAGAAGATTTTCGTTACTAGGATAAGATAAAGAATAAACACATTATAAAAAAATCACATTAGGATTTTCTTTTTAACCTGTTCCTTAAAACACTAGTGCTTAGGAAATCTAATGGAGGCAAAAGCAGTCAAGGGTAGTTTAGGGTTAGGGTTAGGGTTAGTGTTAGGGTTAGGGTACGGCTTAGGGTATGGGATAGGGTATGGGTGAGGGTACGGCATAGGGTAGGGTTTAGGGTTAGGGTTAGTGTTAGGGTTAGGGTTAGGGTATGGCTTAGGGTACGGGTGAGGGTACTGTGTAGGTCATTGGTTAGGGTTAGGTTAAGGCTTAGGATACAGGTTATTGTATGGGTTAGGGTACGGCGCAGGGTATGGGTAAGGGTTAGGGTTAGGGTTAGGGTTAGAGTTAGGGTACGGCTTAGGGTACGGGTTAGGGTACGGGTGAGGGTACGGCGTAGTGTATAGGTTAGGGTTAGTGTTAGGGTACGGCTTTGGGTACGGGTTAGGTTACGGGTGAGGGTACGGCGTAGGGTATGGGTTAGGGTTAGGGTTAGGGTTAGTGTTAGTGTTAGGGTTAGGGTACGGCTTAGCGTATGGGATAGGGTACGGGTGAGGGTACGGCGTAGGGTAGGGGTTAGGGTTAGAGTTAGGGTTAGGGTTGGGGTTAGGGTACGGCTTAGGGTACGGGTGAGGGTACGGGTGAGGGTACTGCGTAGGGTATTGGTTAGGGTTAGGATACGGCTTAGGATACGGGTTAGGGTACGGGTTAGGGTATGGCGTAGGGTATGGGTTAGGGTTAGGGTTAGGGTTAGGGTTAGGGTTAGGGTACGGCTTAGGATACGGGTTAGGGTACGGGTGAGGGTACGGCGTAGCGTATGGGTTAGGGTTAGGGTTAGGGTACGTCTTAGGGTACGGGTTAGGGTACGGGTGAGGGTACGGCGTAGGGTAAGGTTTAGGGTTAGGGTTAGGGTTAGGGTTAGTTTTAGGGTTAGGGATTGGTTTAGGGTACGGGTTAGGATTAGCGTACCTGTTAGGGTTAGGTTTTCGGTTAGGGTTAGGGTACGCGTTAGGGTTAGGGTATGGGTTAGGGTTAGGGTACACGTTAGGATTAGGGTATTTATTAAACCTATCCCACTCTCTAGATACCACTTAGCACGTAAAGGAATATTATTTAGGGTCCAGCCATGGAGAAGATTTTCGTTACTAGGATAAGATAAAGAATAAACACATTATAAAAAAATCACATTAGGATTTCCTTTTTAACCTGTTCCTTAAAACACTAGTGCTTAGGAAATCTAATGGAGGCAAAAGCAGTCAAGGGTAGTTTAGGGTTAGGGTTAGGGTTAGGGTTAGTGTTAGGGTTAGGGTACGGCTTAGGGTATGGGATAGGGTATGGGTGAGGGTACGGCATAGGGTAGGGTTTAGGGTTAGGGTTAGTGTTAGGGTTAGGGTTAGGGTATGGCTTAGGGTACGGGTGAGGCTATGGGTGAGGATACTGCGTAGGGTATTGGTTAGGGTTAGGGTACGGCTTAGGATACGGTTTAGGGTACGTGTTAGGGTATGGCGTACGGTATGGGTTAGGGTTAGGGTTAGGGTTAGGGTTAGGGTTAGGGTTAGGGTACGGCTTAGGGTACGGGTTAGGGTACGGGTGAGGTTACGGCGTAGGGTATAGTTTAGGGTTAGGGTTAGGGTTAGGGTACGGCTTAGGATACGGGTTAGGGTACGGGTTAGGGTATGGCGTAGGGTATGGGTTAGGGTTAGGGTTAGGGTTACGGTTAGGGTTAGGGTACGGCTTAGGATACGGGTTAGGGTACGGGTGAGGGTACGGCGTAGCGTATGGGTTAGGGTTAGGGTTAGGGTACGTCTTAGGGTACGGGTTAGGGTACGGGTGAGGGTACGGCGTAGGGTAAGGTTTAGGGTTAGGGTTAGGGTTAGGGTTAGTTTTAGGGTTAGGGATTGGTTTAGGGTACGGGTTAGGATTAGCGTACCTGTTAGGGTTAGGTTTTCGGTTAGGGTTAGGGTACGCGTTAGGGTTAGGGTATGGGTTAGGGTTAGGGTACACGTTAGGATTAGGGTATTTATTAAACCTATCCCACTCTCTAGATACCACTTAGCACGTAAAGGAATATTATTTAGGGTCCAGCCATGGAGAAGATTTTCGTTACTAGGATAAGATAAAGAATAAACACATTATAAAAAAATCACATTAGGATTTTCTTTTTAACCTGTTCCTTAAAACACTAGTGCTTAGGAAATCTAATGGAGGCAAAAGCAGTCAAGGGTAGTTTAGGGTTAGGGTTAGGGTTAGGGTTAGTGTTAGGGTTAGGGTACGGCTTAGGGTATGGGATAGGGTATGGGTGAGGGTACGGCATAGGGTAGGGTTTAGGGTTAGGGTTAGTGTTAGGGTTAGGGTTAGGGTATGGCTTAGGGTACGGGTGAGGCTATGGGTGAGGATACTGCGTAGGGTATTGGTTAGGGTTAGGGTACGGCTTAGGATACGGGTTAGGGTACGTGTTAGGGTATGGCGTACGGTATGGGTTAGGGTTAGGGTTAGGGTTAGGGTTAGGGTTAGGGTTAGGGTACGGCTTAGGGTACGGGTTAGGGTACGGGTGAGGTTACGGCGTAGGGTATAGTTTAGGGTTAGGGTTAGGGTTAGGGTACGGCTTAGGATACGGGTTAGGGTACGGGTGAGGGTACGGCGTAGCATATGTTTTAGGGTTAGGGTTAGGGTACGGCTTAGGGTACGGGTTAGGGTACGGGTGAGGGTACGGTGTAGGTTATGGGTTAGGGTTAGGGTTAGGGTTAGGGTTAGTTTTAGGGTTAGGGATTGGTTTAGGGTACGGGTTAGGATTAGCATACGTGTTCGGGTTAGGGTTTTGGTTAGGGTTAGGGTACGCGTTAGGGTTAGGGTATGGGTTAGGTTTAGGGTACACTTTAGGATTAGGGTATTTATTAAACCTATCCCACTCTCTAGATACCACTTAGCACGTAAAGGAATATTATTTGGGGTTCAGCCATGGAGAAGATTTTAGTCACTAGGATAAGATAAAGAATAAACACATTATAAAAAAATCACATAAGGTTTTCTTTTTAACCTGTTCCTTAAAACACTAGTGTTTAGGAAATCTAATGGAGGCAAAAGCAGTAAAGGGTAGTTTAGGGTTAGGGTTAGGGTTAGGGTTAGGGGAGGGCTTAGGATACCGGTGAGGGTACTGGTGAGGGTACTGCGTAGGTTATTGGTTAGGGTTAGGGTACGGCTTAGGATACGGGTTAGGATATGGGTTAGGTTACGGCGTTGGGTATGGGTGAGGGTTAGGGTTAGGGTTAGGGTAAGGCTTTGGGTACGGGTTAGGGTACGGGTGAGGGTACGGCGTAGGGTAGAGGTTAGGGTTAGGTTTAGGGTTAGGGTACGGCTTAGGATACGGGTTAGGGTATGGGTGAGGGTACGGCGTAGCGTATGGGTTAGGGTTAGGGTTAGGGTTAGGGTTAGTTTTAGGGTTAGGGATTGGTTTAGGGTACGGGTTAGGATTAGCGTACCTGTTAGGGTTAGGTTTTCGGTTAGGGTTAGGGTACGCGTTAGGGTTAGGGTATGGGTTAGGGTTAGGGTACACGTTAGGATTAGGGTATTTATTAAACCTATCCCACTCTCTAGATACCACTTAGCACGTAAAGGAATATTATTTAGGGTCCAGCCATGGAGAAGATTTTCGTTACTAGGATAAGATAAAGAATAAACACATTATAAAAAAATCACATTAGGATTTTCTTTTTAACCTGTTCCTTAAAACACTAGTGCTTAGGAAATCTAATGGAGGCAAAAGCAGTCAAGGGTAGTTTAGGGTTAGGGTTAGGGTTAGGGTTAGTGTTAGGGTTAGGGTACGGCTTAGGGTATGGGATAGGGTATGGGTGAGGGTACGGCATAGGGTAGGGTTTAGGGTTAGGGTTAGTGTTAGGGTTAGGGTATGGCTTAGGGTACGGGTGAGGGTACGGGTGAGGGTACTGCGTAGGGTATTGGTTAGGGTTAGGGTACGGCTTAGGATACGTGTTAGGGTACGGGTTAGGGTACGGCGTAGAGTGTGGGTTAAGGTTAGGGTTAGTGTTAGGGTTAGGGTTACGGTACGTCTTAGGGTATGTGTTAGGGTACGGGTGAGGGTACGGCGTAGGTTATGGGTTAGGGTTAGGGTTAGGGTTAGGGTTAGGGTACGGCTTAGGATACGGGTTAGGGTACGGGTGAGGGTACGGCGTAGGTTATGGGTTAGGGTTAGGGTTAGTGTTAGGGTTATGGTACGGCTTAAGTTATGGGATAGGGTACAGGTGAGGGTATGGCATAGGGTAGGGGTTAGGGTTAGGGTTAGGGTTAGGGTTAGGGTTAGGGTACGGCTTAGGGTACGGGTGAGGCTATGGGTGAGGATACTGCGTAGGGTATTGGTTAGGGTTAGGGTACGGCTTAGGATACGGGTTAGGGTACGTGTTAGGGTATGGCGTACGGTATGGGTTAGGGTTAGGGTTAGGGTTAGGGTTAGGGTACGGCTTAGGGTACGGGTTAGGGTACGGGTGAGGTTACGGCGTAGGGTATAGTTTAGGGTTAGGGTTAGGGTTAGGGTACGGCTTAGGATACGGGTTAGGGTACGGGTGAGGGTACGGCGTAGCATATGTTTTAGGGTTAGGGTTAGGGTACGGCTTAGGGTACGGGTTAGGGTACGGGTGAGGGTACGGTGTAGGTTATGGGTTAGGGTTAGGGTTAGGGTTAGGGTTAGTTTTAGGGTTAGGGATTGGTTTAGGGTACGGGTTAGGATTAGCATACGTGTTCGGGTTAGGGTTTTGGTTAGGGTTAGGGTACGCGTTAGGGTTAGGGTATGGGTTAGGTTTAGGGTACACTTTAGGATTAGGGTATTTATTAAACCTATCCCACTCTCTAGATACCACTTAGCACGTAAAGGATTATTATTTGGGGTTCAGCCATGGAGAAGATTTTAGTCACTAGGAAAAGATAAAGAATAAACACATTATAAAAAAATCACATAAGGTTTTCTTTTTAACCTGTTCCTTAAAACACTAGTGTTTAGGAAATCTAATGGAGGCAAAAGCAGTAAAGGGTAGTTTAGGGTTAGGGTTAGGGTTAGGGTTAGGGGAGGGCTTAGGATACCGGTGAGGGTACTGGTGAGGGTACTGCGTAGGTTATTGGTTAGGGTTAGGGTACGGCTTAGGATACGGGTTAGGATATGGGTTAGGTTACGGCGTTGGGTATGGGTGAGGGTTAGGGTTAGGGTTAGGGTAAGGCTTTGGGTACGGGTTAGGGTACGGGTGAGGGTACGGCATAGGGTAGAGGTTAGGGTTAGGTTTAGGGTTAGGGTACGGCTTAGGATACGGGTTAGGGTATGGGTGAGGGTACGGCGTAGCGTATGGGTTAGGGTTAGGGTTAGGGTTAGGGTTAGTTTTAGGGTTAGGGATTGGTTTAGGGTACGGGTGAGGATTAGCGTACGTGTTAGGGTTAGGGTTTGGGTTAGGGTTAGGGTACGCATTAGGGTTAGGGTTAGGGTACACGTTAGGATTAGGGTATTTATTAAACCTATCCCACTCTCTAGATACCACTTAGCACGTAAAGGAATATTATTTAGGGTCCAGCCATGGAGAAGATTTTCGTTACTAGGATAAGATAAAGAATAAACACATTATAAAAAAATCACATTAGGATTTTCTTTTTAACCTGTTCCTTAAAACACTAGTGCTTAGGAAATCTAATGGAGGCAAAAGCAGTCAAGGGTAGTTTAGGGTTAGGGTTAGGGTTAGTGTTAGGGTTAGGGTACGGCTTAGGGTATGGGATAGGGTATGGGTGAGGGTACGGCATAGGGTAGGGTTTAGGGTTAGGGTTAGTGTTAGGGTTAGGGTTAGGGTATGGCTTAGGGTACGGGTGAGGGTACTGTGTAGGTCATTGGTTAGGGTTAGGTTAAGGCTTAGGATACAGGTTATTGTATGGGTTAGGGTACGGCGCAGGGTATGGGTAAGGGTTAGGGTTAGGGTTAGGGTTAGAGTTAGGGTACGGCTTAGGATACGGGTTAGGGTACGGGTTAGGGTATGGCGTAGGGTATGGGTTAGGGTTAGGGTTAGGGTTAGGGTTAGGGTTAGGGTACGGCTTAGGATACGGGTTAGGGTACGGGTGAGGGTACGGCGTAGCGTATGGGTTAGGGTTAGGGTTAGGGTACGTCTTAGGGTACGGGTTAGGGTACGGGTGAGGGTACGGCGTAGGGTAAGGTTTAGGGTTAGGGTTAGGGTTAGGGTTAGTTTTAGGGTTAGGGATTGGTTTAGGGTACGGGTTAGGATTAGCGTACCTGTTAGGGTTAGGTTTTCGGTTAGGGTTAGGGTACGCGTTAGGGTTAGGGTATGGGTTAGGGTTAGGGTACACGTTAGGATTAGGGTATTTATTAAACCTATCCCACTCTCTAGATACCACTTAGCACGTAAAGGAATATTATTTAGGGTCCAGCCATGGAGAAGATTTTCGTTACTAGGATAAGATAAAGAATAAACACATTATAAAAAAATCACATTAGGATTTTCTTTTTAACCTGTTCCTTAAAACACTAGTGCTTAGGAAATCTAATGGAGGCAAAAGCAGTCAAGGGTAGTTTAGGGTTAGGGTTAGGGTTAGGGTTAGTGTTAGGGTTAGGGTACGGCTTAGGGTATGGGATAGGGTATGGGTGAGGGTACGGCATAGGGTAGGGTTTAGGGTTAGGGTTAGTGTTAGGGTTAGGGTTAGGGTATGGCTTAGGGTACGGGTGAGGCTATGGGTGAGGATACTGCGTAGGGTATTGGTTAGGGTTAGGGTACGGCTTAGGATACGGGTTAGGGTACGTGTTAGGGTATGGCGTACGGTATGGGTTAGGGTTAGGGTTAGGGTTAGGGTTAGGGTTAGGGTTAGGGTACGGCTTAGGGTACGGGTTAGGGTACGGGTGAGGTTACGGCGTAGGGTATAGTTTAGGGTTAGGGTTAGGGTTAGGGTACGGCTTAGGATACGGGTTAGGGTACGGGTTAGGGTATGGCGTAGGGTATGGGTTAGGGTTAGGGTTAGGGTTAGGGTTAGGGTTAGGGTACGGCTTAGGATACGGGTTAGGGTACGGGTGAGGGTACGGCGTAGCGTATGGGTTAGGGTTAGGGTTAGGGTACGTCTTAGGGTACGGGTTAGGGTACGGGTGAGGGTACGGCGTAGGGTAAGGTTTAGGGTTAGGGTTAGGGTTAGGGTTAGTTTTAGGGTTAGGGATTGGTTTAGGGTACGGGTTAGGATTAGCGTACCTGTTAGGGTTAGGTTTTCGGTTAGGGTTAGGGTACGCGTTAGGGTTAGGGTATGGGTTAGGGTTAGGGTACACGTTAGGATTAGGGTATTTATTAAACCTATCCCACTCTCTAGATACCACTTAGCACGTAAAGGAATATTATTTAGGGTCCAGCCATGGAGAAGATTTTCGTTACTAGGATAAGATAAAGAATAAACACATTATAAAAAAATCACATTAGGATTTTCTTTTTAACCTGTTCCTTAAAACACTAGTGCTTAGGAAATCTAATGGAGGCAAAAGCAGTCAAGGGTAGTTTAGGGTTAGGGTTAGGGTTAGGGTTAGTGTTAGGGTTAGGGTACGGCTTAGGGTATGGGATAGGGTATGGGTGAGGGTACGGCATAGGGTAGGGTTTAGGGTTAGGGTTAGTGTTAGGGTTAGGGTTAGGGTATGGCTTAGGGTACGGGTGAGGCTATGGGTGAGGATACTGCGTAGGGTATTGGTTAGGGTTAGGGTACGGCTTAGGATACGGGTTAGGGTACGTGTTAGGGTATGGCGTACGGTATGGGTTAGGGTTAGGGTTAGGGTTAGGGTTAGGGTTAGGGTTAGGGTACGGCTTAGGGTACGGGTTAGGGTACGGGTGAGGTTACGGCGTAGGGTATAGTTTAGGGTTAGGGTTAGGGTTAGGGTACGGCTTAGGATACGGGTTAGGGTACGGGTGAGGGTACGGCGTAGCATATGTTTTAGGGTTAGGGTTAGGGTACGGCTTAGGGTACGGGTTAGGGTACGGGTGAGGGTACGGCATAGGGTAGAGGTTAGGGTTAGGTTTAGGGTTAGGGTACGGCTTAGGATACGGGTTAGGGTATGGGTGAGGGTACGGCGTAGCGTATGGGTTAGGGTTAGGGTTAGGGTTAGGGTTAGTTTTAGGGTTAGGGATTGGTTTAGGGTACGGGTGAGGATTAGCGTACGTGTTAGGGTTAGGGTTTGGGTTAGGGTTAGGGTACGCATTAGGGTTAGGGTTAGGGTACACGTTAGGATTAGGGTATTTATTAAACCTATCCCACTCTCTAGATACCACTTAGCACGTAAAGGAATATTATTTAGGGTCCAGCCATGGAGAAGATTTTCGTTACTAGGATAAGATAAAGAATAAACACATTATAAAAAAATCACATTAGGATTTTCTTTTTAACCTGTTCCTTAAAACACTAGTGCTTAGGAAATCTAATGGAGGCAAAAGCAGTCAAGGGTAGTTTAGGGTTAGGGTTAGGGTTAGTGTTAGGGTTAGGGTACGGCTTAGGGTATGGGATAGGGTATGGGTGAGGGTACGGCATAGGGTAGGGTTTAGGGTTAGGGTTAGTGTTAGGGTTAGGGTTAGGGTATGGCTTAGGGTACGGGTGAGGGTACTGTGTAGGTCATTGGTTAGGGTTAGGTTAAGGCTTAGGATACAGGTTATTGTATGGGTTAGGGTACGGCGCAGGGTATGGGTAAGGGTTAGGGTTAGGGTTAGGGTTAGAGTTAGGGTACGGCTTAGGGTACGGGTTAGGGTACGGGTGAGGGTACGGCGTAGTGTATAGGTTAGGGTTAGTGTTAGGGTACGGCTTTGGGTACGGGTTAGGTTACGGGTGAGGGTACGGCGTAGGGTATGGGTTAGGGTTAGGGTTAGGGTTAGTGTTAGTGTTAGGGTTAGGGTACGGCTTAGCGTATGGGATAGGGTACGGGTGAGGGTACGGCGTAGGGTAGGGGTTAGGGTTAGAGTTAGGGTTAGGGTTGGGGTTAGGGTACGGCTTAGGGTACGGGTGAGGGTACGGGTGAGGGTACTGCGTAGGGTATTGGTTAGGGTTAGGATACGGCTTAGGATACGGGTTAGGGTACGGGTTAGGGTATGGCGTAGGGTATGGGTTAGGGTTAGGGTTAGGGTTAGGGTTAGGGTTAGGGTACGGCTTAGGATACGGGTTAGGGTACGGGTGAGGGTACGGCGTAGCGTATGGGTTAGGGTTAGGGTTAGGGTACGTCTTAGGGTACGGGTTAGGGTACGGGTGAGGGTACGGCGTAGGGTAAGGTTTAGGGTTAGGGTTAGGGTTAGGGTTAGTTTTAGGGTTAGGGATTGGTTTAGGGTACGGGTTAGGATTAGCGTACCTGTTAGGGTTAGGTTTTCGGTTAGGGTTAGGGTACGCGTTAGGGTTAGGGTATGGGTTAGGGTTAGGGTACACGTTAGGATTAGGGTATTTATTAAACCTATCCCACTCTCTAGATACCACTTAGCACGTAAAGGAATATTATTTAGGGTCCAGCCATGGAGAAGATTTTCGTTACTAGGATAAGATAAAGAATAAACACATTATAAAAAAATCACATTAGGATTTTCTTTTTAACCTGTTCCTTAAAACACTAGTGCTTAGGAAATCTAATGGAGGCAAAAGCAGTCAAGGGTAGTTTAGGGTTAGGGTTAGGGTTAGGGTTAGTGTTAGGGTTAGGGTACGGCTTAGGGTATGGGATAGGGTACGGGTGAGGGTACGGCATAGGGTAGGGTTTAGGGTTAGGGTTAGTGTTAGGGTTAGGGTTAGGGTATGGCTTAGGGTACGGGTGAGGCTATGGGTGAGGATACTGCGTAGGGTATTGGTTAGGGTTAGGGTACGGCTTAGGATACGGGTTAGGGTACGTGTTAGGGTATGGCGTACGGTATGGGTTAGGGTTAGGGTTAGGGTTAGGGTTAGGGTTAGGGTTAGGGTACGGCTTAGGGTACGGGTTAGGGTACGGGTGAGGTTACGGCGTAGGGTATAGTTTAGGGTTAGGGTTAGGGTTAGGGTACGGCTTAGGATACGGGTTAGGGTACGGGTGAGGGTACGGCGTAGCATATGTTTTAGGGTTAGGGTTAGGGTACGGCTTAGGGTACGGGTTAGGGTACGGGTGAGGGTACGGTGTAGGTTATGGGTTAGGGTTAGGGTTAGGGTTAGGGTTAGTTTTAGGGTTAGGGATTGGTTTAGGGTACGGGTTAGGATTAGCATACGTGTTCGGGTTAGGGTTTTGGTTAGGGTTAGGGTACGCGTTAGGGTTAGGGTATGGGTTAGGTTTAGGGTACACTTTAGGATTAGGGTATTTATTAAACCTATCCCACTCTCTAGATACCACTTAGCACGTAAAGGAATATTATTTGGGGTTCAGCCATGGAGAAGATTTTAGTCACTAGGATAAGATAAAGAATAAACACATTATAAAAAAATCACATAAGGTTTTCTTTTTAACCTGTTCCTTAAAACACTAGTGTTTAGGAATTCTAATGGAGGCAAAAGCAGTAAAGGGTAGTTTAGGGTTAGGTTTAGGGTTAGGGTTAGGGGAGGGCTTAGGATACCGGTGAGGGTACTGGTGAGGGTACTGCGTAGGTTATTGGTTAGGGTTAGGGTACGGCTTAGGATACGGGTTAGGATATGGGTTAGGTTACGGCGTTGGGTATGGGTGAGGGTTAGGGTTAGGGTTAGGGTAAGGCTTTGGGTACGGGTTAGGGTACGGGTGAGGGTACGGCGTAGGGTAGAGGTTAGGGTTAGGTTTAGGGTTAGGGTACGGCTTAGGATACGGGTTAGGGTATGGGTGAGGGTACGGCGTAGCGTATGGGTTAGGGTTAGGGTTAGGGTTAGGGTTAGTTTTAGGGTTAGGGATTGGTTTAGGGTACGGGTGAGGATTAGCGTACGTGTTAGGGTTAGGGTTTGGGTTAGGGTTAGGGTACGCATTAGGGTTAGGGTTAGGGTACACGTTAGGATTAGGGTATTTATTAAACCTATCCCACTCTCTAGATACCACTTAGCACGTAAAGGAATATTATTTAGGGTCCAGCCATGGAGAAGATTTTCGTTACTAGGATAAGATAAAGAATAAACACATTATAAAAAAATCACATTAGGATTTTCTTTTTAACCTGTTCCTTAAAACACTAGTGCTTAGGAAATCTAATGGAGGCAAAAGCAGTCAAGGGTAGTTTAGGGTTAGGGTTAGGGTTAGGGTTAGTGTTAGGGTTAGGGTACGGCTTAGGGTATGGGATAGGGTATGGGTGAGGGTACGGCATAGGGTAGGGTTTAGGGTTAGGGTTAGTGTTAGGGTTAGGGTTAGGGTATGGCTTAGGGTACGGGTGAGGGTACTGTGTAGGTCATTGGTTAGGGTTAGGTTAAGGCTTAGGATACAGGTTATTGTATGGGTTAGGGTACGGCGCAGGGTATGGGTAAGGGTTAGGGTTAGGGTTAGGGTTAGAGTTAGGGTACGGCTTAGGGTACGGGTTAGGGTACGGGTGAGGGTACGGCGTAGTGTATAGGTTAGGGTTAGGGTTAGGGTACGGCTTTGGGTACGGGTTAGGTTACGGGTGAGGGTACGGCGTAGGGTATGGGTTAGGGTTAGGGTTAGGGTTAGTGTTAGTGTTAGGGTTAGGGTACGGCTTAGCGTATGGGATAGGGTACGGGTGAGGGTACGGCGTAGGGTAGGGGTTAGGGTTAGAGTTAGGGTTAGGGTTGGGGTTAGGGTACGGCTTAGGGTACGGGTGAGGGTACGGGTGAGGGTACTGCGTAGGGTATTGGTTAGGGTTAGGATACGGCTTAGGATACGGGTTAGGGTACGGGTTAGGGTATGGCATAGGGTATGGGTTAGGGTTAGGGTTAGGGTTAGGGTTAGGGTTAGGGTATGGCTTAGGATACGGGTTAGGGTACGGCTGAGGGTACGGCATAGCGTATGGGTTAGGGTTAGGGTTAGGGTACGTCTTAGGGTACGGGTTAGGGTACGGGTGAGGGTACGGCGTAGGGTAAGGTTTAGGGTTAGGGTTAGGGTTAGGGTTAGTTTTAGGGTTAGGGATTGGTTTAGGGTACGGGTTAGGATTAGCGTACGTGTTAGGGTTAGGTTTTCGGTTAGGGTTAGGGTACGCGTTAGGGTTAGGGTATGGGTTAGGGTTAGGGTACACGTTAGGATTAGGGTATTTATTAAACCTATCCCACTCTCTAGATACCACTTAGCACGTAAAGGAATATTATTAGGGATCCAGCCATGGAGAAGATTTTAGTCACTAGGATAAGATAAAGAATAAACACATTATAAAAAAATCACATTAGGATTTTCTTTTTAACCTGTTCCTTAAAACACTAGTGCTTAGGAAATCTAATAGAGGCAAAAGCAATCAAGGGTAGTTTAGGGTTAGGGTTAGGGTTAGGGTTAGTGTTAGGCTTAGGGTACGGCTTAGGGTATGGGATAGGGTACGGGTGAGGGTACGGGTGAGGGTACTGCGTAGGGTATTGCTTAGGGTTAGGGTACGGCTTAGGATACGTGTTAGGGTACGGGTTAGGGTACGGCGTAGAGTGTGGGTTAGGGTTAGGGTTAGTGTTAGGGTTAGGGTTACGGTACTTCTTAGGGTACGTGTTAGGGTACGGGTGAGGGTACGGCGTAGGTTATGGGTTAGGGTTAGGGTTAGGGTTAGGGTTAGGGTACGGCTTAGGATACGGGTTAGGGTACGGGTGAGGGTACGGCGTAGGTTATGGGTTAGGGTTAGGGTTAGTGTTAGGGTTATGGTACGGCTTAGGTTATGGGATAGGGTACAGGTGAGGGTATGGCATAGGGTAGGTGTTAGGGTTAGGGTTAGGGTTAGGGTTAGGGTTAGGGTACGGCTTAGGGCACGGGTGAGGCTATGGGTGAGGATAATGCGTAGGGTATTGGTTAGGGTTAGGGTACGGCTTAGGATACGGGTTAGGGTACGTGTTAGGGTATGGCGTACGGTATGGGTTAGGGTTAGGGTTAGGGTTAGGGTTAGGGTTAGGGTTAGGGTACGGCTTAGGGTACGGGTTAGGGTACGGGTGAGGTTACGGCGTAGGGTATAGTTTAGGGTTAGTGTTAGGGTTAGGGTACGGCTTAGGATACGGGTTAGGGTACGGGTGAGGGTACGGCGTAGCATATGGTTTAGGGTTAGGGTTAGGGTACGGCTTAGGGTACGGGTTAGGGTACGGGTGAGGGTACGGTGTAGGTTATGGGTTAGGGTTAGGGTTAGGGTTAGGGTTAGTTTTAGGGTTAGGGATTGGTTTAGGGTACGGGTTAGGATTAGCATACGTGTTCGGGTTAGGGTTTTGGTTAGGGTTAGGGTACGCGTTAGGGTTAGGGTATGGGTTAGGTTTAGGGTACACTTTAGGATTAGGGTATTTATTAAACCTATCCCACTCTCTAGATACCACTTAGCACGTAAAGGAATATTATTTGGGGTTCAGCCATGGAGAAGATTTTAGTCACTAGGATAAGATAAAGAATAAACACATTATAAAAAAATCACATAAGGTTTTCTTTTTAACCTGTTCCTTAAAACACTAGTGTTTAGGAAATCTAATGGAGGCAAAAGCAGTAAAGGGTAGTTTAGGGTTAGGGTTAGGGTTAGGGTTAGGGTAGGGCTTAGGATACCGGTGAGGGTACTGGTGAGGGTACTGCGTAGGTTATTGGTTAGGGTTAGGGTACGGCTTAGGATACGGGTTAGGATATGGGTTAGGTTACGGCGTTGGGTATGGGTGAGGGTTAGGGTTAGGGTTAGGGTAAGGCTTTGGGTACGGGTTAGGGTACGGGTGAGGGTGCGGCGTAGGGTAGAGGTTAGGGTTAGGTTTAGGGTTAGGGTACGGCTTAGGATACGGGTTAGGGTATGGGTGAGGGTACGGCGTAGCGTATGGGTTAGGGTTAGGGTTAGGGTTAGGGTTAGTTTTAGGGTTAGGGATTGGTTTAGGGTACGGGTGAGGATTAGCGTACGTGTTAGGGTTAGGGTTTGGGTTAGGGTTAGGGTACACGTTAGGATTAGGGTATTTATTAAACCTATCCCACTCTCTAGATACCACTTAGCACGTAAAGGAATATTATTTAGGGTCCAGCCATGGAGAAGATTTTCGTTACTAGGATAAGATAAAGAATAAACACATTATAAAAAAATCACATTAGGATTTTCTTTTTAACCTGTTCCTTAAAACACTAGTGCTTAGGAAATCTAATGGAGGCAAAAGCAGTCAAGGGTAGTTTAGGGTTAGGGTTAGGGTTAGGGTTAGTGTTAGGGTTAGGGTACGGCTTAGGGTATGGGATAGGGTATGGGTGAGGGTACGGCATAGGGTAGGGTTTAGGGTTAGGGTTAGTGTTAGGGTTAGGGTATGGCTTAGGGTACGGGTGAGGGTACGGGTGAGGGTACTGCGTAGGGTATTGGTTAGGGTTAGGGTACGGCTTAGGATACGTGTTAGGGTACGGGTTAGGGTACGGCGTAGAGTGTGGGTTAAGGTTAGGGTTAGTGTTAGGGTTAGGGTTACGGTACGTCTTAGGGTATGTGTTAGGGTACGGGTGAGGGTACGGCGTAGGTTATGGGTTAGGGTTAGGGTTAGGGTTAGGGTTAGGGTACGGCTTAGGATACGGGTTAGGGTACGGTTGAGGGTACGGCGTAGGTTATGGGTTAGGGTTAGGGTTAGTGTTAGGGTTATGGTACGGCTTAAGTTATGGGATAGGGTACAGGTGAGGGTATGGCATAGGGTAGGGGTTAGGGTTAGGGTTAGGGTTAGGGTTAGGGTTAGGGTACGGCTTAGGGTACGGGTGAGGCTATGGGTGAGGATACTGCGTAGGGTATTGGTTAGGGTTAGGGTACGGCTTAGGATACGGGTTAGGGTACGTGTTAGGGTATGGCGTACGGTATGGGTTAGGGTTAGGGTTAGGGTTAGGGTTAGGGTACGGCTTAGGGTACGGGTTAGGGTACGGGTGAGGTTACGGCGTAGGGTATAGTTTAGGGTTAGGGTTAGGGTTAGGGTACGGCTTAGGATACGGGTTAGGGTACGGGTGAGGGTACGGCGTAGCATATGTTTTAGGGTTAGGGTTAGGGTACGGCTTAGGGTATGGGTTAGGGTACGGGTGAGGGTACGGTGTAGGTTATGGGTTAGGGTTAGGGTTAGGGTTAGGGTTAGTTTTAGGGTTAGGGATTGGTTTAGGGTACGGGTTAGGATTAGCATACGTGTTCGGGTTAGGGTTTTGGTTAGGGTTAGGGTACGCGTTAGGGTTAGGGTATGGGTTAGGTTTAGGGTACACTTTAGGATTAGGGTATTTATTAAACCTATCCCACTCTCTAGATACCACTTAGCACGTAAAGGATTATTATTTGGGGTTCAGCCATGGAGAAGATTTTAGTCACTAGGATAAGATAAAGAATAAACACATTATAAAAAAATCACATAAGGTTTTCTTTTTAACCTGTTCCTTAAAACACTAGTGTTTAGGAAATCTAATGGAGGCAAAAGCAGTAAAGGGTAGTTTAGGGTTAGGGTTAGGGTTAGGGTTAGGGGAGGGCTTAGGATACCGGTGAGGGTACTGGTGAGGGTACTGCGTAGGTTATTGGTTAGGGTTAGGGTACGGCTTAGGATACGGGTTAGGATATGGGTTAGGTTACGGCGTTGGGTATGGGTGAGGGTTAGGGTTAGGGTTAGGGTAAGGCTTTGGGTACGGGTTAGGGTACGGGTGAGGGTACGGCATAGGGTAGAGGTTAGGGTTAGGTTTAGGGTTAGGGTACGGCTTAGGATACGGGTTAGGGTATGGGTGAGGGTACGGCGTAGCGTATGGGTTAGGGTTAGGGTTAGGGTTAGGGTTAGTTTTAGGGTTAGGGATTGGTTTAGGGTACGGGTGAGGATTAGCGTACGTGTTAGGGTTAGGGTTTGGGTTAGGGTTAGGGTACGCATTAGGGTTAGGGTTAGGGTACACGTTAGGATTAGGGTATTTATTAAACCTATCCCACTCTCTAGATACCACTTAGC
This sequence comes from Eubalaena glacialis, assembly GCF_028564815.1. Taxonomy (NCBI): domain Eukaryota; kingdom Metazoa; phylum Chordata; class Mammalia; order Artiodactyla; family Balaenidae; genus Eubalaena; species Eubalaena glacialis. Next base: position 2,117,249 of record NW_026871555.1, on the reverse strand, counting down.
ACGTAAAGGAATATTATTTAGGGTCCAGCCATGGAGAAGATTTTCGTTACTAGGATAAGATAAAGAATAAACACATTATAAAAAAATCACATTAGGATTTTCTTTTTAACCTGTTCCTTAAAACACTAGTGCTTAGGAAATCTAATGGAGGCAAAAGCAGTCAAGGGTAGTTTAGGGTTAGGGTTAGGGTTAGTGTTAGGGTTAGGGTACGGCTTAGGGTATGGGATAGGGTATGGGTGAGGGTACGGCATAGGGTAGGGTTTAGGGTTAGGGTTAGTGTTAGGGTTAGGGTTAGGGTATGGCTTAGGGTACGGGTGAGGGTACTGTGTAGGTCATTGGTTAGGGTTAGGTTAAGGCTTAGGATACAGGTTATTGTATGGGTTAGGGTACGGCGCAGGGTATGGGTAAGGGTTAGGGTTAGGGTTAGGGTTAGAGTTAGGGTACGGCTTAGGGTACGGGTTAGGGTACGGGTGAGGGTACGGCGTAGTGTATAGGTTAGGGTTAGTGTTAGGGTACGGCTTTGGGTACGGGTTAGGTTACGGGTGAGGGTACGGCGTAGGGTATGGGTTAGGGTTAGGGTTAGGGTTAGTGTTAGTGTTAGGGTTAGGGTACGGCTTAGCGTATGGGATAGGGTACGGGTGAGGGTACGGCGTAGGGTAGGGGTTAGGGTTAGAGTTAGGGTTAGGGTTGGGGTTAGGGTACGGCTTAGGGTACGGGTGAGGGTACGGGTGAGGGTACTGCGTAGGGTATTGGTTAGGGTTAGGATACGGCTTAGGATACGGGTTAGGGTACGGGTTAGGGTATGGCGTAGGGTATGGGTTAGGGTTAGGGTTAGGGTTAGGGTTAGGGTTAGGGTACGGCTTAGGATACGGGTTAGGGTACGGGTGAGGGTACGGCGTAGCGTATGGGTTAGGGTTAGGGTTAGGGTACGTCTTAGGGTACGGGTTAGGGTACGGGTGAGGGTACGGCGTAGGGTAAGGTTTAGGGTTAGGGTTAGGGTTAGGGTTAGTTTTAGGGTTAGGGATTGGTTTAGGGTACGGGTTAGGATTAGCGTACCTGTTAGGGTTAGGTTTTCGGTTAGGGTTAGGGTACGCGTTAGGGTTAGGGTATGGGTTAGGGTTAGGGTACACGTTAGGATTAGGGTATTTATTAAACCTATCCCACTCTCTAGATACCACTTAGCACGTAAAGGAATATTATTTAGGGTCCAGCCATGGAGAAGATTTTCGTTACTAGGATAAGATAAAGAATAAACACATTATAAAAAAATCACATTAGGATTTTCTTTTTAACCTGTTCCTTAAAACACTAGTGCTTAGGAAATCTAATGGAGGCAAAAGCAGTCAAGGGTAGTTTAGGGTTAGGGTTAGGGTTAGGGTTAGTGTTAGGGTTAGGGTACGGCTTAGGGTATGGGATAGGGTATGGGTGAGGGTACGGCATAGGGTAGGGTTTAGGGTTAGGGTTAGTGTTAGGGTTAGGGTTAGGGTATGGCTTAGGGTACGGGTGAGGCTATGGGTGAGGATACTGCGTAGGGTATTGGTTAGGGTTAGGGTACGGCTTAGGATACGGGTTAGGGTACGTGTTAGGGTATGGCGTACGGTATGGGTTAGGGTTAGGGTTAGGGTTAGGGTTAGGGTTAGGGTTAGGGTACGGCTTAGGGTACGGGTTAGGGTACGGGTGAGGTTACGGCGTAGGGTATAGTTTAGGGTTAGGGTTAGGGTTAGGGTACGGCTTAGGATACGGGTTAGGGTACGGGTGAGGGTACGGCGTAGCATATGTTTTAGGGTTAGGGTTAGGGTACGGCTTAGGGTACGGGTTAGGGTACGGGTGAGGGTACGGTGTAGGTTATGGGTTAGGGTTAGGGTTAGGGTTAGGGTTAGTTTTAGGGTTAGGGATTGGTTTAGGGTACGGGTTAGGATTAGCATACGTGTTCGGGTTAGGGTTTTGGTTAGGGTTAGGGTACGCGTTAGGGTTAGGGTATGGGTTAGGTTTAGGGTACACTTTAGGATTAGGGTATTTATTAAACCTATCCCACTCTCTAGATACCACTTAGCACGTAAAGGAATATTATTTGGGGTTCAGCCATGGAGAAGATTTTGGTCACTAGGATAAGATAAAGAATAAACACATTATAAAAAAATCACATAAGGTTTTCTTTTTAACCTGTTCCTTAAAACACTAGTGTTTAGGAAATCTAATGGAGGCAAAAGCAGTAAAGGGTAGTTTAGGGTTAGGGTTAGGGTTAGGGTTAGGGGAGGGCTTAGGATACCGGTGAGGGTACTGGTGAGGGTACTGCGTAGGTTATTGGTTAGGGTTAGGGTACGGCTTAGGATACGGGTTAGGATATGGGTTAGGTTACGGCGTTGGGTATGGGTGAGGGTTAGGGTTAGGGTTAGGGTAAGGCTTTGGGTACGGGTTAGGGTACGGGTGAGGGTACGGCGTAGGGTAGAGGTTAGGGTTAGGTTTAGGGTTAGGGTACGGCTTAGGATACGGGTTAGGGTATGGGTGAGGGTACGGCGTAGCGTATGGGTTAGGGTTAGGGTTAGGGTTAGGGTTAGTTTTAGGGTTAGGGATTGGTTTAGGGTACGGGTGAGGATTAGCGTACGTGTTAGGGTTAGGGTTTGGGTTAGGGTTAGGGTACGCATTAGGGTTAGGGTTAGGGTACACGTTAGGATTAGGGTATTTATTAAACCTATCCCACTCTCTAGATACCACTTAGCACGTAAAGGAATATTATTTAGGGTCCAGCCATGGAGAAGATTTTCGTTACTAGGATAAGATAAAGAATAAACACATTATAAAAAAATCACATTAGGATTTTCTTTTTAACCTGTTCCTTAAAACACTAGTGCTTAGGAAATCTAATGGAGGCAAAAGCAGTCAAGGGTAGTTTAGGGTTAGGGTTAGGGTTAGGGTTAGTGTTAGGGTTAGGGTACGGCTTAGGGTATGGGATAGGGTATGGGTGAGGGTACGGCATAGGGTAGGGTTTAGGGTTAGGGTTAGTGTTAGGGTTAGGGTTAGGGTATGGCTTAGGGTACGGGTGAGGGTACTGTGTAGGTCATTGGTTAGGGTTAGGTTAAGGCTTAGGATACAGGTTATTGTATGGGTTAGGGTACGGCGCAGGGTATGGGTAAGGGTTAGGGTTAGGGTTAGGGTTAGAGTTAGGGTACGGCTTAGGGTACGGGTTAGGGTACGTGTGAGGGTACGGCGTAGGGTATAGGTTAGGGTTAGGGTTAGGGTACGGCTTTGGGTACGGGTTAGGTTACGGGTGAGGGTACGGCGTAGGGTATGGGTTAGGGTTAGGGTTAGGGTTAGTGTTAGTGTTAGGGTTAGGGTACGGCTTAGCGTATGGGATAGGGTACGGGTGAGGGTACGGCGTAGGGTAGGGGTTAGGGTTAGAGTTAGGGTTAGGGTTGGGGTTAGGGTACGGCTTAGGGTACGGGTGAGGGTACGGGTGAGGGTACTGCGTAGGGTATTGGTTAGGGTTAGGATACGGCTTAGGATACGGGTTAGGGTACGGGTTAGGGTATGGCATAGGGTATGGGTTAGGGTTAGGGTTAGGGTTAGGGTTAGGGTTAGGGTATGGCTTAGGATACGGGTTAGGGTACGGCTGAGGGTACGGCATAGCGTATGGGTTAGGGTTAGGGTTAGGGTACGTCTTAGGGTACGGGTTAGGGTACGGGTGAGGGTACGGCATAGGGTAAGGTTTAGGGTTAGGGTTAGGGTTAGGGTTAGTTTTTGGGTTAGGGATTGGTTTAGGGTACGGGTTAGGATTAGCGTACGTGTTAGGGTTAGGTTTTCGGTTAGGGTTAGGGTACGCGTTAGGGTTAGGGTATGGGTTAGGGTTAGGGTACACGTTAGGATTAGGGTATTTATTAAACCTATCCCACTCTCTAGATACCACTTAGCACGTAAAGGAATATTATTTAGGGTCCAGCCATGGAGAAGATTTTCGTTACTAGGATAAGATAAAGAATAAACACATTATAAAAAAATCACATTAGGATTTTCTTTTTAACCTGTTCCTTAAAACACTAGTGCTTAGGAAATCTAATGGAGGCAAAAGCAGTCAAGGGTAGTTTAGGGTTAGGGTTAGGGTTAGGGTTAGTGTTAGGGTTAGGGTACGGCTTAGGGTATGGGATAGGGTATGGGTGAGGGTACGGCATAGGGTAGGGTTTAGGGTTAGGGTTAGTGTTAGGGTTAGGGTATGGCTTAGGGTACGGGTGAGGGTACGGGTGAGGGTACTGCGTAGGGTATTGGTTAGGGTTAGGGTACGGCTTAGGATACGTGTTAGGGTACGGGTTAGGGTACGGCGTAGAGTGTGGGTTAAGGTTAGGGTTAGTGTTAGGTTTAGGGTTACGGTACGTCTTAGGGTATGTGTTAGGGTACGGGTGAGGGTACGGCGTAGGTTATGGGTTAGGGTTAGGGTTAGGGTTAGGGTTAGGGTACGGCTTAGGATACGGGTTAGGGTACGGGTGAGGGTACGGCGTAGGTTATGGGTTAGGGTTAGGGTTAGTGTTAGGGTTATGGTACGGCTTAAGTTATGGGATAGGGTACAGGTGAGGGTATGGCATAGGGTAGGGGTTAGGGTTAGGGTTAGGGTTAGGGTTAGGGTTAGGGTACGGCTTAGGGTACGGGTGAGGCTATGGGTGAGGATACTGCGTAGGGTATTGGTTAGGGTTAGGGTACGGCTTAGGATACGGGTTAGGGTACGTGTTAGGGTATGGCGTACGGTATGGGTTAGGGTTAGGGTTAGGGTTAGGGTTAGGGTACGGCTTAGGGTACGGGTTAGGGTACGGGTGAGGTTACGGCGTAGGGTATAGTTTAGGGTTAGGGTTAGGGTTAGGGTACGGCTTAGGATACGGGTTAGGGTACGGGTGAGGGTACGGCGTAGCATATGTTTTAGGGTTAGGGTCAGGGTACGGCTTAGGGTACGGGTTAGGGTACGGGTGAGGGTACGGTGTAGGTTATGGGTTAGGGTTAGGGTTAGGGTTAGGGTTAGTTTTAGGGTTAGGGATTGGTTTAGGGTACGGGTTAGGATTAGCATACGTGTTCGGGTTGGGTTTTGGTTAGGGTTAGGGTACGCGTTAGGGTTAGGGTATGGGTTAGGTTTAGGGTACACTTTAGGATTAGGGTATTTATTAAACCTATCCCACTCTCTAGATACCACTTAGCACGTAAAGGAATATTATTTGGGGTTCAGCCATGGAGAAGATTTTAGTCACTAGGATAAGATAAAGAATAAACACATTATAAAAAAATCACATAAGGTTTTCTTTTTAACCTGTTCCTTAAAACACTAGTGTTTAGGAAATCTAATGGAGGCAAAAGCAGTAAAGGGTAGTTTAGGGTTAGGGTTAGGGTTAGGGTTAGGGTAGGGCTTAGGATACCGGTGAGGGTACTGGTGAGGGTACTGCGTAGGTTATTGGTTAGGGTTAGGGTACGGCTTAGGATACGGGTTAGGATATGGGTTAGGTTACGGCGTTGGGTATGGGTGAGGGTTAGGGTTAGGGTTAGGGTAAGGCTTTGGGTACGGGTTAGGGTACGGGTGAGGGTGCGGCGTAGGGTAGAGGTTAGGGTTAGGTTTAGGGTTAGGGTACGGCTTAGGATACGGGTTAGGGTATGGGTGAGGGTACGGCGTAGCGTATGGGTTAGGGTTAGGGTTAGGGTTAGGGTTAGTTTTAGGGTTAGGGATTGGTTTAGGGTACGGGTGAGGATTAGCGTACGTGTTAGGGTTAGGGTTTGGGTTAGGGTTAGGGTACACGTTAGGATTAGGGTATTTATTAAACCTATCCCACTCTCTAGATACCACTTAGCACGTAAAGGAATATTATTTAGGGTCCAGCCATGGAGAAGATTTTCGTTACTAGGATAAGATAAAGAATAAACACATTATAAAAAAATCACATTAGGATTTTCTTTTTAACCTGTTCCTTAAAACACTAGTGCTTAGGAAATCTAATGGAGGCAAAAGCAGTCAAGGGTAGTTTAGGGTTAGGGTTAGGGTTAGGGTTAGTGTTAGGGTTAGGGTACGGCTTAGGGTATGGGATAGGGTATGGGTGAGGGTACGGCATAGGGTAGGGTTTAGGGTTAGGGTTAGTGTTAGGGTTAGGGTATGGCTTAGGGTACGGGTGAGGGTACGGGTGAGGGTACTGCGTAGGGTATTGGTTAGGGTTAGGGTACGGCTTAGGATACGTGTTAGGGTACGGGTTAGGGTACGGCGTAGAGTGTGGGTTAAGGTTAGGGTTAGTGTTAGGTTTAGGGTTACGGTACGTCTTAGGGTATGTGTTAGGGTACGGGTGAGGGTACGGCGTAGGTTATGGGTTAGGGTTAGGGTTAGGGTTAGGGTTAGGGTACGGCTTAGGATACGGGTTAGGGTACGGGTGAGGGTACGGCGTAGGTTATGGGTTAGGGTTAGGGTTAGTGTTAGGGTTATGGTACGGCTTAAGTTATGGGATAGGGTACAGGTGAGGGTATGGCATAGGGTAGGGGTTAGGGTTAGGGTTAGGGTTAGGGTTAGGGTTAGGGTACGGCTTAGGGTACGGGTGAGGCTATGGGTGAGGATACTGCGTAGGGAATTGGTTAGGGTTAGGGTACGGCTTAGGATACGGGTTAGGGTACGTGTTAGGGTATGGCCTACGGTATGGGTTAGGGTTAGGGTTAGGGTTAGGGTTAGGGTACGGCTTAGGGTACGGGTTAGGGTACGGGTGAGGTTACGGCGTAGGGTATAGTTTAGGGTTAGGGTTAGGGTTAGGGTACGGCTTAGGATACGGGTTAGGGTACGGGTGAGGGTACGGCGTAGCATATGTTTTAGGGTTAGGGTCAGGGTACGGCTTAGGGTACGGGTTAGGGTACGGGTGAGGGTACGGTGTAGGTTATGGGTTAGGGTTAGGGTTAGGGTTAGGGTTAGTTTTAGGGTTAGGGATTGGTTTAGGGTACGGTTTAGGATTAGCATACGTGTTCGGGTTAGGGTTTTGGTTAGGGTTAGGGTACGCGTTAGGGTTAGGGTATGGGTTAGGTTTAGGGTACACTTTAGGATTAGGGTATTTATTAAACCTATCCCACTCTCTAGATACCACTTAGCACGTAAAGGATTATTATTTGGGGTTCAGCCATGGAGAAGATTTTAGTCACTAGGATAAGATAAAGAATAAACACATTATAAAAAAATCACATAAGGTTTTCTTTTTAACCTGTTCCTTAAAACACTAGTGTTTAGGAAATCTAATGGAGGCAAAAGCAGTAAAGGGTAGTTTAGGGTTAGGGTTAGGGTTAGGGTTAGGGGAGGGCTTAGGATACCGGTGAGGGTACTGGTGAGGGTACTGCGTAGGTTATTGGTTAGGGTTAGGGTACGGCTTAGGATACGGGTTAGGATATGGGTTAGGTTACGGCGTTGGGTATGGGTGAGGGTTAGGGTTAGGGTTAGGGTAAGGCTTTGGGTACGGGTTAGGGTACGGGTGAGGGTACGGCATAGGGTAGAGGTTAGGGTTAGGTTTAGGGTTAGGGTACGGCTTAGGATACGGGTTAGGGTATGGGTGAGGGTACGGCGTAGCGTATGGGTTAGGGTTAGGGTTAGGGTTAGGGTTAGTTTTAGGGTTAGGGATTGGTTTAGGGTACGGGTGAGGATTAGCGTACGTGTTAGGGTTAGGGTTTGGGTTAGGGTTAGGGTACGCATTAGGGTTAGGGTTAGGGTACACGTTAGGATTAGGGTATTTATTAAACCTATCCCACTCTCTAGATACCACTTAGCACGTAAAGGAATATTATTTAGGGTCCAGCCATGGAGAAGATTTTCGTTACTAGGATAAGATAAAGAATAAACACATTATAAAAAAATCACATTAGGATTTTCTTTTTAACCTGTTCCTTAAAACACTAGTGCTTAGGAAATCTAATGGAGGCAAAAGCAGTCAAGGGTAGTTTAGGGTTAGGGTTAGGGTTAGTGTTAGGGTTAGGGTACGGCTTAGGGTATGGGATAGGGTATGGGTGAGGGTACGGCATAGGGTAGGGTTTAGGGTTAGGGTTAGTGTTAGGGTTAGGGTTAGGGTATGGCTTAGGGTACGGGTGAGGGTACTGTGTAGGTCATTGGTTAGGGTTAGGTTAAGGCTTAGGATACAGGTTATTGTATGGGTTAGGGTACGGCGCAGGGTATGGGTAAGGGTTAGGGTTAGGGTTAGGGTTAGAGTTAGGGTACGGCTTAGGGTACGGGTTAGGGTACGGGTGAGGGTACGGCGTAGTGTATAGGTTAGGGTTAGTGTTAGGGTACGGCTTTGGGTACGGGTTAGGTTACGGGTGAGGGTACGGCGTAGGGTATGGGTTAGGGTTAGGGTTAGGGTTAGTGTTAGTGTTAGGGTTAGGGTACGGCTTAGCGTATGGGATAGGGTACGGGTGAGGGTACGGCGTAGGGTAGGGGTTAGGGTTAGAGTTAGGGTTAGGGTTGGGGTTAGGGTACGGCTTAGGGCACGGGTGAGGGTACGGGTGAGGGTACTGCGTAGGGTATTGGTTAGGGTTAGGATACGGCTTAGGATACGGGTTAGGGTACGGGTTAGGGTATGGCGTAGGGTATGGGTTAGGGTTAGGGTTAGGGTTAGGGTTAGGGTTAGTGTACGGCTTAGGATACGGGTTAGGGTACGGGTGAGGGTACGGCGTAGCGTATGGGTTAGGGTTAGGGTTAGGGTACGTCTTAGGGTATGGGTTAGGGTACGGGTGAGGGTACGGCGTAGGGTAAGGTTTAGGGTTAGGGTTAGGGTTAGGGTTAGTTTTAGGGTTAGGGATTGGTTTAGGGTACGGGTTAGGATTAGCGTACCTGTTAGGGTTAGGTTTTCGGTTAGGGTTAGGGTATGCGTTAGGGTTAGGGTATGGGTTAGGGTTAGGGTACACGTTAGGATTAGGGTATTTATTAAACCTATCCCACTCTCTAGATACCACTTAGCACGTAAAGGAATATTATTTAGGGTCCAGCCATGGAGAAGATTTTCGTTACTAGGATAAGATAAAGAATAAACACATTATAAAAAAATCACATTAGGATTTTCTTTTTAACCTGTTCCTTAAAACACTAGTGCTTAGGAAATCTAATGGAGGCAAAAGCAGTCAAGGGTAGTTTAGGGTTAGGGTTAGGGTTAGGGTTAGTGTTAGGGTTAGGGTACGGCTTAGGGTATGGGATAGGGTATGGGTGAGGGTACGGCATAGGGTAGGGTTTAGGGTTAGGGTTAGTGTTAGGGTTAGGGTTAGGGTATGGCTTAGGGTACGGGTGAGGCTATGGGTGAGGATACTGCGTAGGGTATTGGTTAGGGTTAGGGTACGGCTTAGGATACGGGTTAGGGTACGTGTTAGGGTATGGCGTACGGTATGGGTTAGGGTTAGGGCTGGGTTAGGGTTAGGGTTAGGGTTAGGGTACGGCTTAGGGTACGGGTTAGGGTACGGGTGAGGTTACGGCGTAGGGTATAGTTTAGGGTTAGGGTTAGGGTTAGGGTACGGCTTAGGATACGGGTTAGGGTACGGGTGAGGGTACGGCGTAGCATATGTTTTAGGGTTAGGGTTAGGGTACGGCTTAGGGTACGGGTTAGGGTACGGGTGAGGGTACGGTGTAGGTTATGGGTTAGGGTTAGGGTTAGGGTTAGGGTTAGTTTTAGGGTTAGGGATTGGTTTAGGGTACGGGTTAGGATTAGCATACGTGTTCGGGTTAGGGTTTTGGTTAGGGTTAGGGTACGCGTTAGGGTTAGGGTATGGGTTAGGTTTAGGGTACACTTTAGGATTAGGGTATTTATTAAACCTATCCCACTCTCTAGATACCACTTAGCACGTAAAGGAATATTATTTGGGGTTCAGCCACGGAGAAGATTTTAGTCACTAGGATAAGATAAAGAATAAACACATTATAAAAAAATCACATAAGGTTTTCTTTTTAACCTGTTCCTTAAAACACTAGTGTTTAGGAAATCTAATGGAGGCAAAAGCAGTAAAGGGTAGTTTAGGGTTAGGGTTAGGGTTAGGGTTAGGGGAGGGCTTAGGATACCGGTGAGGGTACTGGTGAGGGTACTGCGTAGGTTATTGGTTAGGGTTAGGGTACGGCTTAGGATACGGGTTAGGATATGGGTTAGGTTACGGCGTTGGGTATGGGTGAGGGTTAGGGTTAGGGTTAGGGTAAGGCTTTGGGTACGGGTTAGGGTACGGGTGAGGGTACGGCGTAGGGTAGAGGTTAGGGTTAGGTTTAGGGTTAGGGTACGGCTTAGGATACGGGTTAGGGTATGGGTGAGGGTACGGCGTAGCGTATGGGTTAGGGTTAGGGTTAGGGTTAGGGTTAGTTTTAGGGTTAGGGATTGGTTTAGGGTACGGGTGAGGATTAGCGTACGTGTTAGGGTTAGGGTTTGGGTTAGGGTTAGGGTACGCATTAGGGTTAGGGTTAGGGTACACGTTAGGATTAGGGTATTTATTAAACCTATCCCACTCTCTAGATACCACTTAGCACGTAAAGGAATATTATTTAGGGTCCAGCCATGGAGAAGATTTTCGTTACTAGGATAAGATAAAGAATAAACACATTATAAAAAAATCACATTAGGATTTTCTTTTTAACCTGTTCCTTAAAACACTAGTGCTTAGGAAATCTAATGGAGGCAAAAGCAGTCAAGGGTAGTTTAGGGTTAGGGTTAGGGTTAGGGTTAGTGTTAGGGTTAGGGTACGGCTTAGGGTATGGGATAGGGTATGGGTGAGGGTACGGCATAGGGTAGGGTTTAGGGTTAGGGTTAGTGTTAGGGTTAGGGTATGGCTTAGGGTACGGGTGAGGGTACGGGTGAGGGTACTGCGTAGGGTATTGGTTAGGGTTAGGGTACGGCTTAGGATACGTGTTAGGGTATGGGTTAGGGTACGGCGTAGAGTGTGGGTTAAGGTTAGGGTTAGTGTTAGGGTTAGGGTTACGGTACGTCTTAGGGTATGTGTTAGGGTACGGGTGAGGGTACGGCGTAGGTTATGGGTTAGGGTTAGGGTTAGGGTTAGGGTTAGGGTTAGGGTACGGCTTAGGATACGGGTTAGGGTACGGGTGAGGGTACGGCGTAGGTTATGGGTTAGGGTTAGGGTTAGTGTTAGGGTTATGGTACGGCTTAAGTTATGGGATAGGGTACAGGTGAGGGTATGGCATAGGGTAGGGGTTAGGGTTAGGGTTAGGGTTAGGGTTAGGGTTAGGGTACGGCTTAGGGTACGGGTGAGGCTATGGGTGAGGATACTGCGTAGGGTATTGGTTAGGGTTAGGGTACGGCTTAGGATACGGGTTAGGGTACGTGTTAGGGTATGGCGTACGGTATGGGTTAGGGTTAGGGTTAGGGTTAGGGTTAGGGTACGGCTTAGGGTACGGGTTAGGGTACGGGTGAGGTTACGGCGTAGGGTATAGTTTAGGGTTAGGGTTAGGGTTAGGGTACGGCTTAGGATACGGGTTAGGGTACGGGTGAGGGTACGGCGTAGCATATGTTTTAGGGTTAGGGTTAGGGTACGGCTTAGGGTACGGGTTAGGGTACGGGTGAGGGTACGGTGTAGGTTACGGGTTAGGGTTAGGGTTAGGGTTAGGGTTAGTTTTAGGGTTAGGGATTGGTTTAGGGTACGGGTTAGGATTAGCATACGTGTTCGGGTTAGGGTTTTGGTTAGGGTTAGGGTACGCGTTAGGGTTAGGGTATGGGTTAGGTTTAGGGTACACTTTAGGATTAGGGTATTTATTAAACCTATCCCACTCTCTAGATACCACTTAGCACGTAAAGGATTATTATTTGGGGTTCAGCCATGGAGAAGATTTTAGTCACTAGGATAAGATAAAGAATAAACACATTATAAAAAAATCACATAAGGTTTTCTTTTTAACCTGTTCCTTAAAACACTAGTGTTTAGGAAATCTAATGGAGGCAAAAGCAGTAAAGGGTAGTTTAGGGTTAGGGTTAGGGTTAGGGTTAGGGGAGGGCTTAGGATACCGGTGAGGGTACTGGTGAGGGTACTGCGTAGGTTATTGGTTAGGGTTAGGGTACGGCTTAGGATACGGGTTAGGATATGGGTTAGGTTACGGCGTTGGGTATGGGTGAGGGTTAGGGTTAGGGTTAGGGTAAGGCTTTGGGTACGGGTTAGGGTACGGGTGAGGGTACGGCATAGGGTAGAGGTTAGGGTTAGGTTTAGGGTTAGGGTACGGCTTAGGATACGGGTTAGGGTATGGGTGAGGGTACGGCGTAGCGTATGGGTTAGGGTTAGGGTTAGGGTTAGGGTTAGTTTTAGGGTTAGGGATTGGTTTAGGGTACGGGTGAGGATTAGCGTACGTGTTAGGGTTAGGGTTTGGGTTAGGGTTAGGGTACGCATTAGGGTTAGGGTTAGGGTACACGTTAGGATTAGGGTATTTATTAAACCTATCCCACTCTCTAGATACCACTTAGCACGTAAAGGAATATTATTTAGGGTCCAGCCATGGAGAAGATTTTCGTTACTAGGATAAGATAAAGAATAAACACATTATAAAAAAATCACATTAGGATTTTCTTTTTAACCTGTTCCTTAAAACACTAGTGCTTAGGAAATCTAATGGAGGCAAAAGCAGTCAAGGGTAGTTTAGGGTTAGGGTTAGGGTTAGTGTTAGGGTTAGGGTACGGCTTAGGGTATGGGATAGGGTATGGGTGAGGGTACGGCATAGGGTAGGGTTTAGGGTTAGGGTTAGTGTTAGGGTTAGGGTTAGGGTATGGCTTAGGGTATGGGTGAGGGTACTGTGTAGGTCATTGGTTAGGGTTAGGTTAAGGCTTAGGATACAGGTTATTGTATGGGTTAGGGTACGGCGCAGGGTATGGGTAAGGGTTAGGGTTAGGGTTAGGGTTAGAGTTAGGGTACGGCTTAGGGTACGGGTTAGGGTACGGGTGAGGGTACGGCGTAGTGTATAGGTTAGGGTTAGTGTTAGGGTACGGCTTTGGGTACGGGTTAGGTTACGGGTGAGGGTACGGCGTAGGGTATGGGTTAGGGTTAGGGTTAGGGTTAGTGTTAGTGTTAGGGTTAGGGTACGGCTTAGCGTATGGGATAGGGTACGGGTGAGGGTACGGCGTAGGGTAGGGGTTAGGGTTAGAGTTAGGGTTAGGGTTGGGGTTAGGGTACGGCTTAGGGTACGGGTGAGGGTACGGGTGAGGGTACTGCGTAGGGTATTGGTTAGGGTTAGGATACGGCTTAGGATACGGGTTAGGGTACGGGTTAGGGTATGGCGTAGGGTATGGGTTAGGGTTAGGGTTAGGGTTAGGGTTAGGGTTAGGGTACGGCTTAGGATACGGGTTAGGGTACGGGTGAGGGTACGGCGTAGCGTATGGGTTAGGGTTAGGGTTAGGGTACGTCTTAGGGTACGGGTTAGGGTACGGGTGAGGGTACGGCGTAGGGTAAGGTTTAGGGTTAGGGTTAGGGTTAGGGTTAGTTTTAGGGTTAGGGATTGGTTTAGGGTACGGGTTAGGATTAGCGTACCTGTTAGGGTTAGGTTTTCGGTTAGGGTTAGGGTACGCGTTAGGGTTAGGGTATGGGTTAGGGTTAGGGTACACGTTAGGATTAGGGTATTTATTAAACCTATCCCACTCTCTAGATACCACTTAGCACGTAAAGGAATATTATTTAGGGTCCAGCCATGGAGAAGATTTTCGTTACTAGGATAAGATAAAGAATAAACACATTATAAAAAAATCACATTAGGATTTTCTTTTTAACCTGTTCCTTAAAACACTAGTGCTTAGGAAATCTAATGGAGGCAAAAGCAGTCAAGGGTAGTTTAGGGTTAGGGTTAGGGTTAGGGTTAGTGTTAGGGTTAGGGTACGGCTTAGGGTATGGGATAGGGTATGGGTGAGGGTACGGCATAGGGTAGGGTTTAGGGTTAGGGTTAGTGTTAGGGTTAGGGTTAGGGTATGGCTTAGGGTACGGGTGAGGCTATGGGTGAGGATACTGCGTAGGGTATTGGTTAGGGTTAGGGTACGGCTTAGGATACGGGTTAGGGTACGTGTTAGGGTATGGCGTACGGTATGGGTTAGGGTTAGGGTTAGGGTTAGGGTTAGGGTTAGGGTTAGGGTACGGCTTAGGGTACGGGTTAGGGTACGGGTGAGGTTACGGCGTAGGGTATAGTTTAGGGTTAGGGTTAGGGTTAGGGTACGGCTTAGGATACGGGTTAGGGTACGGGTGAGGGTACGGCGTAGCATATGTTTTAGGGTTAGGGTTAGGGTACGGCTTAGGGTACGGGTTAGGGTACGGGTGAGGGTACGGTGTAGGTTATGGGTTAGGGTTAGGGTTAGGGTTAGGGTTAGTTTTAGGGTTAGGGATTGGTTTAGGGTACGGGTTAGGATTAGCGTACCTGTTAGGGTTAGGTTTTCGGTTAGGGTTAGGGTACGCGTTAGGGTTAGGGTATGGGTTAGGGTTAGGGTACACGTTAGGATTAGGGTATTTATTAAACCTATCCCACTCTCTAGATACCACTTAGCACGTAAAGGAATATTATTTAGGGTCCAGCCATGGAGAAGATTTTCGTTACTAGGATAAGATAAAGAATAAACACATTATAAAAAAATCACATTAGGATTTTCTTTTTAACCTGTTCCTTAAAACACTAGTGCTTAGGAAATCTAATGGAGGCAAAAGCAGTCAAGGGTAGTTTAGGGTTAGGGTTAGGGTTAGTGTTAGGGTTAGGGTACGGCTTAGGGTATGGGATAGGGTATGGGTGAGGGTACGGCATAGGGTAGGGTTTAGGGTTAGGGTTAGTGTTAGGGTTAGGGTTAGGGTATGGCTTAGGGTACGGGTGAGGGTACTGTGTAGGTCATTGGTTAGGGTTAGGTTAAGGCTTAGGATACAGGTTATTGTATGGGTTAGGGTACGGCGCAGGGTATGGGTAAGGGTTAGGGTTAGGGTTAGGGTTAGAGTTAGGGTACGGCTTAGGGTACGGGTTAGGGTACGGGTGAGGGTACGGCGTAGTGTATAGGTTAGGGTTAGTGTTAGGGTACGGCTTTGGGTACGGGTTAGGTTACGGGTGAGGGTACGGCGTAGGGTATGGGTTAGGGTTAGGGTTAGGGTTAGTGTTAGTGTTAGGGTTAGGGTACGGCTTAGCGTATGGGATAGGGTACGGGTGAGGGTACGGCGTAGGGTAGGGGTTAGGGTTAGAGTTAGGGTTAGGGTTGGGGTTAGGGTACGGCTTAGGGTACGGGTGAGGGTACGGGTGAGGGTACTGCGTAGGGTATTGGTTAGGGTTAGGATACGGCTTAGGATACGGGTTAGGGTACGGGTTAGGGTATGGCGTAGGGTATGGGTTAGGGTTAGGGTTAGGGTTAGGGTTAGGGTTAGGGTACGGCTTAGGATACGGGTTAGGGTACGGGTGAGGGTACGGCGTAGCGTATGGGTTAGGGTTAGGGTTAGGGTACGTCTTAGGGTACGGGTTAGGGTACGGGTGAGGGTACGGCGTAGGGTAAGGTTTAGGGTTAGGGTTAGGGTTAGGGTTAGTTTTAGGGTTAGGGATTGGTTTAGGGTACGGGTTAGGATTAGCGTACCTGTTAGGGTTAGGTTTTCGGTTAGGGTTAGGGTACGCGTTAGGGTTAGGGTATGGGTTAGGGTTAGGGTACACGTTAGGATTAGGGTATTTATTAAACCTATCCCACTCTCTAGATACCACTTAGCACGTAAAGGAATATTATTTAGGGTCCAGCCATGGAGAAGATTTTCGTTACTAGGATAAGATAAAGAATAAACACATTATAAAAAAATCACATTAGGATTTTCTTTTTAACCTGTTCCTTAAAACACTAGTGCTTAGGAAATCTAATGGAGGCAAAAGCAGTCAAGGGTAGTTTAGGGTTAGGGTTAGGGTTAGGGTTAGTGTTAGGGTTAGGGTACGGCTTAGGGTATGGGATAGGGTATGGGTGAGGGTACGGCATAGGGTAGGGTTTAGGGTTAGGGTTAGTGTTAGGGTTAGGGTTAGGGTATGGCTTAGGGTACGGGTGAGGCTATGGGTGAGGATACTGCGTAGGGTATTGGTTAGGGTTAGGGTACGGCTTAGGATACGGGTTAGGGTACGTGTTAGGGTATGGCGTACGGTATGGGTTAGGGTTAGGGTTAGGGTTAGGGTTAGGGTTAGGGTTAGGGTACGGCTTAGGGTACGGGTTAGGGTACGGGTGAGGTTACGGCGTAGGGTATAGTTTAGGGTTAGGGTTAGGGTTAGGGTACGGCTTAGGATACGGGTTAGGGTACGGGTGAGGGTACGGCGTAGCATATGTTTTAGGGTTAGGGTTAGGGTACGGCTTAGGGTACGGGTTAGGGTACGGGTGAGGGTACGGTGTAGGTTATGGGTTAGGGTTAGGGTTAGGGTTAGGGTTAGTTTTAGGGTTAGGGATTGGTTTAGGGCACGGGTTAGGATTAGCATACGTGTTCGGGTTAGGGTTTTGGTTAGGGTTAGGGTACGCGTTAGGGTTAGGGTATGGGTTAGGTTTAGGGTACACTTTAGGATTAGGGTATTTATTAAACCTATCCCACTCTCTAGATACCACTTAGCACGTAAAGGAATATTATTTGGGGTTCAGCCATGGAGAAGATTTTAGTCACTAGGATAAGATAAAGAATAAACACATTATAAAAAAATCACATAAGGTTTTCTTTTTAACCTGTTCCTTAAAACACTAGTGTTTAGGAAATCTAATGGAGGCAAAAGCAGTAAAGGGTAGTTTAGGGTTAGGGTTAGGGTTAGGGTTAGGGGAGGGCTTAGGATACCGGTGAGGGTACTGGTGAGGGTACTGCGTAGGTTATTGGTTAGGGTTAGGGTACGGCTTAGGATACGGGTTAGGATATGGGTTAGGTTACGGCGTTGGGTATGGGTGAGGGTTAGGGTTAGGGTTAGGGTAAGGCTTTGGGTACGGGTTAGGGTACGGGTGAGGGTACGGCGTAGGGTAGAGGTTAGGGTTAGGTTTAGGGTTAGGGTACGGCTTAGGATACGGGTTAGGGTATGGGTGAGGGTACGGCGTAGCGTATGGGTTAGGGTTAGGGTTAGGGTTAGGGTTAGTTTTAGGGTTAGGGATTGGTTTAGGGTACGGGTGAGGATTAGCGTACGTGTTAGGGTTAGGGTTTGGGTTAGGGTTAGGGTACGCATTAGGGTTAGGGTTAGGGTACACGTTAGGATTAGGGTATTTATTAAACCTATCCCACTCTCTAGATACCACTTAGCACGTAAAGGAATATTATTTAGGGTCCAGCCATGGAGAAGATTTTCGTTACTAGGATAAGATAAAGAATAAACACATTATAAAAAAATCACATTAGGATTTTCTTTTTAACCTGTTCCTTAAAACACTAGTGCTTAGGAAATCTAATGGAGGCAAAAGCAGTCAAGGGTAGTTTAGGGTTAGGGTTAGGGTTAGGGTTAGTGTTAGGGTTAGGGTACGGCTTAGGGTATGGGATAGGGTATGGGTGAGGGTACGGCATAGGGTAGGGTTTAGGGTTAGGGTTAGTGTTAGGGTTAGGGTTAGGGTATGGCTTAGGGTACGGGTGAGGGTACTGTGTAGGTCATTGGTTAGGGTTAGGTTAAGGCTTAGGATACAGGTTATTGTATGGGTTAGGGTACGGCGCAGGGTATGGGTAAGGGTTAGGGTTAGGGTTAGGGTTAGAGTTAGGGTACGGCTTAGGGTACGGGTTAGGGTACGGGTGAGGGTACGGCGTAGTGTATAGGTTAGGGTTAGGGTTAGGGTACGGCTTTGGGTACGGGTTAGGTTACGGGTGAGGGTACGGCGTAGGGTATGGGTTAGGGTTAGGGTTAGGGTTAGTGTTAGTGTTAGGGTTAGGGTACGGCTTAGCGTATGGGATAGGGTACGGGTGAGGGTACGGCGTAGGGTAGGGGTTAGGGTTAGAGTTAGGGTTAGGGTTGGGGTTAGGGTACGGCTTAGGGTACGGGTGAGGGTACGGGTGAGGGTACTGCGTAGGGTATTGGTTAGGGTTAGGATACGGCTTAGGATACGAGTTAGGGTACGGGTTAGGGTATGGCATAGGGTATGGGTTAGGGTTAGGGTTAGGGTTAGGGTTAGGGTTAGGGTATGGCTTAGGATACGGGTTAGGGTACGGCTGAGGGTACGGCATAGCGTATGGGTTAGGGTTAGGGTTAGGGTACGTCTTAGGGTACGGGTTAGGGTACGGGTGAGGGTACGGAGTAGGGTAAGGTTTAGGGTTAGGGTTAGTTTTAGGGTTAGGGATTGGTTTAGGGTACGGGTTAGGATTAGCGTACGTGTTAGGGTTAGGTTTTCGGTTAGGGTTAGGGTACGCGTTAGGGTTAGGGTATGGGTTAGGGTTAGGGTACACGTTAGGATTAGGGTATTTATTAAACCTATCCCACTCTCTAGATACCACTTAGCACGTAAAGGAATATTATTAGGGATCCAGCCATGGAGAAGATTTTAGTCACTAGGATAAGATAAAGAATAAACACATTATAAAAAAATCACATTAGGATTTTCTTTTTAACCTGTTCCTTAAAACACTAGTGCTTAGGAAATCTAATAGAGGCAAAAGCAATCAAGGGTAGTTTAGGGTTAGGGTTAGGGTTAGGGTTAGTGTTAGGGTTAGGGTACGGCTTAGGGTATGGGATAGGGTACGGGTGAGGGTACGGGTGAGGGTACTGCGTAGGGTATTGCTTAGGGTTAGGGTACGGCTTAGGATACGTGTTAGGGTACGGGTTAGGGTACGGCGTAGAGTGTGGGTTAGGTTTTGGGTTAGTGTTAGGGTTAGGGTTACGGTACTTCTTAGGGTACGTGTTAGGGTACGGGTGAGGGTACGGCGTAGGTTATGGGTTAGGGTTAGGGTTAGGGTTAGGGTTAGGGTACGGCTTAGGATACGGGTTAGGGTACGGGTGAGGGTACGGCGTAGGTTATGGGTTAGGGTTAGGGTTAGTGTTAGGGTTATGGTACGGCTTAGGTTATGGGATAGGGTACAGGTGAGGGTATGGCATAGGGTAGGTGTTAGGGTTAGGGTTAGTGTTAGGGTTAGGGTTAGGGTACGGCTTAGGGTACGGGTTAGGGTACGGGTGAGGTTACGGCGTAGGGTAAGGTTTAGGGTTAGGGTTAGTTTTAGGGTTAGGGATTGGTTTAGGGTACGGGTTAGGATTAGCGTACGTGTTAGGGTTAGGTTTTCGGTTAGGGTTAGGGTACGCGTTAGGGTTAGGGTATGGGTTAGGGTTAGGGTACACGTTAGGATTAGGGTATTTATTAAACCTATCCCACTCTCTAGATACCACTTAGCGCGTAAAGGAATATTATTAGGGATCCAGCCATGGAGAAGATTTTAGTCACTAGGATAAGATAAAGAATAAACACATTATAAAAAAATCACATTAGGATTTTCTTTTTAACCTGTTCCTTAAAACACTAGTGTTTAGGAAATCTAATACAGGCAAAAGCAATCAAGGGTAGTTTAGGGTTAGGGTTAGGGTTAGGGTTAGTGTTAGGGTTAGGGTACGGCTTACGGTATGGGATAGGGTATGGGTGAGGGTACGGCGTAGGGTAGGGGTTAGGGTTAGGGTTAGGGTTAGGGTTAGGGTATGGCTTAGGGTACGTGTGAGGGTACGGGTGAAGGTACTGCGTAGGGTATTGGTTAGGGTTAGGGTACGGCTTAGGATACGTGTTAGGGTACGGGTTAGGGTACGGCGTAGAGTGTGGGTTAAGGTTAGGGTTAGTGTTAGGGTTAGGGTTACGGTACGTCTTAGGGTATGTGTTAGGGTACGGGTGAGGGTACGGCGTAGGTTATGGGTTAGGGTTAGGGTTAGGGTTAGGGTTAGGGTACGGCTTAGGATACGGGTTAGGGTACGGGTGAGGGTACGGCGTAGGTTATGGGTTAGGGTTAGGGTTAGTGTTAGGGTTATGGTACGGCTTAAGTTATGGGATAGGGTACAGGTGAGGGTATGGCATAGGGTAGGGGTTAGGGTTAGGGTTAGGGTTAGGGTTAGGGTTAGGTTACGGCTTAGGGTACGGGTGAGGCTATGGGTGAGGATACTGCGTAGGGTATTGGTTAGGGTTAGGGTACGGCTTAGGATACGGGTTAGGGTACGTGTTAGGGTATGGCGTACGGTATGGGTTAGGGTTAGGGTTAGGGTTAGGGTTAGGGTACGGCTTAGGGTACGGGTTAGGGTACGGGTGAGGTTACGGCGTAGGGTATAGTTTAGGGTTAGGGTTAGGGTTAGGGTACGGCTTAGGATACGGGTTAGGGTACGGGTGAGGGTACGGCGTAGCATATGTTTTAGGGTTAGGGTTAGGGTACGGCTTAGGGTACGGGTTAGGGTACGGGTGAGGGTACGGTGTAGGTTACGGGTTAGGGTTAGGGTTAGGGTTAGGGTTAGTTTTAGGGTTAGGGATTGGTTTAGGGTACGGGTTAGGATTAGCGTACGTGTTAGGGTTAGGGTTTGGGTTAGGGTTAGGGTACGCATTAGGGTTAGGGTTAGGGTACACGTTAGGATTAGGGTATTTATTAAACCTATCCCACTCTCTAGATACCACTTAGCACGTAAAGGTATATTATTTAGGGTCCAGCCATGGAGAAGATTTTCGTTACTAGGATAAGATAAAGAATAAACACATTATAAAAAAATCACATTAGGATTTTCTTTTTAACCTGTTCCTTAAAACACTAGTGCTTAGGAAATCTAATGGAGGCAAAAGCAGTCAAGGGTAGTTTAGGGTTAGGGTTAGGGTTAGGGTTAGTGTTAGGGTTAGGGTACGGCTTAGGGTATGGGATAGGGTATGGGTGAGGGTACGGCATAGGGTAGGGTTTAGGGTTAGGGTTAGTGTTAGGGTTAGGGTTAGGGTATGGCTTAGGGTACGGGTGAGGCTATGGGTGAGGATACTGCGTAGGGTATTGGTTAGGGTTAGGGTACGGCTTAGGATACGGGTTAGGGTACGTGTTAGGGTATGGCGTACGGTATGGGTTAGGGTTAGGGTTAGGGTTAGGGTTAGGGTTAGGGTTAGGGTACGGCTTAGGGTACGGGTTAGGGTACGGGTGAGGTTACGGCGTAGGGTATAGTTTAGGGTTAGGGTTAGGGTTAGGGTACGGCTTAGGATACGGGTTAGGGTACGGGTGAGGGTACGGCGTAGCATATGTTTTAGGGTTAGGGTTAGGGTACGGCTTAGGGTACGGGTTAGGGTACGGGTGAGGGTACGGTGTAGGTTATGGGTTAGGGTTAGGGTTAGGGTTAGGGTTAGTTTTAGGGTTAGGGATTGGTTTAGGGCACGGGTTAGGATTAGCATACGTGTTCGGGTTAGGGTTTTGGTTAGGGTTAGGGTACGCGTTAGGGTTAGGGTATGGGTTAGGTTTAGGGTACACTTTAGGATTAGGGTATTTATTAAACCTATCCCACTCTCTAGATACCACTTAGCACGTAAAGGAATATTATTTGGGGTTCAGCCATGGAGAAGATTTTAGTCACTAGGATAAGATAAAGAATAAACACATTATAAAAAAATCACATAAGGTTTTCTTTTTAACCTGTTCCTTAAAACACTAGTGTTTAGGAAATCTAATGGAGGCAAAAGCAGTAAAGGGTAGTTTAGGGTTAGGGTTAGGGTTAGGGTTAGGGGAGGGCTTAGGATACCGGTGAGGGTACTGGTGAGGGTACTGCGTAGGTTATTGGTTAGGGTTAGGGTACGGCTTAGGATACGGGTTAGGATATGGGTTAGGTTACGGCGTTGGGTATGGGTGAGGGTTAGGGTTAGGGTTAGGGTAAGGCTTTGGGTACGGGTTAGGGTACGGGTGAGGGTACGGCGTAGGGTAGAGGTTAGGGTTAGGTTTAGGGTTAGGGTACGGCTTAGGATACGGGTTAGGGTATGGGTGAGGGTACGGCGTAGCGTATGGGTTAGGGTTAGGGTTAGGGTTAGGGTTAGTTTTAGGGTTAGGGATTGGTTTAGGGTACGGGTGAGGATTAGCGTACGTGTTAGGGTTAGGGTTTGGGTTAGGGTTAGGGTACGCATTAGGGTTAGGGTTAGGGTACACGTTAGGATTAGGGTATTTATTAAACCTATCCCACTCTCTAGATACCACTTAGCACGTAAAGGAATATTATTTAGGGTCCAGCCATGGAGAAGATTTTCGTTACTAGGATAAGATAAAGAATAAACACATTATAAAAAAATCACATTAGGATTTTCTTTTTAACCTGTTCCTTAAAACACTAGTGCTTAGGAAATCTAATGGAGGCAAAAGCAGTCAAGGGTAGTTTAGGGTTAGGGTTAGGGTTAGGGTTAGTGTTAGGGTTAGGGTACGGCTTAGGGTATGGGATAGGGTATGGGTGAGGGTACGGCATAGGGTAGGGTTTAGGGTTAGGGTTAGTGTTAGGGTTAGGGTTAGGGTATGGCTTAGGGTACGGGTGAGGGTACTGTGTAGGTCATTGGTTAGGGTTAGGTTAAGGCTTAGGATACAGGTTATTGTATGGGTTAGGGTACGGCGCAGGGTATGGGTAAGGGTTAGGGTTAGGGTTAGGGTTAGAGTTAGGGTACGGCTTAGGGTACGGGTTAGGGTACGGGTGAGGGTACGGCGTAGTGTATAGGTTAGGGTTAGGGTTAGGGTACGGCTTTGGGTACGGGTTAGGTTACGGGTGAGGGTACGGCGTAGGGTATGGGTTAGGGTTAGGGTTAGGGTTAGTGTTAGTGTTAGGGTTAGGGTACGGCTTAGCGTATGGGATAGGGTACGGGTGAGGGTACGGCGTAGGGTAGGGGTTAGGGTTAGAGTTAGGGTTAGGGTTGGGGTTAGGGTACGGCTTAGGGTACGGGTGAGGGTACGGGTGAGGGTACTGCGTAGGGTATTGGTTAGGGTTAGGATACGGCTTAGGATACGGGTTAGGGTACGGGTTAGGGTATGGCATAGGGTATGGGTTAGGGTTAGGGTTAGGGTTAGGGTTAGGGTTAGGGTATGGCTTAGGATACGGGTTAGGGTACGGCTGAGGGTACGGCATAGCGTATGGGTTAGGGTTAGGGTTAGGGTACGTCTTAGGGTACGGGTTAGGGTACGGGTGAGGGTACGGAGTAGGGTAAGGTTTAGGGTTAGGGTTAGGGTTAGGGTTAGTTTTAGGGTTAGGGATTGGTTTAGGGTACGGGTTAGGATTAGCGTACGTGTTAGGGTTAGGTTTTCGGTTAGGGTTAGGGTACGCGTTAGGGTTAGGGTATGGGTTAGGGTTAGGGTACACGTTAGGATTAGGGTATTTATTAAACCTATCCCACTCTCTAGATACCACTTAGCACGTAAAGGAATATTATTAGGGATCCAGCCATGGAGAAGATTTTAGTCACTAGGATAAGATAAAGAATAAACACATTATAAAAAAATCACATTAGGATTTTCTTTTTAACCTGTTCCTTAAAACACTAGTGCTTAGGAAATCTAATAGAGGCAAAAGCAATCAAGGGTAGTTTAGGGTTAGGGTTAGGGTTAGGGTTAGTGTTAGGGTTAGGGTACGGCTTAGGGTATGGGATAGGGTACGGGTGAGGGTACGGGTGAGGGTACTGCGTAGGGTATTGCTTAGGGTTAGGGTACGGCTTAGGATACGTGTTAGGGTACGGGTTAGGGTACGGCGTAGAGTGTGGGTTAGGGTTAGGGTTAGTGTTAGGGTTAGGGTTACGGTACTTCTTAGGGTACGTGTTAGGGTACGGGTGAGGGTACGGCGTAGGTTATGGGTTAGGGTTAGGGTTAGGGTTAGGGTTAGGGTACGGCTTAGGATACGGGTTAGGGTACGGGTGAGGGTACGGCGTAGGTTATGGGTTAGGGTTAGGGTTAGTGTTAGGGTTATGGTACGGCTTAGGTTATGGGATAGGGTACAGGTGAGGGTATGGCATAGGGTAGGTGTTAGGGTTAGGGTTAGTGTTAGGGTTAGGGTTAGGGTACGGCTTAGGGTACGGGTTAGGGTACGGGTGAGGTTACGGCGTAGGGTAAGGTTTAGGGTTAGGGTTAGTTTTAGGGTTAGGGATTGGTTTAGGGTACGGGTTAGGATTAGCGTACGTGTTAGGGTTAGGTTTTCGGTTAGGGTTAGGGTACGCGTTAGGGTTAGGGTATGGGTTAGGGTTAGGGTACACTTTAGGATTAGGGTATTTATTAAACCTATCCCACTCTCTAGATACCACTTAGCGCGTAAAGGAATATTATTAGGGATCCAGCCATGGAGAAGATTTTAGTCACTAGGATAAGATAAAGAATAAACACATTATAAAAAAATCACATTAGGATTTTCTTTTTAACCTGTTCCTTAAAACACTAGTGTTTAGGAAATCTAATACAGGCAAAAGCAATCAAGGGTAGTTTAGGGTTAGGGTTAGGGTTAGGGTTAGTGTTAGGGTTAGGGTACGGCTTAGGGTATGGGATAGGGTATGGGTGAGGGTACGGCGTAGGGTAGGGGTTAGGGTTAGGGTTAGGGTTAGGGTTAGGGTATGGCTTAGGGTACGGGTGAGGGTACGGGTGAGGGTACTGCGTAGGGTATTGGTTAGGGTTAGGGTACGGCTTAGGATACGTGTTAGGGTACGGGTTAGGGTACGGCGTAGAGTGTGGGTTAAGGTTAGGGTTAGTGTTAGGGTTAGGGTTACGGTACGTCTTAGGGTATGTGTTAGGGTACGGGTGAGGGTACGGCGTAGGTTATGGGTTAGGGTTAGGGTTAGGGTTAGGGTTAGGGTACGGCTTAGGATACGGGTTAGGGTACGGGTGAGGGTACGGCGTAGGTTATGGGTTAGGGTTAGGGTTAGTGTTAGGGTTATGGTACGGCTTAAGTTATGGGATAGGGTACAGGTGAGGGTATGGCATAGGGTAGGGGTTAGGGTTAGGGTTAGGGTTAGGGTTAGGGTTAGGTTACGGCTTAGGGTACGGGTGAGGCTATGGGTGAGGATACTGCGTAGGGTATTGGTTAGGGTTAGGGTACGGCTTAGGATACGGGTTAGGGTACGTGTTAGGGTATGGCGTACGGTATGGGTTAGGGTTAGGGTTAGGGTTAGGGTTAGGGTACGGCTTAGGGTACGGGTTAGGGTACGGGTGAGGTTACGGCGTAGGGTATAGTTTAGGGTTAGGGTTAGGGTTAGGGTACGGCTTAGGATACGGGTTAGGGTACGGGTGAGGGTACGGCGTAGCATATGTTTTAGGGTTAGGGTTAGGGTACGGCTTAGGGTACGGGTTAGGGTACGGGTGAGGGTACGGTGTAGGTTACGGGTTAGGGTTAGGGTTAGGGTTAGGGTTAGTTTTAGGGTTAGGGATTGGTTTAGGGTACGGGTTAGGATTAGCATACGTGTTCGGGTTAGGGTTTTGGTTAGGGTTAGGGTACGCGTTAGGGTTAGGGTATGGGTTAGGTTTAGGGTACACTTTAGGATTAGGGTATTTATTAAACCTATCCCACTCTCTAGATACCACTTAGCACGTAAAGGATTATTATTTGGGGTTCAGCCATGGAGAAGATTTTAGTCACTAGGATAAGATAAAGAATAAACACATTATAAAAAAATCACATAAGGTTTTCTTTTTAACCTGTTCCTTAAAACACTAGTGTTTAGGAAATCTAATGGAGGCAAAAGCAGTAAAGGGTAGTTTAGGGTTAGGGTTAGGGTTAGGGTTAGGGGAGGGCTTAGGATACCGGTGAGGGTACTGGTGAGGGTACTGCGTAGGTTATTGGTTAGGGTTAGGGTACGGCTTAGGATACGGGTTAGGATATGGGTTAGGTTACGGCGTTGGGTATGGGTGAGGGTTAGGGTTAGGGTTAGGGTAAGGCTTTGGGTACGGGTTAGGGTACGGGTGAGGGTACGGCATAGGGTAGAGGTTAGGGTTAGGTTTAGGGTTAGGGTACGGCTTAGGATACGGGTTAGGGTATGGGTGAGGGTACGGCGTAGCGTATGGGTTAGGGTTAGGGTTAGGGTTAGGGTTAGTTTTAGGGTTAGGGATTGGTTTAGGGTACGGGTGAGGATTAGCGTACGTGTTAGGGTTAGGGTTTGGGTTAGGGTTAGGGTACGCATTAGGGTTAGGGTTAGGGTACACGTTAGGATTAGGGTATTTATTAAACCTATCCCACTCTCTAGATACCACTTAGCACGTAAAGGAATATTATTTAGGGTCCAGCCATGGAGAAGATTTTCGTTACTAGGATAAGATAAAGAATAAACACATTATAAAAAAATCACATTAGGATTTTCTTTTTAACCTGTTCCTTAAAACACTAGTGCTTAGGAAATCTAATGGAGGCAAAAGCAGTCAAGGGTATTTTAGGGTTAGGGTTAGGGTTAGTGTTAGGGTTAGGGTACGGCTTAGGGTATGGGATAGGGTATGGGTGAGGGTACGGCATAGGGTAGGGTTTAGGGTTAGGGTTAGTGTTAGGGTTAGGGTTAGGGTATGGCTTAGGGTACGGGTGAGGGTACTGTGTAGGTCATTGGTTAGGGTTAGGTTAAGGCTTAGGATACAGGTTATTGTATTGGTTAGGGTACGGCGCAGGGTATGGGTAAGGGTTAGGGTTAGGGTTAGGGTTAGAGTTAGGGTACGGCTTAGGGTACGGGTTAGGGTACGGGTGAGGGTACGGCGTAGTGTATAGGTTAGGGTTAGTGTTAGGGTACGGCTTTGGGTACGGGTTAGGTTACGGGTGAGGGTACGGCGTAGGGTATGGGTTAGGGTTAGGGTTAGGGTTAGTGTTAGTGTTAGGGTTAGGGTACGGCTTAGCGTATGGGATAGGGTACGGGTGAGGGTACGGCGTAGGGTAGGGGTTAGGGTTAGAGTTAGGGTTAGGGTTGGGGTTAGGGTACGGCTTAGGGTACGGGTGAGGGTACGGGTGAGGGTACTGCGTAGGGTATTGGTTAGGGTTAGGATACGGCTTAGGATACGGGTTAGGGTACGGGTTAGGGTATGGCGTAGGGTATGGGTTAGGGTTAGGGTTAGGGTTAGGGTTAGGGTTAGGGTACGGCTTAGGATACGGGTTAGGGTACGGGTGAGGGTACGGCGTAGCGTATGGGTTAGGGTTAGGGTTAGGGTACGTCTTAGGGTACGGGTTAGGGTACGGGTGAGGGTACGGCGTAGGGTAAGGTTTAGGGTTAGGGTTAGGGTTAGGGTTAGTTTTAGGGTTAGGGATTGGTTTAGGGTACGGGTTAGGATTAGCGTACCTGTTAGGGTTAGGTTTTCGGTTAGGGTTAGGGTACGCGTTAGGGTTAGGGTATGGGTTAGGGTTAGGGTACACGTTAGGATTAGGGTATTTATTAAACCTATCCCACTCTCTAGATACCACTTAGCACGTAAAGGAATATTATTTAGGGTCCAGCCATGGAGAAGATTTTCGTTACTAGGATAAGATAAAGAATAAACACATTATAAAAAAATCACATTAGGATTTTCTTTTTAACCTGTTCCTTAAAACACTAGTGCTTAGGAAATCTAATGGAGGCAAAAGCAGTCAAGGGTAGTTTAGGGTTAGGGTTAGGGTTAGGGTTAGTGTTAGGGTTAGGGTACGGCTTAGGGTATGGGATAGGGTATGGGTGAGGGTACGGCATAGGGTAGGGTTTAGGGTTAGGGTTAGTGTTAGGGTTAGGGTTAGGGTATGGCTTAGGGTACGGGTGAGGCTATGGGTGAGGATACTGCGTAGGGTATTGGTTAGGGTTAGTGTACGGCTTAGGATACGGGTTAGGGTACGTGTTAGGGTATGGCGTACGGTATGGGTTAGGGTTAGGGTTAGGGTTAGGGTTAGGGTTAGGGTTAGGGTACGGCTTAGGGTACGGGTTAGGGTACGGGTGAGGTTACGGCGTAGGGTATAGTTTAGGGTTAGGGTTAGGGTTAGGGTACGGCTTAGGATACGGGTTAGGGTACGGGTGAGGGTACGGCTTAGGGTACGGGTTAGGGTACGGGTGAGGGTACGGTGTAGGTTATGGGTTAGGGTTAGGGTTAGGGTTAGGGTTAGTTTTAGGGTTAGGGATTGGTTTAGGGTACGGGTTAGGATTAGCATACGTGTTCGGGTTAGGGTTTTGGTTAGGGTTAGGGTACGCGTTAGGGTTAGGGTATGGGTTAGGTTTAGGGTACACTTTAGGATTAGGGTATTTATTAAACCTATCCCACTCTCTAGATACCACTTAGCACGTAAAGGAATATTATTTGGGGTTCAGCCATGGAGAAGATTTTAGTCACTAGGATAAGATAAAGAATAAACACATTATAAAAAAATCACATAAGGTTTTCTTTTTAACCTGTTCCTTAAAACACTAGTGTTTAGGAAATCTAATGGAGGCAAAAGCAGTAAAGGGTAGTTTAGGGTTAGGGTTAGGGTTAGGGTTAGGGGAGGGCTTAGGATACCGGTGAGGGTACTGGTGAGGGTACTGCGTAGGTTATTGGTTAGGGTTAGGGTACGGCTTAGGATACGGGTTAGGATATGGGTTAGGTTACGGCGTTGGGTATGGGTGAGGGTTAGGGTTAGGGTTAGGGTAAGGCTTTGGGTACGGGTTAGGGTACGGGTGAGGGTACGGCGTAGGGTAGAGGTTAGGGTTAGGTTTAGGGTTAGGGTACGGCTTAGGATACGGGTTAGGGTATGGGTGAGGGTACGGCGTAGCGTATGGGTTAGGGTTAGGGTTAGGGTTAGGGTTAGTTTTAGGGTTAGGGATTGGTTTAGGGTACGGGTGAGGATTAGCGTACGTGTTAGGGTTAGGGTTTGGGTTAGGGTTAGGGTACGCATTAGGGTTAGGGTTAGGGTACACGTTAGGATTAGGGTATTTATTAAACCTATCCCACTCTCTAGATACCACTTAGCACGTAAAGGAATATTATTTAGGGTCCAGCCATGGAGAAGATTTTCGTTACTAGGATAAGATAAAGAATAAACACATTATAAAAAAATCACATTAGGATTTTCTTTTTAACCTGTTCCTTAAAACACTAGTGCTTAGGAAATCTAATGGAGGCAAAAGCAGTCAAGGGTAGTTTAGGGTTAGGGTTAGGGTTAGGGTTAGTGTTAGGGTTAGGGTACGGCTTAGGGTATGGGATAGGGTATGGGTGAGGGTACGGCATAGGGTAGGGTTTAGGGTTAGGGTTAGTGTTAGGGTTAGGGTTAGGGTATGGCTTAGGGTACGGGTGAGGGTACTGTGTAGGTCATTGGTTAGGGTTAGGTTAAGGCTTAGGATACAGGTTATTGTATGGGTTAGGGTACGGCGCAGGGTATGGGTAAGGGTTAGGGTTAGGGTTAGGGTTAGAGTTAGGGTACGGCTTAGGGTACGGGTTAGGGTACGGGTGAGGGTACGGCGTAGTGTATAGGTTAGGGTTAGGGTTAGGGTACGGCTTTGGGTACGGGTTAGGTTACGGGTGAGGGTACGGCGTAGGGTATGGGTTAGGGTTAGGGTTAGGGTTAGTGTTAGTGTTAGGGTTAGGGTACGGCTTAGCGTATGGGATAGGGTACGGGTGAGGGTACGGCGTAGGGTAGGGGTTAGGGTTAGAGTTAGGGTTAGGGTTGGGGTTAGGGTACGGCTTAGGGTACGGGTGAGGGTACGGGTGAGGGTACTGCGTAGGGTATTGGTTAGGGTTAGGATACGGCTTAGGATACGGGTTAGGGTACGGGTTAGGGTATGGCATAGGGTATGGGTTAGGGTTAGGGTTAGGGTTAGGGTTAGGGTTAGGGTATGGCTTAGGATACGGGTTAGGGTACGGCTGAGGGTACGGCATAGCGTATGGGTTAGGGTTAGGGTTAGGGTACGTCTTAGGGTACGGGTTAGGGTACGGGTGAGGGTACGGCGTAGGGTAAGGTTTAGGGTTAGGGTTAGGGTTAGGGTTAGTTTTAGGGTTAGGGATTGGTTTAGGGTACGGGTTAGGATTAGCGTACGTGTTAGGGTTAGGTTTTCGGTTAGGGTTAGGGTACGCGTTAGGGTTAGGGTATGGGTTAGGGTTAGGGTACACGTTAGGATTAGGGTATTTATTAAACCTATCCCACTCTCTAGATACCACTTAGCACGTAAAGGAATATTATTAGGGATCCAGCCATGGAGAAGATTTTAGTCACTAGGATAAGATAAAGAATAAACACATTATAAAAAAATCACATTAGGATTTTCTTTTTAACCTGTTCCTTAAAACACTAGTGCTTAGGAAATCTAATAGAGGCAAAAGCAATCAAGGGTAGTTTAGGGTTAGGGTTAGGGTTAGGGTTAGTGTTAGGGTTAGGGTACGGCTTAGGGTATGGGATAGGGTACGGGTGAGGGTACGGGTGAGGGTACTGCGTAGGGTATTGCTTAGGGTTAGGGTACGGCTTAGGATACGTGTTAGGGTACGGGTTAGGGTACGGCGTAGAGTGTGGGTTAGGGTTAGGGTTAGTGTTAGGGTTAGGGTTACGGTACTTCTTAGGGTACGTGTTAGGGTACGGGTGAGGGTACGGCGTAGGTTATGGGTTAGGGTTAGGGTTAGGGTTAGGGTTAGGGTACGGCTTAGGATACGGGTTAGGGTACGGGTGAGGGTACGGCGTAGGTTATGGGTTAGGGTTAGGGTTAGTGTTAGGGTTATGGTACGGCTTAGGTTATGGGATAGGGTACAGGTGAGGGTATGGCATAGGGTAGGTGTTAGGGTTAGGGTTAGGGTTAGGGTTAGGGTTAGGGTACGGCTTAGGGTACGGGTTAGGGTACGGGTGAGGTTACGGCGTAGGGTAAGGTTTAGGGTTAGGGTTAGTTTTAGGGTTAGGGATTGGTTTAGGGTACGGGTTAGGATTAGCGTACGTGTTAGGGTTAGGTTTTCGGTTAGGGTTAGGGTACGCGTTAGGGTTAGGGTATGGGTTAGGGTTAGGGTACACGTTAGGATTAGGGTATTTATTAAACCTATCCCACTCTCTAGATACCACTTAGCGCGTAAAGGAATATTATTAGGGATCCAGCCATGGAGAAGATTTTAGTCACTAGGATAAGATAAAGAATAAACACATTATAAAAAAATCACATTAGGATTTTCTTTTTAACCTGTTCCTTAAAACACTAGTGTTTAGGAAATCTAATACAGGCAAAAGCAATCAAGGGTAGTTTAGGGTTAGGGTTAGGGTTAGGGTTAGTGTTAGGGTTAGGGTACGGCTTAGGGTATGGGATAGGGTATGAGTGAGGGTACGGCGTAGGGTAGGGGTTAGGGTTAGGGTTAGGGTTAGGGTTAGGGTATGGCTTAGGGTACGGGTGAGGGTACGGGTGAGGGTACTGCGTAGGGTATTGGTTAGGGTTAGGGTACGGCTTAGGATACGTGTTAGGGTACGGGTTAGGGTACGGCGTAGAGTGTGGGTTAAGGTTAGGGTTAGTGTTAGGGTTAGGGTTACGGTACGTCTTAGGGTATGTGTTAGGGTACGGGTGAGGGTACGGCGTAGGTTATGGGTTAGGGTTAGGGTTAGGGTTAGGGTTAGGGTACGGCTTAGGATACGGGTTAGGGTACGGGTGAGGGTACGGCGTAGGTTATGGGTTAGGGTTAGGGTTAGTGTTAGGGTTATGGTACGGCTTAAGTTATGGGATAGGGTACAGGTGAGGGTATGGCATAGGGTAGGGGTTAGGGTTAGGGTTAGGGTTAGGGTTAGGGTTAGGGTACGGCTTAGGGTACGGGTGAGGCTATGGGTGAGGATACTGCGTAGGGTATTGGTTAGGGTTAGGGTACGGCTTAGGATACGGGTTAGGGTACGTGTTAGGGTATGGCGTACGGTATGGGTTAGGGTTAGGGTTAGGGTTAGGGTTAGGGTACGGCTTAGGGTACGGGTTAGGGTACGGGTGAGGTTACGGCGTAGGGTATAGTTTAGGGTTAGGGTTAGGGTTAGGGTACGGCTTAGGATACGGGTTAGGGTACGGGTGAGGGTACGGCGTAGCATATGTTTTAGGGTTAGGGTTAGGGTACGGCTTAGGGTACGGGTTAGGGTACGGGTGAGGGTACGGTGTAGGTTATGGGTTAGGGTTAGGGTTAGGGTTAGGGTTAGTTTTAGGGTTAGGGATTGGTTTAGGGTACGGGTTAGGATTAGCATACGTGTTCGGGTTAGGGTTTTGGTTAGGGTTAGGGTACGCGTTAGGGTTAGGGTATGGGTTAGGTTTAGGGTACACTTTAGGATTAGGGTATTTATTAAACCTATCCCACTCTCTAGATACCACTTAGCACGTAAAGGATTATTATTTGGGGTTCAGCCATGGAGAAGATTTTAGTCACTAGGATAAGATAAAGAATAAACACATTATAAAAAAATCACATAAGGTTTTCTTTTTAACCTGTTCCTTAAAACACTAGTGTTTAGGAAATCTAATGGAGGCAAAAGCAGTAAAGGGTAGTTTAGGGTTAGGGTTAGGGTTAGGGTTAGGGGAGGGCTTAGGATACCGGTGAGGGTACTGGTGAGGGTACTGCGTAGGTTATTGGTTAGGGTTAGGGTACGGCTTAGGATACGGGTTAGGATATGGGTTAGGTTACGGCGTTGGGTATGGGTGAGGGTTAGGGTTAGGGTTAGGGTAAGGCTTTGGGTACGGGTTAGGGTACGGGTGAGGGTACGGCATAGGGTAGAGGTTAGGGTTAGGTTTAGGGTTAGGGTACGGCTTAGGATACGGGTTAGGGTATGGGAGAGGGTACGGCGTAGCGTATGGGTTAGGGTTAGGGTTAGGGTTAGGGTTAGTTTTAGGGTTAGGGATTGGTTTAGGGTACGGGTGAGGATTAGCGTACGTGTTAGGGTTAGGGTTTGGGTTAGGGTTAGGGTACGCATTAGGGTTAGGGTTAGGGTACACGTTAGGATTAGGGTATTTATTAAACCTATCCCACTCTCTAGATACCACTTAGCACGTAAAGGAATATTATTTAGGGTCCAGCCATGGAGAAGATTTTCGTTACTAGGATAAGATAAAGAATAAACACATTATAAAAAAATCACATTAGGATTTTCTTTTTAACCTGTTCCTTAAAACACTAGTGCTTAGGAAATCTAATGGAGGCAAAAGCAGTCAAGGGTAGTTTAGGGTTAGGGTTAGGGTTAGGGTTAGTGTTAGGGTTAGGGTACGGCTTAGGGTATGGGATAGGGTATGGGTGAGGGTACGGCATAGGGTAGGGTTTAGGGTTAGGGTTAGTGTTAGGGTTAGGGTTAGGGTATGGCTTAGGGTACGGGTGAGGGTACTGTGTAGGTCATTGGTTAGGGTTAGGTTAAGGCTTAGGATACAGGTTATTGTATGGGTTAGGGTACGGCGCAGGGTATGGGTAAGGGTTAGGGTTAGGGTTAGGGTTAGAGTTAGGGTACGGCTTAGGGTACGGGTTAGGGTACGGGTGAGGGTACGGCGTAGTGTATAGGTTAGGGTTAGGGTTAGGGTACGGCTTTGGGTACGGGTTAGGTTACGGGTGAGGGTACGGCGTAGGGTATGGGTTAGGGTTAGGGTTAGGGTTAGTGTTAGTGTTAGGGTTAGGGTACGGCTTAGCGTATGGGATAGGGTACGGGTGAGGGTACGGCGTAGGGTAGGGGTTAGGGTTAGAGTTAGGGTTAGGGTTGGGGTTAGGGTACGGCTTAGGGTACGGGTGAGGGTACGGGTGAGGGTACTGCGTAGGGTATTGGTTAGGGTTAGGATACGGCTTAGGATACGGGTTAGGGTACGGGTTAGGGTATGGCATAGGGTATGGGTTAGGGTTAGGGTTAGGGTTAGGGTTAGGGTTAGGGTATGGCTTAGGATACGGGTTAGGGTACGGCTGAGGGTACGGCATAGCGTATGGGTTAGGGTTAGGGTTAGGGTACGTCTTAGGGTACGGGTTAGGGTACGGGTGAGGGTACGGCGTAGGGTAAGGTTTAGGGTTAGGGTTAGGGTTAGGGTTAGTTTTAGGGTTAGGGATTGGTTTAGGGTACGGGTTAGGATTAGCGTACGTGTTAGGGTTAGGTTTTCGGTTAGGGTTAGGGTACGCGTTAGGGTTAGGGTATGGGTTAGGGTTAGGGTACACGTTAGGATTAGGGTATTTATTAAACCTATCCCACTCTCTAGATACCACTTAGCACGTAAAGGAATATTATTAGGGATCCAGCCATGGAGAAGATTTTAGTCACTAGGATAAGATAAAGAATAAACACATTATAAAAAAATCACATTAGGATTTTCTTTTTAACCTGTTCCTTAAAACACTAGTGCTTAGGAAATCTAATAGAGGCAAAAGCAATCAAGGGTAGTTTAGGGTTAGGGTTAGGGTTAGGGTTA
Organism: Eubalaena glacialis; assembly: GCF_028564815.1. Lineage (NCBI taxonomy): Eukaryota > Metazoa > Chordata > Mammalia > Artiodactyla > Balaenidae > Eubalaena > Eubalaena glacialis. The sequence continues at coordinate 2,083,134 of NW_026871555.1, read as the reverse complement.
GTGTTAGGGTTAGGGTACGGCTTAGGGTATGGGATAGGGTACGGGTGAGGGTACGGGTGAGGGTACTGCGTAGGGTATTGCTTAGGGTTAGGGTACGGCTTAGGATACGTGTTAGGGTACGGGTTAGGGTACGGCGTAGAGTGTGGGTTAGGGTTAGGGTTAGTGTTAGGGTTAGGGTTACGGTACTTCTTAGGGTACGTGTTAGGGTACGGGTGAGGGTACGGCGTAGGTTATGGGTTAGGGTTAGGGTTAGGGTTAGGGTTAGGGTACGGCTTAGGATACGGGTTAGGGTACGGGTGAGGGTACGGCGTAGGTTATGGGTTAGGGTTAGGGTTAGTGTTAGGGTTATGGTACGGCTTAGGTTATGGGATAGGGTACAGGTGAGGGTATGGCATAGGGTAGGTGTTAGGGTTAGGGTTAGGGTTAGGGTTAGGGTTAGGGTACGGCTTAGGGTACGGGTTAGGGTACGGGTGAGGTTACGGCGTAGGGTAAGGTTTAGGGTTAGGGTTAGTTTTAGGGTTAGGGATTGGTTTAGGGTACGGGTTAGGATTAGCGTACGTGTTAGGGTTAGGTTTTCGGTTAGGGTTAGGGTACGCGTTAGGGTTAGGGTATGGGTTAGGGTTAGGGTACACGTTAGGATTAGGGTATTTATTAAACCTATCCCACTCTCTAGATACCACTTAGCGCGTAAAGGAATATTATTAGGGATCCAGCCATGGAGAAGATTTTAGTCACTAGGATAAGATAAAGAATAAACACATTATAAAAAAATCACATTAGGATTTTCTTTTTAACCTGTTCCTTAAAACACTAGTGTTTAGGAAATCTAATACAGGCAAAAGCAATCAAGGGTAGTTTAGGGTTAGGGTTAGGGTTAGGGTTAGTGTTAGGGTTAGGGTACGGCTTAGGGTATGGGATAGGGTATGGGTGAGGGTACGGCGTAGGGTAGGGGTTACGGTTAGGGTTAGGGTTAGGGTTAGGGTATGGCTTAGGGTACGGGTGAGGGTACGGGTGAGGGTACTGCGTAGGGTATTGGTTAGGGTTAGGGTACGGCTTAGGATACGTGTTAGGGTACGGGTTAGGGTACGGCGTAGAGTGTGGGTTAAGGTTAGGGTTAGTGTTAGGGTTAGGGTTACGGTACGTCTTAGGGTATGTGTTAGGGTACGGGTGAGGGTACGGCGTAGGTTATGGGTTAGGGTTAGGGTTAGGGTTAGGGTTAGGGTACGGCTTAGGATACGGGTTAGGGTACGGGTGAGGGTACGGCGTAGGTTATGGGTTAGGGTTAGGGTTAGTGTTAGGGTTATGGTACGGCTTAAGTTATGGGATAGGGTACAGGTGAGGGTATGGCATAGGGTAGGGGTTAGGGTTAGGGTTAGGGTTAGGGTTAGGGTTAGGGTACGGCTTAGGGTACGGGTGAGGCTATGGGTGAGGATACTGCGTAGGGTATTGGTTAGGGTTAGGGTACGGCTTAGGATACGGGTTAGGGTACGTGTTAGGGTATGGCGTACGGTATGGGTTAGGGTTAGGGTTAGGGTTAGGGTTAGGGTACGGCTTAGGGTACGGGTTAGGGTACGGGTGAGGTTACGGCGTAGGGTATAGTTTAGGGTTAGGGTTAGGGTTAGGGTACGGCTTAGGATACGGGTTAGGGTACGGGTGAGGGTAAGGCGTAGCATATGTTTTAGGGTTAGGGTTAGGGTACGGCTTAGGGTACGGGTTAGGGTACGGGTGAGGGTACGGTGTAGGTTATGGGTTAGGGTTAGGGTTAGGGTTAGGGTTAGTTTTAGGGTTAGGGATTGGTTTAGGGTACGGGTTAGGATTAGCATACGTGTTCGGGTTAGGGTTTTGGTTAGGGTTAGGGTACGCGTTAGGGTTAGGGTATGGGTTAGGTTTAGGGTACACTTTAGGATTAGGGTATTTATTAAACCTATCCCACTCTCTAGATACCACTTAGCACGTAAAGGATTATTATTTGGGGTTCAGCCATGGAGAAGATTTTAGTCACTAGGATAAGATAAAGAATAAACACATTATAAAAAAATCACATAAGGTTTTCTTTTTAACCTGTTCCTTAAAACACTAGTGTTTAGGAAATCTAATGGAGGCAAAAGCAGTAAAGGGTAGTTTAGGGTTAGGGTTAGGGTTAGGGTTAGGGGAGGGCTTAGGATACCGGTGAGGGTACTGGTGAGGGTACTGCGTAGGTTATTGGTTAGGGTTAGGGTACGGCTTAGGATACGGGTTAGGATATGGGTTAGGTTACGGCGTTGGGTATGGGTGAGGGTTAGGGTTAGGGTTAGGGTAAGGCTTTGGGTACGGGTTAGGGTACGGGTGAGGGTACGGCATAGGGTAGAGGTTAGGGTTAGGTTTAGGGTTAGGGTACGGCTTAGGATACGGGTTAGGGTATGGGAGAGGGTACGGCGTAGCGTATGGGTTAGGGTTAGGGTTAGGGTTAGGGTTAGTTTTAGGGTTAGGGATTGGTTTAGGGTACGGGTGAGGATTAGCGTACGTGTTAGGGTTAGGGTTTGGGTTAGGGTTAGGGTACGCATTAGGGTTAGGGTTAGGGTACACGTTAGGATTAGGGTATTTATTAAACCTATCCCACTCTCTAGATACCACTTAGCACGTAAAGGAATATTATTTAGGGTCCAGCCATGGAGAAGATTTTCGTTACTAGGATAAGATAAAGAATAAACACATTATAAAAAAATCACATTAGGATTTTCTTTTTAACCTGTTCCTTAAAACACTAGTGCTTAGGAAATCTAATGGAGGCAAAAGCAGTCAAGGGTAGTTTAGGGTTAGGGTTAGGGTTAGGGTTAGTGTTAGGGTTAGGGTACGGCTTAGGGTATGGGATAGGGTATGGGTGAGGGTACGGCATAGGGTAGGGTTTAGGGTTAGGGTTAGTGTTAGGGTTAGGGTTAGGGTATGGCTTAGGGTACGGGTGAGGGTACTGTGTAGGTCATTGGTTAGGGTTAGGTTAAGGCTTAGGATACAGGTTATTGTATGGGTTAGGGTACGGCGCAGGGTATGGGTAAGGGTTAGGGTTAGGGTTAGGGTTAGAGTTAGGGTACGGCTTAGGGTACGGGTTAGGGTACGGGTGAGGGTACGGCGTAGTGTATAGGTTAGGGTTAGGGTTAGGGTACGGCTTTGGGTACGGGTTAGGTTACGGGTGAGGGTACGGCGTAGGGTATGGGTTAGGGTTAGGGTTAGGGTTAGTGTTAGTGTTAGGGTTAGGGTACGGCTTAGCGTATGGGATAGGGTACGGGTGAGGGTACGGCGTAGGGTAGGGGTTAGGGTTAGAGTTAGGGTTAGGGTTGGGGTTAGGGTACGGCTTAGGGTACGGGTGAGGGTACGGGTGAGGGTACTGCGTAGGGTATTGGTTAGGGTTAGGATACGGCTTAGGATACGGGTTAGGGTACGGGTTAGGGTATGGCATAGGGTATGGGTTAGGGTTAGGGTTAGGGTTAGGGTTAGGGTTAGGGTATGGCTTAGGATACGGGTTAGGGTACGGCTGAGGGTACGGCATAGCGTATGGGTTAGGGTTAGGGTTAGGGTACGTCTTAGGGTACGGGTTAGGGTACGGGTGAGGGTACGGCGTAGGGTAAGGTTTAGGGTTAGGGTTAGGGTTAGGGTTAGTTTTAGGGTTAGGGATTGGTTTAGGGTACGGGTTAGGATTAGCGTACGTGTTAGGGTTAGGTTTTCGGTTAGGGTTAGGGTACGCGTTAGGGTTAGGGTATGGGTTAGGGTTAGGGTACACGTTAGGATTAGGGTATTTATTAAACCTATCCCACTCTCTAGATACCACTTAGCACGTAAAGGAATATTATTAGGGATCCAGCCATGGAGAAGATTTTAGTCACTAGGATAAGATAAAGAATAAACACATTATAAAAAAATCACATTAGGATTTTCTTTTTAACCTGTTCCTTAAAACACTAGTGCTTAGGAAATCTAATAGAGGCAAAAGCAATCAAGGGTAGTTTAGGGTTAGGGTTAGGGTTAGGGTTAGTGTTAGGGTTAGGGTACGGCTTAGGGTATGGGATAGGGTACGGGTGAGGGTACGGGTGAGGGTACTGCGTAGGGTATTGCTTAGGGTTAGGGTACGGCTTAGGATACGTGTTAGGGTACGGGTTAGGGTACGGCGTAGAGTGTGGGTTAGGGTTAGGGTTAGTGTTAGGGTTAGGGTTACGGTACTTCTTAGGGTACGTGTTAGGGTACGGGTGAGGGTACGGCGTAGGTTATGGGTTAGGGTTAGGGTTAGGGTTAGGGTTAGGGTACGGCTTAGGATACGGGTTAGGGTACGGGTGAGGGTACGGCGTAGGTTATGGGTTAGGGTTAGGGTTAGTGTTAGGGTTATGGTACGGCTTAGGTTATGGGATAGGGTACAGGTGAGGGTATGGCATAGGGTAGGTGTTAGGGTTAGGGTTAGGGTTAGGGTTAGGGTTAGGGTACGGCTTAGGGTACGGGTTAGGGTACGGGTGAGGTTACGGCGTAGGGTAAGGTTTAGGGTTAGGGTTAGTTTTAGGGTTAGGGATTGGTTTAGGGTACGGGTTAGGATTAGCGTACGTGTTAGGGTTAGGTTTTCGGTTAGGGTTAGGGTACGCGTTAGGGTTAGGGTATGGGTTAGGGTTAGGGTACACGTTAGGATTAGGGTATTTATTAAACCTATCCCACTCTCTAGATACCACTTAGCGCGTAAAGGAATATTATTAGGGATCCAGCCATGGAGAAGATTTTAGTCACTAGGATAAGATAAAGAATAAACACATTATAAAAAAATCACATTAGGATTTTCTTTTTAACCTGTTCCTTAAAACACTAGTGTTTAGGAAATCTAATACAGGCAAAAGCAATCAAGGGTAGTTTAGGGTTAGGGTTAGGGTTAGGGTTAGTGTTAGGGTTAGGGTACGGCTTAGGGTATGGGATAGGGTATGGGTGAGGGTACGGCGTAGGGTAGGGGTTACGGTTAGGGTTAGGGTTAGGGTTAGGGTATGGCTTAGGGTACGGGTGAGGGTACGGGTGAGGGTACTGCGTAGGGTATTGGTTAGGGTTAGGGTACGGCTTAGGATACGTGTTAGGGTACGGGTTAGGGTACGGCGTAGAGTGTGGGTTAAGGTTAGGGTTAGTGTTAGGGTTAGGGTTACGGTACGTCTTAGGGTATGTGTTAGGGTACGGGTGAGGGTACGGCGTAGGTTATGGGTTAGGGTTAGGGTTAGGGTTAGGGTTAGGGTACGGCTTAGGATACGGGTTAGGGTACGGGTGAGGGTACGGCGTAGGTTATGGGTTAGGGTTAGGGTTAGTGTTAGGGTTATGGTACGGCTTAAGTTATGGGATAGGGTACAGGTGAGGGTATGGCATAGGGTAGGGGTTAGGGTTAGGGTTAGGGTTAGGGTTAGGGTTAGGGTACGGCTTAGGGTACGGGTGAGGCTATGGGTGAGGATACTGCGTAGGGTATTGGTTAGGGTTAGGGTACGGCTTAGGATACGGGTTAGGGTACGTGTTAGGGTATGGCGTACGGTATGGGTTAGGGTTAGGGTTAGGGTTAGGGTTAGGGTACGGCTTAGGGTACGGGTTAGGGTACGGGTGAGGTTACGGCGTAGGGTATAGTTTAGGGTTAGGGTTAGGGTTAGGGTACGGCTTAGGATACGGGTTAGGGTACGGGTGAGGGTAAGGCGTAGCATATGTTTTAGGGTTAGGGTTAGGGTACGGCTTAGGGTACGGGTTAGGGTACGGGTGAGGGTACGGTGTAGGTTATGGGTTAGGGTTAGGGTTAGGGTTAGGGTTAGTTTTAGGGTTAGGGATTGGTTTAGGGTACGGGTTAGGATTAGCATACGTGTTCGGGTTAGGGTTTTGGTTAGGGTTAGGGTACGCGTTAGGGTTAGGGTATGGGTTAGGTTTAGGGTACACTTTAGGATTAGGGTATTTATTAAACCTATCCCACTCTCTAGATACCACTTAGCACGTAAAGGATTATTATTTGGGGTTCAGCCATGGAGAAGATTTTAGTCACTAGGATAAGATAAAGAATAAACACATTATAAAAAAATCACATAAGGTTTTCTTTTTAACCTGTTCCTTAAAACACTAGTGTTTAGGAAATCTAATGGAGGCAAAAGCAGTAAAGGGTAGTTTAGGGTTAGGGTTAGGGTTAGGGTTAGGGGAGGGCTTAGGATACCGGTGAGGGTACTGGTGAGGGTACTGCGTAGGTTATTGGTTAGGGTTAGGGTACGGCTTAGGATACGGGTTAGGATATGGGTTAGGTTACGGCGTTGGGTATGGGTGAGGGTTAGGGTTAGGGTTAGGGTAAGGCTTTGGGTACGGGTTAGGGTACGGGTGAGGGTACGGCATAGGGTAGAGGTTAGGGTTAGGTTTAGGGTTAGGGTACGGCTTAGGATACGGGTTAGGGTATGGGTGAGGGTACGGCGTAGCGTATGGGTTAGGGTTAGGGTTAGGGTTAGGGTTAGTTTTAGGGTTAGGGATTGGTTTAGGGTACGGGTGAGGATTAGCGTACGTGTTAGGGTTAGGGTTTGGGTTAGGGTTAGGGTACGCATTAGGGTTAGGGTTAGGGTACACGTTAGGATTAGGGTATTTATTAAACCTATCCCACTCTCTAGATACCACTTAGCACGTAAAGGAATATTATTTAGGGTCCAGCCATGGAGAAGATTTTCGTTACTAGGATAAGATAAAGAATAAACACATTATAAAAAAATCACATTAGGATTTTCTTTTTAACCTGTTCCTTAAAACACTAGTGCTTAGGAAATCTAATGGAGGCAAAAGCAGTCAAGGGTAGTTTAGGGTTAGGGTTAGGGTTAGTGTTAGGGTTAGGGTACGGCTTAGGGTATGGGATAGGGTATGGGTGAGGGTACGGCATAGGGTAGGGTTTAGGGTTAGGGTTAGTGTTAGGGTTAGGGTTAGGGTATGGCTTAGGGTACGGGTGAGGGTACTGTGTAGGTCATTGGTTAGGGTTAGGTTAAGGCTTAGGATACAGGTTATTGTATGGGTTAGGGTACGGCGCAGGGTATGGGTAAGGGTTAGGGTTAGGGTTAGGGTTAGAGTTAGGGTACGGCTTAGGGTACGGGTTAGGGTACGGGTGAGGGTACGGCGTAGTGTATAGGTTAGGGTTAGTGTTAGGGTACGGCTTTGGGTACGGGTTAGGTTACGGGTGAGGGTACGGCGTAGGGTATGGGTTAGGGTTAGGGTTAGGGTTAGTGTTAGTGTTAGGGTTAGGGTACGGCTTAGCGTATGGGATAGGGTACGGGTGAGGGTACGGCGTAGGGTAGGGGTTAGGGTTAGAGTTAGGGTTAGGGTTGGGGTTAGCGTACGGCTTAGGGTACGGGTGAGGGTACGGGTGAGGGTACTGCGTAGGGTATTGGTTAGGGTTAGGATACGGCTTAGGATACGGGTTAGGGTACGGGTTAGGGTATGGCGTAGGGTATGGGTTAGGGTTAGGGTTAGGGTTAGGGTTAGGGTTAGGGTACGGCTTAGGATACGGGTTAGGGTACGGGTGAGGGTACGGCGTAGCGTATGGGTTAGGGTTAGGGTTAGGGTACGGCTTAGGATACGGGTTAGGGTACGGGTGAGGGTACGGCGTAGCGTATGGGTTAGGGTTAGGGTTAGGGTACGTCTTAGGGTACGGGTTAGGGTACGGGTGAGGGTACGGCGTAGGGTAAGGTTTAGGGTTAGGGTTAGGGTTAGGGTTAGTTTTAGGGTTAGGGATTGGTTTAGGGTACGGGTTAGGATTAGCGTACCTGTTAGGGTTAGGTTTTCGGTTAGGGTTAGGGTACGCGTTAGGGTTAGGGTATGGGTTAGGGTTAGGGTACACGTTAGGATTAGGGTATTTATTAAACCTATCCCACTCTCTAGATACCACTTAGCACGTAAAGGAATATTATTTAGGGTCCAGCCATGGAGAAGATTTTCGTTACTAGGATAAGATAAAGAATAAACACATTATAAAAAAATCACATTAGGATTTTCTTTTTAACCTGTTCCTTAAAACACTAGTGCTTAGGAAATCTAATGGAGGCAAAAGCAGTCAAGGGTAGTTTAGGGTTAGGGTTAGGGTTAGGGTTAGTGTTAGGGTTAGGGTACGGCTTAGGGTATGGGATAGGGTATGGGTGAGGGTACGGCATAGGGTAGGGTTTAGGGTTAGGGTTAGTGTTAGGGTTAGGGTTAGGGTATGGCTTAGGGTACGGGTGAGGCTATGGGTGAGGATACTGCGTAGGGTATTGGTTAGGGTTAGGGTACGGCTTAGGATACGGGTTAGGGTAGGTGTTAGGGTATGGCGTACGGTATGGGTTAGGGTTAGGGTTAGGGTTAGGGTTAGGGTTAGGGTTAGGGTACGGCTTAGGGTACGGGTTAGGGTACGGGTGAGGTTACGGCGTAGGGTATAGTTTAGGGTTAGGGTTAGGGTTAGGGTACGGCTTAGGATACGGGTTAGGGTACGGGTGAGGGTACGGCGTAGCATATGTTTTAGGGTTAGGGTTAGGGTACGGCTTAGGGTACGGGTTAGGGTACGGGTGAGGGTACGGTGTAGGTTATGGGTTAGGGTTAGGGTTAGGGTTAGGGTTAGTTTTAGGGTTAGGGATTGGTTTAGGGTACGGGTTAGGATTAGCATACGTGTTCGGGTTAGGGTTTTGGTTAGGGTTAGGGTACGCGTTAGGGTTAGGGTATGGGTTAGGTTTAGGGTACACTTTAGGATTAGGGTATTTATTAAACCTATCCCACTCTCTAGATACCACTTAGCACGTAAAGGAATATTATTTGGGGTTCAGCCATGGAGAAGATTTTAGTCACTAGGATAAGATAAAGAATAAACACATTATAAAAAAATCACATAAGGTTTTCTTTTTAACCTGTTCCTTAAAACACTAGTGTTTAGGAAATCTAATGGAGGCAAAAGCAGTAAAGGGTAGTTTAGGGTTAGGGTTAGGGTTAGGGTTAGGGGAGGGCTTAGGATACCGGTGAGGGTACTGGTGAGGGTACTGCGTAGGTTATTGGTTAGGGTTAGGGTACGGCTTAGGATACGGGTTAGGATATGGGTTAGGTTACGGCGTTGGGTATGGGTGAGGGTTAGGGTTAGGGTTAGGGTAAGGCTTTGGGTACGGGTTAGGGTACGGGTGAGGGTACGGCGTAGGGTAGAGGTTAGGGTTAGGTTTAGGGTTAGGGTACGGCTTAGGATACGGGTTAGGGTATGGGTGAGGGTACGGCGTAGCGTATGGGTTAGGGTTAGGGTTAGGGTTAGGGTTAGTTTTAGGGTTAGGGATTGGTTTAGGGTACGGGTGAGGATTAGCGTACGTGTTAGGGTTAGGGTTTGGGTTAGGGTTAGGGTACGCATTAGGGTTAGGGTTAGGGTACACGTTAGGATTAGGGTATTTATTAAACCTATCCCACTCTCTAGATACCACTTAGCACGTAAAGGAATATTATTTAGGGTCCAGCCATGGAGAAGATTTTCGTTACTAGGATAAGATAAAGAATAAACACATTATAAAAAAATCACATTAGGATTTTCTTTTTAACCTGTTCCTTAAAACACTAGTGCTTAGGAAATCTAATGGAGGCAAAAGCAGTCAAGGGTAGTTTAGGGTTAGGGTTAGGGTTAGGGTTAGTGTTAGGGTTAGGGTACGGCTTAGGGTATGGGATAGGGTATGGGTGAGGGTACGGCATAGGGTAGGGTTTAGGGTTAGGGTTAGTGTTAGGGTTAGGGTTAGGGTATGGCTTAGGGTACGGGTGAGGGTACTGTGTAGGTCATTGGTTAGGGTTAGGTTAAGGCTTAGGATACAGGTTATTGTATGGGTTAGGGTACGGCGCAGGGTATGGGTAAGGGTTAGGGTTAGGGTTAGGGTTAGAGTTAGGGTACGGCTTAGGGTACGGGTTAGGGTACGGGTGAGGGTACGGCGTAGTGTATAGGTTAGGGTTAGGGTTAGGGTACGGCTTTGGGTACGGGTTAGGTTACGGGTGAGGGTACGGCGTAGGGTATGGGTTAGGGTTAGGGTTAGGGTTAGTGTTAGTGTTAGGGTTAGGGTACGGCTTAGCGTATGGGATAGGGTACGGGTGAGGGTACGGCGTAGGGTAGGGGTTAGGGTTAGAGTTAGGGTTAGGGTTGGGGTTAGGGTACGGCTTAGGGTACGGGTGAGGGTACGGGTGAGGGTACTGCGTAGGGTATTGGTTAGGGTTAGGATACGGCTTAGGATACGGGTTAGGGTACGGGTTAGGGTATGGCATAGGGTATGGGTTAGGGTTAGGGTTAGGGTTAGGGTTAGGGTTAGGGTATGGCTTAGGATACGGGTTAGGGTACGGCTGAGGGTACGGCATAGCGTATGGGTTAGGGTTAGGGTTAGGGTACGTCTTAGGGTACGGGTTAGGGTACGGGTGAGGGTACGGCGTAGGGTAAGGTTTAGGGTTAGGGTTAGGGTTAGGGTTAGTTTTAGGGTTAGGGATTGGTTTAGGGTACGGGTTAGGATTAGCGTACGTGTTAGGGTTAGGTTTTCGGTTAGGGTTAGGGTACGCGTTAGGGTTAGGGTATGGGTTAGGGTTAGGGTACACGTTAGGATTAGGGTATTTATTAAACCTATCCCACTCTCTAGATACCACTTAGCACGTAAAGGAATATTATTAGGGATCCAGCCATGGAGAAGATTTTAGTCACTAGGATAAGATAAAGAATAAACACATTATAAAAAAATCACATTAGGATTTTCTTTTTAAACTGTTCCTTAAAACACTAGTGCTTAGGAAATCTAATAGAGGCAAAAGCAATCAAGGGTAGTTTAGGGTTAGGGTTAGGGTTAGGGTTAGTGTTAGGGTTAGGGTACGGCTTAGGGTATGGGATAGGGTACGGGTGAGGGTACGGGTGAGGGTACTGCGTAGGGTATTGCTTAGGGTTAGGGTACGGCTTAGGATACGTGTTAGGGTACGGGTTAGGGTACGGCGTAGAGTGTGGGTTAGGGTTAGGGTTAGTGTTAGGTTTAGGGTTACGGTACTTCTTAGGGTACGTGTTAGGGTACGGGTGAGGGTACGGCGTAGGTTATGGGTTAGGGTTAGGGTTAGGGTTAGGGTTAGGGTACGGCTTAGGATACGGGTTAGGGTACGGGTGAGGGTACGGCGTAGGTTATGGGTTAGGGTTAGGGTTAGTGTTAGGGTTATGGTACGGCTTAGGTTATGGGATAGGGTACAGGTGAGGGTATGGCATAGGGTAGGTGTTAGGGTTAGGGTTAGGGTTAGGGTTAGGGTTAGGGTACGGCTTAGGGCACGGGTGAGGCTATGGGTGAGGATAATGCGTAGGGTATTGTTTAGGGTTAGGGTACGGCTTAGGATACGGGTTAGGGTACGTGTTAGGGTATGGCGTACGGTATGGGTTAGGGTTAGGGTTAGGGTTAGGGTTAGGGTTAGGGTTAGGGTACGGCTTAGGGTACGGGTTAGGGTACGGGTGAGGTTACGGCGTAGGGTATAGTTTAGGGTTAGTGTTAGGGTTAGGGTACGGCTTAGGATACGGGTTAGGGTACGGGTGAAGGTACGGCGTAGCATATGGTTTAGGGTTAGGGTTAGGGTACGGCTTAGGGTACGGGTTAGGGTACGGGTGAGGGTACGGTGTAGGTTATGGGTTAGGGTTAGGGTTAGGGTTAGGGTTAGTTTTAGGGTTAGGGATTGGTTTAGGGTACGGGTTAGGAGTAGCATACGTGTTCGGGTTAGGGTTTTGGTTAGGGTTAGGGTACGCGTTAGGGTTAGGGTATGGGTTAGGTTTAGGGTACACTTTAGGATTAGGGTATTTATTAAACCTATCCCACTCTCTAGATACCACTTAGCACGTAAAGGAATATTATTTGGGGTTCAGCCATGGAGAAGATTTTAGTCACTAGGATAAGATAAAGAATAAACACATTATAAAAAAATCACATAAGGTTTTCTTTTTAACCTGTTCCTTAAAACACTAGTGTTTAGGAAATCTAATGGAGGCAAAAGCAGTAAAGGGTAGTTTAGGGTTAGGGTTAGGGTTAGGGTTAGGGTAGGGCTTAGGATACCGGTGAGGGTACTGGTGAGGGTACTGCGTAGGTTATTGGTTAGGGTTAGGGTACGGCTTAGGATACGGGTTAGGATATGGGTTAGGTTACGGCGTTGGGTATGGGTGAGGGTTAGGGTTAGGGTTAGGGTAAGGCTTTGGGTACGGGTTAGGGTACGGGTGAGGGTGCGGCGTAGGGTAGAGGTTAGGGTTAGGTTTAGGGTTAGGGTACGGCTTAGGATACGGGTTAGGGTATGGGTGAGGGTACGGCGTAGCGTATGGGTTAGGGTTAGGGTTAGGGTTAGGGTTAGTTTTAGGGTTAGGGATTGGTTTAGGGTACGGGTGAGGATTAGCGTACGTGTTAGGGTTAGGGTTTGGGTTAGGGTTAGGGTACACGTTAGGATTAGGGTATTTATTAAACCTATCCCACTCTCTAGATACCACTTAGCACGTAAAGGAATATTATTTAGGGTCCAGCCATGGAGAAGATTTTCGTTACTAGGATAAGATAAAGAATAAACACATTATAAAAAAATCACATTAGGATTTTCTTTTTAACCTGTTCCTTAAAACACTAGTGCTTAGGAAATCTAATGGAGGCAAAAGCAGTCAAGGGTAGTTTAGGGTTAGGGTTAGGGTTAGGGTTAGTGTTAGGGTTAGGGTACGGCTTAGGGTATGGGATAGGGTATGGGTGAGGGTACGGCATAGGGTAGGGTTTAGGGTTAGGGTTAGTGTTAGGGTTAGGGTTAGGGTATGGCTTAGGGTACGGGTGAGGGTACTGTGTAGGTCATTGGTTAGGGTTAGGTTAAGGCTTAGGATACAGGTTATTGTATGGGTTAGGGTACGGCGCAGGGTATGGGTAAGGGTTAGGGTTAGGGTTAGGGTTAGAGTTAGGGTACGGCTTAGGGTACGGGATAGGGTACGGGTGAGGGTACGGCGTAGTGTATAGGTTAGGGTTAGGGTTAGGGTACGGCTTTGGGTACGGGTTAGGTTACGGGTGAGGGTACGGCGTAGGGTATGGGTTAGGGTTAGGGTTAGGGTTAGTGTTAGTGTTAGGGTTAGGGTACGGCTTAGCGTATGGGATAGGGTACGGGTGAGGGTACGGCGTAGGGTAGGGGTTAGGGTTAGAGTTAGGGTTAGGGTTGGGGTTAGGGTACGGCTTAGGGTACGGGTGAGGGTATGGGTGAGGGTACTGCGTAGGGTATTGGTTAGGGTTAGGATACGGCTTAGGATACGGGTTAGGGTACGGGTTAGGGTATGGCGTAGGGTATGGGTTAGGGTTAGGGTTAGGGTTAGGGTTAGGGTACGGCTTAGGATACGGGTTAGGGTACGGGTGAGGGTACGGCGTAGCGTATGGGTTAGGGTTAGGGTTAGGGTACGTCTTAGGGTACGGGTTAGGGTACGGGTGAGGGTACGGCGTAGGGTAAGGTTTAGGGTTAGGGTTAGTTTTAGGGTTAGGGATTGGTTTAGGGTACGGGTTAGGATTAGCGTACGTGTTAGGGTTAGGTTTTCGGTTAGGGTTAGGGTACGCGTTAGGGTTAGGGTATGGGTTAGGGTTAGGGTACACGTTAGGATTAGGGTATTTATTAAACCTATCCCACTCTCTAGATACCACTTAGCGCGTAAAGGAATATTATTAGGGATCCAGCCATGGAGAAGATTTTAGTCACTAGGATAAGATAAAGAATAAACACATTATAAAAAAATCACATTAGGATTTTCTTTTTAACCTGTTCCTTAAAACACTAGTGTTTAGGAAATCTAATACAGGCAAAAGAAATCAAGGGTAGTTTAGGGTTAGGGTTAGGGTTAGGGTTAGTGTTAGGGTTAGGGTACGGCTTAGGGTATGGGATAGGGTATGGGTGAGTGTACGGCGTAGGGTAGGGGTTAGGGTTAGGGTTAGGGTTAGGGTTAGGGTATGGCTTAGGGTACGGGTGAGGGTACGGGTGAGGGTACTGCGTAGGGTATTGGTTAGGGTTAGGGTACGGCTTAGGATACGTGTTAGGGTACGGGTTAGGGTACGGCGTAGAGTGTGGGTTAAGGTTAGGGTTAGTGTTAGGGTTAGGGTTACGGTACGTCTTAGGGTATGTGTTAGGGTACGGGTGAGGGTACGGCGTAGGTTATGGGTTAGGGTTAGGGTTAGGGTTAGGGTTAGGGTACGGCTTAGGATACGGGTTAGGGTACGGGTGAGGGTACGGCGTAGGTTATGGGTTAGGGTTAGGGTTAGTGTTAGGGTTATGGTACGGCTTAAGTTATGGGATAGGGTACAGGTGAGGGTATGGCATAGGGTAGGGGTTAGGGTTAGGGTTAGGGTTAGGGTTAGGGTTAGGGTACGGCTTAGGGTACGGGTGAGGCTATGGGTGAGGATACTGCGTAGGGTATTGGTTAGGGTTAGGGTACGGCTTAGGATACGGGTTAGGGTACGTGTTAGGGTATGGCGTACGGTATGGGTTAGGGTTAGGGTTAGGGTTAGGGTTAGGGTACGGCTTAGGGTACGGGTTAGGGTACGGGTGAGGTTACGGCGTAGGGTATAGTTTAGGGTTAGGGTTAGGGTTAGGGTACGGCTTAGGATACGGGTTAGGGTACGGGTGAGGGTACGGCGTAGCATATGTTTTAGGGTTAGGGTTAGGGTACGGATTAGGGTACGGGTTAGGGTACGGGTGAGGGTACGGTGTAGGTTATGGGTTAGGGTTAGGGTTAGGGTTAGGGTTAGTTTTAGGGTTAAGGATTGGTTTAGGGTACGGGTTAGGATTAGCATAGGTGTTCGGGTTAGGGTTTTGGTTAGGGTTAGGGTACGCGTTAGGGTTAGGGTATGGGTTAGGTTTAGGGTACACTTTAGGATTAGGGTATTTATTAAACCTATCCCACTCTCTAGATACCACTTAGCACGTAAAGGATTATTATTTGGGGTTCAGCCATGGAGAAGATTTTAGTCACTAGGATAAGATAAAGAATAAACACATTATAAAAAAATCACATAAGGTTTTCTTTTTAACCTGTTCCTTAAAACACTAGTGTTTAGGAAATCTAATGGAGGCAAAAGCAGTAAAGGGTAGTTTAGGGTTAGGGTTAGGGTTAGGGTTAGGGGAGGGCTTAGGATACCGGTGAGGGTACTGGTGAGGGTACTGCGTAGGTTATTGGTTAGGGTTAGGGTACGGCTTAGGATACGGGTTAGGATATGGGTTAGGTTACGGCGTTGGGTATGGGTGAGGGTTAGGGTTAGGGTTAGGGTAAGGCTTTGGGTACGGGTTAGGGTACGGGTGAGGGTACGGCATAGGGTAGAGGTTAGGGTTAGGTTTAGGGTTAGGGTACGGCTTAGGATACGGGTTAGGGTATGGGTGAGGGTACGGCGTAGCGTATGGGTTAGGGTTAGGGTTAGGGTTAGGGTTAGTTTTAGGGTTAGGGATTGGTTTAGGGTACGGGTGAGGATTAGCGTACGTGTTAGGGTTAGGGTTAGGGTACGCATTAGGGTTAGGGTTAGG
The DNA here is from genome assembly GCF_028564815.1 of Eubalaena glacialis. Taxonomy (NCBI): domain Eukaryota; kingdom Metazoa; phylum Chordata; class Mammalia; order Artiodactyla; family Balaenidae; genus Eubalaena; species Eubalaena glacialis. The sequence continues at coordinate 2,067,648 of NW_026871555.1, read as the reverse complement.
GTACACGTTAGGATTAGGGTATTTATTAAACCTATCCCACTCTCTAGATACCACTTAGCACGTAAAGGAATATTATTTAGGGTCCAGCCATGGAGAAGATTTTCGTTACTAGGATAAGATAAAGAGTAAACACATTATAAAAAAATCACATTAGGATTTTCTTTTTAACCTGTTCCTTAAAACACTAGTGCTTAGGAAATCTAATGGAGGCAAAAGCAGTCAAGGGTAGTTTAGGGTTAGGGTTAGGGTTAGGGTTAGTGTTAGGGTTAGGGTACGGCTTAGGGTATGGGATAGGGTATGGGTGAGGGTACGGCATAGGGTAGGGTTTAGGGTTAGGGTTAGTGTTAGGGTTAGGGTTAGGGTATGGCTTAGGGTACGGGTGAGGGTACTGTGTAGGTCATTGGTTAGGGTTAGGTTAAGGCTTAGGATACAGGTTATTGTATGGGTTAGGGTACGGCGCAGGGTATGGGTAAGGGTTAGGGTTAGGGTTAGGGTTAGAGTTAGGGTACGGCTTAGGGTACGGGTTAGGGTACGGGTGAGGGTACGGCGTAGGGTATGGGTTAGGGTTAGGGTTAGGGTTAGTGTTAGTGTTAGGGTTAGGGTACGGCTTAGCGTATGGGATAGGGTACGGGTGAGGGTACGGCGTAGGGTAGGGGTTAGGGTTAGAGTTAGGGTTAGGGTTGGGGTTAGGGTACGGCTTAGGGTACGGGTGAGGGTACGGGTGAGGGTACTGCGTAGGGTATTGGTTAGGGTTAGGATACGGCTTAGGATACGGGTTAGGGTACGGGTTAGGGTATGGCGTAGGGTATGGGTTAGGGTTAGGGTTAGGGTTAGGGTTAGGGTTAGGGTACGGCTTAGGATACGGGTTAGGGTACGGGTGAGGGTACGGCGTAGCGTATGGGTTAGGGTTAGGGTTAGGGTACGTCTTAGGGTACGGGTTAGGGTACGGGTGAGGGTACGGCGTAGGGTAAGGTTTAGGGTTAGGGTTAGGGTTAGGGTTAGTTTTAGGGTTAGGGATTGGTTTAGGGTACGGGTTAGGATTAGCGTACCTGTTAGGGTTAGGTTTTCGGTTAGGGTTAGGGTACGCGTTAGGGTTAGGGTATGGGTTAGGGTTAGGGTACACGTTAGGATTAGGGTATTTATTAAACCTATCCCACTCTCTAGATACCACTTAGCACGTAAAGGAATATTATTAGGGATCCAGCCATGGAGAAGATTTTAGTCACTAGGATAAGATAAAGAATAAACACATTATAAAAAAATCACATTAGGATTTTCTTTTTAACCTGTTCCTTAAAACACTAGTGCTTAGGAAATCTAATAGAGGCAAAAGCAATCAAGGGTAGTTTAGGGTTAGGGTTAGGGTTAGGGTTAGTGTTAGGGTTAGGGTACGGCTTAGGGTATGGGATAGGGTACGGGTGAGGGTACGGCGTAGGGTAGGGGTTAAGGTTAGGCTTAGGGTTATGGTTAGGGTATGGCTTAGGGTACGGGTGAGGGTACGGGTGAGGGTACTGCGTAGGGTATTGCTTAGGGTTAGGGTACGGCTTAGGATACGTGTTAGGGTACGGGTTAGGGTACGGCGTAGAGTGTGGGTTAGGGTTAGGGTTAGTGTTAGGGTTAGGGTTACGGTACGTCTTAGGGTACGTGTTAGGGTACGGGTGAGGGTACGGCGTAGGTTATGGGTTAGGGTTAGGGTTAGGGTTAGGGTACGGCTTAGGATACGGGTTAGGGTACGGGTGAGGGTACGGCGTAGGTTATGGGTTAGGGTTAGGGTTAGTGTTAGGGTTATGGTATGGCTTAGGTTATGGGATAGGGTACAGGTGAGGGTATGGCATAGGGTAGGTGTTAGGGTTAGGGTTAGGGTTAGGGTTAGGGTTAGGGTACGGCTTAGGGCACGGGTGAGGCTATGGGTGAGGATACTGCGTAGGGTATTGGTTAGGGTTAGGGTACGGCTTAGGATACGGGTTAGGGTACGTGTTAGGGTATGGCGTACGGTATGGGTTAGGGTTAGGGTTAGGGTTAGGGTTAGGGTTAGGGTTAGGGTACGGGTGAGGTTACGGCATAGGGTATAGTTTAGGGTTAGTGTTAGGGTTAGGGTACGGCTTAGGATACGGGTTAGGGTACGGGTGAGGGTACGGCGTAGCATATGGTTTAGGGTTAGGGTTAGGGTACGGCTTAGGGTACGGGTTAGGGTACGGGTGAGGGTACGGCGTAGGGTAAGGGTTAGGGTTAGGGTTAGGGTTAGGGTTAGTTTTAGGGTTAGGGATTGGTTTAGGGTACGGGTTAGGATTAGCGTACGTGTTAGGGTTAGGTTTTTTGTTAGGGTTAGGGTACGCGTTAGGGTTAGGGTATGGGTTAGGTTTAGGGTACACGTTAGGATTAGGGTATTTATTAAACCTATCCCACTCTCTAGATACCACTTAGCACGTAACGGAATATTATTAGGGATCCAGCCATGGAGAAGATTTTAGTCACTAGGATAAGATAAAGAATAAACACATTATAAAAAAATCACATTAGGATTTTCTTTTTAACCTGTTCCTTAAAACACTAGTGCTTAGGAAATCTAATAGAGGCAAAAGCAATCAAGGGTAGTTTAGGGTTAGGGTTAGGGTTAGGGTTAGTGTTAGGGTTAGGGTACGGCTTAGGGTATGGGATAGGGTACGGGTGAGGGTACGGCGTAGGGTAGGAGTTAGGGTAAGGGTTAGGGTACGGCTTAGGGTACGGGTTAGGTTACGGGTGAGGGTACGGCGTAGGGTATGGGTTAGGGTTAGGGTTAGGGTTAGTGTTAGTGTTAGGGTTAGGGTACGGCTTAGCGTATGGGATAGGGTACGGGTGAGGTTACGGCGTAGGGTAGGGGTTAGGGTTAGGGTTAGGGTTAGGGTTAGGGTATGGCTTAGGGTACGGGTGAGGGTACGGGTGAGGGTACTGCGTAGGGTATTGGTTAGGGTTAGGGTACGGCTTAGGATACGTGTTAGGGTACGGGTTAGGGTACGGCGTAGAGTGTGGGTTAAGGTTAGGGTTAGTGTTAGGGTTAGGGTTACGGTACGTCTTAGGGTATGTGTTAGGGTACGGGTGAGGGTACGGCGTAGGTTATGGGTTAGGGTTAGGGTTAGGGTTAGGGTTAGGGTACGGCTTAGGATACGGGTTAGGGTACGGGTGAGGGTACGGCGTACGTTATGGGTTAGGGTTAGGGTTAGTGTTAGGGTTATGGTACGGCTTAGGTTATGGGATAGGGTACAGGTGAGGGTATGGCATAGGGTAGGGGTTAGGGTTAGGGTTAGGGTTAGGGTTAGGGTTAGGGTACGGCTTAGGGTACGGGTGAGGCTATGGGTGAGGATACTGCGTAGGGTATTGGTTAGGGTTAGGGTACGGCTTAGGATACGGGTTAGGGTACGTGTTAGGGTATGGCGTACGGTATGGGTTAGGGTTAGGGTTAGGGTTAGGGTTAGGGTTAGGGTTAGGGTACGGCTTAGGGTACGGGTTATGGTACGGGTGAGGTTACGGCGTAGGGTATAGTTTAGGGTTAGGGTTAGGGTTAGGGTACGGCTTAGGATACGGGTTAGGGTACGGGTGAGGGTACGGCTTAGGGTACGGGTTAGGGTACGGGTGAGGGTACGGTGTAGGTTATGGGTTAGGGTTAGGGTTAGGGTTAGGGTTAGTTTTAGGGTTAGGGATTGGTTTAGGGTACGGGTTAGGATTAGCATACGTGTTCGGGTTAGGGTTTTGGTTAGGGTTAGGGTACGCGTTAGGGTTAGGGTATGGGTTAGGTTTAGGGTACACTTTAGGATTAGGGTATTTATTAAACCTATCCCACTCTCTAGATACCACTTAGCACGTAAAGGAATATTATTAGGGATCCAGCCATGGAGAAGATTTTAGTCACTAGGATAAGATAAAGAATAAACACATTATAAAAAAATCACATTAGGATTTTCTTTTTAACCTGTTCCTTAAAACACTAGTGCTTAGGAAATCTAATGGAGGCAAAAGCAGTGAAGGGTAGTTTAGGGTTAGGGTTAGGGTTAGGGTTAGTGTTAGGGTTAGGGTACGGCTTAGGGTATGGGATAGGGTATGGGTGAGGATACGGCATAGGGTAGGGTTTAGGGTTAAGGTTAGTGTTAGGGTTAGGGTTAGGGTATGGCTTAGGGTACGGGTGAGGGTACTGTGTAGGTCATTGGTTAGGGTTAGGTTAAGGCTTAGGATACAGGTTATTGTATGGGTTAGCGTACGGCGCAGGGTATGGGTAAGGGTTAGGGTTAGGGTTAGGGTTAGAGTTAGGGTACGGCTTAAGGTACGGGTTAGGGTACGGGTGAGGGTACGGCGTAGTGTATAGGTTAGGGTTAGGGTTAGGGTACGGCTTTGGGTACGGGTTAGGTTACGGGTGAGGGTACGGCGTAGGGTATGGGTTAGGGTTAGGGTTAGGGTTAGTGTTAGTGTTAGGGTTAGGGTACGGCTTAGCGTATGGGATAGGGTACGGGTGAGGGTACGGCCTAGGGTAGGGGTTAGGGTTAGAGTTAGGGTTAGGGTTGGGGTTAGGGTACGGCTTAGGGTACGGGTGAGGGTACGGGTGAGGGTACTGCGTAGGGTATTGGTTAGGGTTAGGATACGGCTTAGGATACGGGTTAGGGTACGGGTTATGGTATGGCGTAGGGTATGGGTTAGGGTTAGGGTTAGGGTTAGGGTTAGGGTACGGCTTAGAATACGGGTTAGGGTACGGGTGAGGGTACGGCGTAGCGTATGGGTTAGGGTTAGGGTTAGGGTACGTCTTAGGGTACGGGTTAGGGTACGGGTGAGGGTACGGCGTAGGGTAAGGGTTAGGGTTAGGGTTAGGGTTAGGGTTAGTTTTAGGGTTAGGGATTGGTTTAGGGTACGGGTTAGGATTAGCGTACGTGTTAGGGTTAGGTTTTTTGTTAGGGTTAGGGTACGCGTTAGGGTTAGGGTATGGGTTAGGTTTAGGGTACACGTTAGGATTAGGGTATTTATTAAACCTATCCCACTCTCTAGATACCACTTAGCACGTAAAGGAATATTATTAGGGATCCAGCCATGGAGAAGATTTTAGTCACTAGGATAAGATAAAGAATAAACACATTATAAAAAAATCACATTAGGATTTTCTTTTTAACCTGTTCCTTAAAACACTAGTGCTTAGGAAATCTAATAGAGGCAAAAGCAATCAAGGGTAGTTTAGGGTTAGGGTTAGGGTTAGGGTTAGTGTTAGGGTTAGGGTACGGCTTAGGGTTTGGGATAGGGTACGGGTGAGGGTATGGCGTAGGGTAGGAGTTAGGGTAAGGGTTAGGGTACGGCTTAGGGTACGGGTTAGGTTACGGGTGAGGGTACGGCGTAGGGTATGGGTTAGGGTTAGGGTTAGGGTTAGTGTTAGTGTTAGGGTTAGGGTACGGCTTAGCGTATGGGATAGGGTACGGGTGAGGTTACGGCGTAGGGTAGGGGTTAGGGTTAGGGTTAGGGTTAGGGTTAGGGTATGGCTTAGGGTACGGGTGAGGGTACGGGTGAGGGTACTGCGTAGGGTATTGGTTAGGGTTAGGGTACGGCTTAGGATACGTGTTAGGGTACGGGTTAGGGTACGGCGTAGAGTGTGGGTTAAGGTTAGGGTTAGTGTTAGGGTTAGGGTTACGGTACGTCTTAGGGTATGTGTTAGGGTACGGGTGAGGGTACGGCGTAGGTTATGGGTTAGGGTTAGGGTTAGGGTTAGGGTACGGCTTAGGATACGGGTTAGGGTACGGGTGAGGGTACGGCGTAGGTTATGGGTTAGGGTTAGGGTTAGTGTTAGGGTTATGGTACGGCTTAGGTTATGGGATAGGGTACAGGTGAGGGTATGGCATAGGGTAGGGGTTAGGGTTAGGGTTAGGGTTAGGGTTAGGGTTAGGGTACGGCTTAGGGTACGGTTGAGGCTATGGGTGAGGATACTGCGTAGGGTATTGGTTAGGGTTAGGGTACGGCTTAGGATACGGGTTAGGGTACGTGTTAGGGTATGGCGTACGGTATGGGTTAGGGTTAGGGTTAGGGTTAGGGTTAGGGTTAGGGTTAGGGTACGGCTTAGGGTACGGGTTAGGGTACGGGTGAGGTTACGGCGTAGGGTATAGTTTAGGGTTAGGGTTAGGGTTAGGGTACGGCTTAGGATACGGGTTAGGGTACGGGTGAGGGTACGGCTTAGGGTACGGGTTAGGGTACGGGTGAGGGTACGGTGTAGGTTATGGGTTAGGGTTAGGGTTAGGGTTAGGGTTAGTTTTAGGGTTAGGGATTGGTTTAGGATACGGGTTAGGATTAGCATACGTGTTCGGGTTAGGGTTTTGGTTAGGGTTAGGGTACGCGTTAGGGTTAGGGTATGGGTTAGGTTTAGGGTACACTTTAGGATTAGGGTATTTATTAAACCTATCCCACTCTCTAGATACCACTTAGCACGTAAAGGAATATTATTTGGGGTTCAGCCATGGAGAAGATTTTAGTCACTAGGATAAGATAAAGAATAAACACATTATAAAAAAATCACATAAGGTTTTCTTTTTAACCTGTTCCTTAAAACACTAGTGTTTAGGAAATCTAATGGAGGCAAAAGCAGTAAAGGGTAGTTTAGGGTTAGGGTTAGGGTTAGGGTTAGGGTAGGGCTTAGGATACCGGTGAGGGTACTGGTGAGGGTACTGCGTAGGTTATTGGTTGGGGTTAGGGTACGGCTTAGGATACGGGTTAGGATATGGGTTAGGTTACGGCGTTGGGTATGGGTGAGGGTTAGGGTTAGGGTTAGGGTAAGGCTTTGGGTACGGGTTAGGGTACGGGTGAGGGTACGGCGTAGGGTAGAGGTTAGGGTTAGGTTTAGGGTTAGGGTACGGCTTAGGATACGGGTTACGGTATGGGTGAGGGTACGGCGTAGCGTATGGGTTAGGGTTAGGGTTAGGGTTAGGGTTAGTTTTAGGGTTAGGGATTGGTTTAGGGTACGGGTGAGGATTAGCGTACGTGTTAGGGTTAGGGTTTGGGTTAGGGTTAGGGTACGCATTAGGGTTAGGGTTAGGGTACACGTTAGGATTAGGGTATTTATTAAACCTATCCCACTCTCTAGATACCACTTAGCACGTAAAGGAATATTATTTAGGGTCCAGCCATGGAGAAGATTTTCGTTACTAGGATAAGATAAAGAATAAACACATTATAAAAAAATCACATTAGGATTTTCTTTTTAACCTGTTCCTTAAAACACTAGTGCTTAGGAAATCTAATGGAGGCAAAAGCAGTCAAGGGTAGTTTAGGGTTAGGGTTAGGGTTAGGGTTAGTGTTAGGGTTAGGGTACGGCTTAGGGTATGGGATAGGGTATGGGTGAGGGTACGGCATAGTGTAGGGTTTAGGGTTAGGGTTAGTGTTAGGGTTAGGGTTAGGGTATGGCTTAGGGTACGGGTTAGGGTACTGTGTAGGTCATTGGTTAGGGTTAGGTTAAGGCTTAGGATACAGGTTATTGTATGGGTTAGGGTACGGCGCAGGGTATGGGTAAGGGTTAGGGTTAGGGTTAGGGTTAGAGTTAGGGTACGGCTTAGGGTACGGGTTAGGGTACGGGTGAGGGTACGGCGTAGTGTATAGGTTAGGGTTAGGGTTAGGGTACGGCTTTGGGTACGGGTTAGGTTACGGGTGAGGGTACGGCGTAGGGTATGGGTTAGGGTTAGGGTTAGGGTTAGTGTTAGTGTTAGGGTTAGGGTACGGCTTAGCGTATGGGATAGGGTACGGGTGAGGGTACGGCCTAGGGTAGGGGTTAGGGTTAGAGTTAGGGTTAGGGTTGGGGTTAGGGTACGGCTTAGGGTACGGGTGAGGGTACGGGTGAGGGTACTGCGTAGGGTATTGGTTAGGGTTAGGATACGGCTTAGGATACGGGTTAGGGTACGGGTTATGGTATGGCGTAGGGTATGGGTTAGGGTTAGGGTTAGGGTTAGGGTTAGGGTACGGCTTAGAATATGGGTTAGGGTACGGGTGAGGGTACGGCGTAGCGTATGGGTTAGGGTTAGGGTTAGGGTACGTCTTAGGGTACGGGTTAGGGTACGGGTGAGGGTACGGCGTAGGGTAAGGGTTAGGGTTAGGGTTAGGGTTAGGGTTAGTTTTAGGGTTAGGGATTGGTTTAGGGTACGGGTTAGGATTAGCGTACGTGTTAGGGTTAGTTTTTTTGTTAGGGTTAGGGTACGCGTTAGGGTTAGGGTATGGGTTAGGTTTAGGGTACACGTTAGGATTAGGGTATTTATTAAACCTATCCCACTCTCTAGATACCACTTAGCACGTAAAGGAATATTATTAGGGATCCAGCCATGGAGAAGATTTTAGTCACTAGGATAAGATAAAGAATAAACACATTATAAAAAAATCACATCAGGATTTTCTTTTTAACCTGTTCCTTAAAACACTAGTGCTTAGGAAATCTAATAGAGGCAAAAGCAATCAAGGGTAGTTTAGGGTTAGGGTTAGGGTTAGGGTTAGTGTTAGGGTTAGGGTACGGCTTAGGGTATGGGATAGGGTACGGGTGAGGGTACGGCGTAGGGTAGGGGTTAGGGTAAGGGTTAGGGTACGGCTTAGGGTACGGGTTAGGTTACGGGTGAGGGTACGGCGTAGGGTATGGGTTAGGGTTAGGGTTAGGGTTAGTGTTAGTGTTAGGGTTAGGGTACGGCTTAGCGTATGGGATAGGGTACGGGTGAGGGTACGGCGTAGGGTAGGGGTTAGGGTTAGGGTTAGGGTTAGGGTTAGGGTATGGCTTAGGGTACGGGTGAGGGTACGGGTGAGGGTACTGCGTAGGGTATTGGTTAGGGTTAGGGTACGGCTTAGGATACGTGTTAGGGTACGGGTTAGGGTACGGCGTAGAGTGTGGGTTAAGGTTAGGGTTAGTGTTAGGGTTAGGGTTACGGTACGTCTTAGGGTATGTGTTATGGTACGGGTGAGGGTACGGCGTAGGTTATGGGTTAGGGTTAGGGTTAGGGTTAGGGTACGGCTTAGGATACGGGTTAGGGTACGGGTGAGGGTACGGCGTAGGTTATGGGTTAGGGTTAGGGTTAGTGTTAGGGTTATGGTACGGCTTAGGTTATGGGATAGGGTACAGGTGAGGGTATGGCATAGGGTAGGGGTTAGGGTTAGGGTTAGGGTTAGGGTTAGGGTTAGGGTACGGCTTAGGGTACGGGTGAGGCTATGGGTGAGGATACTGCGTAGGGTATTGTTTAGGGTTAGGGTACGGCTTAGGATACGGGTTAGGGTACGTGTTAGGGTATGGCGTACGGTATGGGTTAGGGTTAGGGTTAGGGTTAGGGTTAGGGTTAGGGTTAGGGTACGGCTTAGGGTACGGGTTAGGGTACGGGTGAGGTTACGGCGTAGGGTATAGTTTAGGGTTAGGGTTAGGGTTAGGGTACGGCTTAGGATACGGGTTAGGGTACGGGTGAGGGTACGGCTTAGGGTACGGGTTAGGGTACGGGTGAGGGTACGGTGTAGGTTATGGGTTAGGGTTAGGGTTAGGGTTAGGGTTAGTTTTAGGGTTAGGGATTGGTTTAGGGTACGGGTTAGGATTAGCATACGTGTTCGGGTTAGGGTTTTGGTTAGGGTTAGGGTACGCGTTAGGGTTAGGGTATGGGTTAGGTTTAGGGTACACTTTAGGATTAGGGTATTTATTAAACCTATCCCACTCTCTAGATACCACTTAGCACGTAAAGGAATATTATTTGGGGTTCAGCCATGGAGAAGATTTTAGTCACTAGGATAAAATAAAGAATAAACACATTATAAAAAAATCACATAAGGTTTTCTTTTTAACCTGTTCCTTAAAACACTAGTGTTTAGGAAATCTAATGGAGGCAAAAGCAGTAAAGGGTAGTTTAGGGTTAGGGTTAGGGTTAGGGTTAGGGTAGGGCTTAGGATACCGGTGAGGGTACTGGTGAGGGTACTGCGTAGGTTATTGGTTAGGGTTAGGGTACGGCTTAGGATACGGGTTAGGATATGGGTTAGGTTACGGCGTTGGGTATGGGTGAGGGTTAGGGTTAGGGTTAGGGTAAGGCTTTGGGTACGGGTTAGGGTACGGGTGAGGGTACGGCGTAGGGTAGAGGTTAGGGTTAGGTTTAGGGTTAGGGTACGGCTTAGGATACGGGTTAGGGTATGGGTGAGGGTACGGCGTAGCGTATGGGTTAGGGTTAGGGTTAGGGTTAGGGTTAGTTTTAGGGTTAGGGATTGGTTTAGGGTACGGGTGAGGATTAGCGTACGTGTTAGGGTTAGGGTTTGGGTTAGGGTTAGGGTACGCATTAGGGTTAGGGTTAGGGTACACGTTAGGATTAGGGTATTTATTAAACCTATCCCACTCTCTAGATACCACTTAGCACGTAAAGGAATATTATTTAGGGTCCAGCCATGGAGAAGATTTTCGTTACTAGGATAAGATAAAGAATAAACACATTATAAAAAAATCACATTAGGATTTTCTTTTTAACCTGTTCCTTAAAACACTAGTGCTTAGGAAATCTAATGGAGGCAAAAGCAGTCAAGGGTAGTTTAGGGTTAGGGTTAGGGTTAGGGTTAGTGTTAGGGTTAGGGTACGGCTTAGGGTATGGGATAGGGTATGGGTGAGGGTACGGCATAGGGTAGGGTTTAGGGTTAGGGTTAGTGTTAGGGTTAGGGTTAGGGTATGGCTTAGGGTACGGGTGAGGGTACTGTGTAGGTCATTGGTTAGGGTTAGGTTAAGGCTTAGGATACAGGTTATTGTATGGGTTAGGGTACGGCGCAGGGTATGGGTAAGGGTTAGGGTTAGGGTTAGGGTTAGAGTTAGGGTACGGCTTAGGGTACGGGTTAGGGTACGGGTGAGGGTACGGCGTAGTGTATAGGTTAGGGTTAGGGTTAGGGTACGGCTTAGGGTACGGGTTAGGGTACGGGTGAGGGTACGGCGTAGTGTATAGGTTAGGGTTAGGGTTAGGGTACGGCTTTGGGTACGGTTTAGGTTACGGGTGAGGGTACGGCGTAGGGTATGGGTTAGGGTTAGGGTTAGGGTTAGTGTTAGTGTTAGGGTTAGGGTACGGCTTAGCGTATGGGATAGGGTACGGGTGAGGGTACGGCCTAGGGTAGGGGTTAGGGTTAGAGTTAGGGTTAGGGTTTGGGTTAGGGTACGGCTTAGGGTACGGGTGAGGGTACGGGTGAGGGTACTGCGTAGGGTATTGGTTAGGGTTAGGATACGGCTTAGGATACGGGTTAGGGTACGGGTTATGGTATGGCGTAGGGTATGGGTTAGGGTTAGGGTTTGGGTTAGGGTTAGGGTACGGCTTAGAATATGGGTTAGGGTACGGGTGAGGGTACGGCGTAGCGTATGGGTTAGGGTTAGGGTACGTCTTAGGGTACGGGTTAGGGTACGGGTGAGGGTACGGCGTAGGGTAAGGGTTAGGGTTAGGGTTAGGGTTAGGGTTAGTTTTAGGGTTAGGGATTGGTTTAGGGTACGGGTTAGGATTAGCGTACGTGTTAGGGTTAGGTTTTTTGTTAGGGTTAGGGTACGCGTTAGGGTTAGGGTATGGGTTAGGTTTAGGGTACACGTTAGGATTAGGGTATTTATTAAACCTATCCCACTCTCTAGATACCACTTAGCACGTAAAGGAATATTATTAGGGATCCAGCCATGGAGAAGATTTTAGTCACTAGGATAAGATAAAGAATAAACACATTATAAAAAAATCACATCAGGATTTTCTTTTTAACCTGTTCCTTAAAACACTAGTGCTTAGGAAATCTAATAGAGGCAAAAGCAATCAAGGGTAGTTTAGGGTTAGGGTTAGGGTTAGGGTTAGTGTTAGGGTTAGGGTACGGCTTAGGGTATGGGATAGGGTACGGGTGAGGGTACGGCGTAGGGTAGGGGTTAGGGTAAGGGTTAGGGTACGGCTTAGGGTACGGGTTAGGTTACGGGTGAGGGTACGGCATAGGGTATGGGTTAGGGTTAGGGTTAGGGTTAGTGTTAGTGTTAGGGTTAGGGTACGGCTTAGCGTATGGGATAGGGTACGGGTGAGGGTACGGCGTAGGGTAGGGGTTAGGGTTAGGGTTAGGGTTAGGGTTAGGGTATGGCTTAGGGTACGGGTGAGGGTACGGGTGAGGTTACTGCGTAGGGTATTGGTTAGGGTTAGGGTACGGCTTAGGATACGTGTTAGGGTACGGGTTAGGGTACGGCGTAGAGTGTGGGTTAAGGTTAGGGTTAGTGTTAGGGTTAGGGTTACGGTACGTCTTAGGGTATGTGTTAGGGTACGGGTGAGGGTACGGCGTAGGTTATGGGTTAGGGTTAGGGTTAGGGTTAGGGTACGGCTTAAGATACGGGTTAGGGTACGGGTGAGGGTACGGCGTAGGTTATGGGTTAGGGTTAGGGTTAGTGTTAGGGTTATGGTATGGCTTAGGTTATGGGATAGGGTACAGGTGAGGGTATGGCATAGGGTAGGGGTTAGGGTTAGGGTTAGGGTTAGGGTTAGGGTTAGGGTACGGCTTAGGGTACGGGTGAGGCTATGGGTGAGGATACTGCGTAGGGTATTGTTTAGGGTTAGGGTACGGCTTAGGATACGGGTTAGGGTACCTGTTAGGGTATGGCGTACGGTATGGGTTAGGGTTAGGGTTAGGGTTAGGGTTAGGGTTAGGGTTAGGGTACGGCTTAGGGTACGGGTTATGGTACGGGTGAGGTTACGGCGTAGGGTATAGTTTAGGGTTAGGGTTAGGGTTAGGGTACGGCTTAGGATACGGGTTAGGGTACGGGTGAGGTACGGCTTAGGGTACGGGTTAGGGTACGGGTGAGGGTACGGTGTAGGTTATGGGTTAGGGTTAGGGTTAGGGTTAGGGTTAGTTTTAGGGTTAGGGATTGGTTTAGGGTACGGGTTAGGATTAGCATACGTGTTCGGGTTAGGGTTTTGGTTAGGGTTAGGGTACGCTTTAGGGTTAGGGTATGGGTTAGGTTTAGGGTACACTTTAGGATTAGGGTATTTATTAAACCTATCCCACTCTCTAGATACCACTTAGCACGTAAAGGAATATTATTTGGGGTTCAGCCATGGAGAAGATTTTAGTCACTAGGATAAGATAAAGAATAAACACATTATAAAAAAATCACATAAGGTTTTCTTTTTAACCTGTTCCTTAAAACACTAGTGTTTAGGAAATCTAATGGAGGCAAAAGCAGTAAAGGGTAGTTTAGGGTTAGGGTTAGGGTTAGGGTTAGGGTAGGGCTTAGGATACCGGTGAGGGTACTGGTGAGGGTACTGCGTAGGTTATTGGTTAGGGTTAGGGTACGGCTTAGGATACGGGTTAGGATATGGGTTAGGTTACGGCGTTGGGTATGGGTGAGGGTTAGGGTTAGGGTTAGGGTAAGGCTTTGGGTACGGGTTAGGGTACGGGTGAGGGTACGGCGTAGGGTAGAGGTTAGGGTTCGGTTTAGGGTTAGGGTACGGCTTAGGATACGGGTTAGGGTATGGGTGAGGGTACGGCGTAGCGTATGGGTTAGGGTTAGGGTTAGGGTTAGGGTTAGTTTTAGGGTTAGGGATTGGTTTAGGGTACAGGTGAGGATTAGCGTACGTGTTAGGGTTAGGGTTTGGGTTAGGGTTAGGGTACGCATTAGGGTTAGGGTTAGGGTACACGTTAGGATTAGGGTATTTATTAAACCTATCCCACTCTCTAGATACCACTTAGCACGTAAAGGAATATTATTTAGGGTCCAGCCATGGAGAAGATTTTCGTTACTAGGATAAGATAAAGAATAAACACATTATAAAAAAATCACATTAGGATTTTCTTTTTAACCTGTTCCTTAAAACACTAGTGCTTAGGAAATCTAATGGAGGCAAAAGCAGTCAAGGGTAGTTTAGGGTTAGGGTTAGGGTTAGGGTTAGGGTTAGGGTTAGGGTACGGCTTAGGGTATGGGATAGGGTATGGGTGAGGGTACGGCATAGGGTAGTGTTTAGGGTTAGGGTTAGTGTTAGGGTTAGGGTTAGGGCATGGCTTAGGGTACGGGTGAGGGTACTGTGTAGGTCATTGGTTAGGGTTAGGTTAAGGCTTAGGATACAGGTTATTGTATGGGTTAGGGTACGGCGCAGGGTATGGGTAAGGGTTAGGGTTAGGGTTAGGGTTAGAGTTAGGGTACGGCTTAGGGTACGGGTTAGGGTACGGGTGAGGGTACGGCATAGTGTATAGGTTAGGGTTAGGGTTAGGTTACGGCTTTGGGTACGGGTTAGGTTACGGGTGAGGGTACGGCGTAGGGTATGGGTTAGGGTTAGGGTTAGGGTTAGTGTTAGTGTTAGGGTTAGGGTACGGCTTAGTGTATGGGATAGGGTACGGGTGAGGGTACGGCGTAGGGTAGGGGTTAGGGTTAGAGTTAGGGTTAGGGTTGGGTTTAGGGTACGGCTTAGGGTACGGGTGAGGGTACGGGTGAGGGTACTGCGTAGGGTATTGGTTAGGGTTAGGATACGGCTTAGGATACGGGTTAGGTTACGGGTTATGGTATGGCGTAGGGTATGGGTTAGGGTTAGGGTTAGGGTTAGGGTTAGGGTACGGCTTAGAATACGGGTTAGGGTACGGGTGAGGGTACGGCGTAGCGTATGGGTTAGGGTTAGGGTTAGGGTACGTCTTAGGGTACGGGTTAGGGTACGGGTGAGGGTACGGCGTAGGGTAAGGGTTAGGGTTAGGGTTAGGGTTAGGGTTAGTTTTAGGGTTAGGGATTGGTTTAGGGTACGGGTTAGGATTAGCGTACCTGTTAGGGTTAGGTTTTTTGTTAGGGTTAGGGTACGCGTTAGGGTTAGGGTATGGGTTAGGTTTAGGGTACACGTTAGGATTAGGGTATTTATTAAATCTATCCCACTCTCTAGATACCACTTAGCACGTAAAGGAATATTATTTGGGGTTCAGCCATGGAGAAGATTTTAGTCACTAGGATAAGATAAAGAATAAACACATTATAAAAAAATCACATAAGGTTTTCTTTTTAACCTGTTCCTTAAAACACTAGTGTTTAGGAAATCTAATGGAGGCAAAAGCAGTAAAGGGTAGTTTAGGGTTAGGGTTAGGGTTAGGGTTAGGGGAGGGCTTAGGATACCGGTGAGGGTACTGGTGAGGGTACTGCGTAGGTTATTGGTTAGGGTTAGGATACGGCTTAGGATACGGGTTAGGATATGGGTTAGGTTACGGCGTTGGGTATGGGTGAGGGTTAGGGTTAGGGTTAGGGTAAGGCTTTGCGTACGGGTTAGGGTACGGGTGAGGGTACGGCGTGGGGTAGAGGTTAGGGTTAGGTTTAGGGTTAGGGTACGGCTTAGGATACGGGTTAGGGTATGGGTGAGGGTACGGCGTAGCGTATGGGTTAGGGTTAGGGTTAGGGTTAGGGTTAGTTTTAAGGTTAGGGATTGGTTTAGGGTACGGGTGAGGATTAGCGTACGTGTTAGGGTTAGGGTTTGGGTTAGGGTTAGGGTACGCATTAGGGTTAGGGTTAGGGTACACGTTAGGATTAGGGTATTTATTAAACCTATCCCACTCTCTAGATACCACTTAGCACGTAAAGGAATATTATTTAGGGTCCAGCCATGGAGAAGATTTTCGTTACTAGGATAAGATAAAAATAAACACATTATAAAAAAATCACATTAGGATTTTCTTTTTAACCTGTTCCTTAAAACACTAGTGCTTAGGAAATCTAATGGAGGCAAAAGCAGTCAAGGGTAGTTTAGGGTTAGGGTTAGGGTTAGGGTTAGTGTTAGGGTTAGGGTACGGCTTAGGGTATGGGATAGGGTATGGGTGAGGGTACGGCATAGGGTAGGGTTTAGGGTTAGGGTTAGTGTTAGGGTTAGGGTTAGGGTATGGCTTAGGGTACGGGTGAGGGTACTGTGTAGGTCATTGGTTAGGGTTAGGTTAAGGCTTAGGATACAGGTTATTGTATGGGTTAGGGTACGGCGCAGGGTATGGGTAAGGGTTAGGGTTAGGGTTAGGGTTAGAGTTAGGGTACGGCTTAGGGTACGGGTTAGGGTACAGGTGAGGGTACGGCGTAGTGTATAGGTTAGGGTTAGGGTTAGGGTACGGCTTTGGGTACGGGTTAGGTTACGGGTGAGGGTACGGCGTAGGGTATGGGTTAGGGTTAGGGTTAGGGTTAGTGTTAGTGTTAGGGTTAGGGTACGGCTTAGCGTATGGGATAGGGTACGGGTGAGGGTACGGCGTAGGGTAGGGGTTAGGGTTAGAGTTAGGGTTAGGGTTGGGGTTAGGGTACGGCTTAGGGTACGGGTGAGGGTACGGGTGAGGGTACTGCGTAGGGTATTGGTTAGGGTTAGGATACGGCTTAGGATACGGGTTAGGGTACGGGTTATGGTATGGCGTAGGGTATGGGTTAGGGTTAGGGTTAGGGTTAGGGTTAGGGTACGGCTTAGAATACGGGTTAGGGTACGGGTGAGGGTACGGCGTAGCGTATGGGTTAGGGTTAGGGTTAGGGTACGTCTTAGGGTACAGGTTAGGGTACGGGTGAGGGTACGGCGTAGGGTAAGGGTTAGGGTTAGGGTTAGGGTTAGGGTTAGTTTTAGGGTTAGGGATTGGTTTAGGGTACGGGTTAGGATTAGCGTACGTGTTAGGGTTAGGTTTTTTGTTAGGGTTAGGGTACGCGTTAGGGTTAGGGTATGGGTTAGGTTTAGGGTACACGTTAGGATTAGGGTATTTATTAAACCTATCCCACTCTCTAGATACCACTTAGCACGTAAAGGAATATTATTAGGGATCCAGCCATGGAGAAGATTTTAGTCACTAGGATAAGATAAAGAATAAACACATTATAAAAAAATCACATTAGGATTTTCTTTTTAACCTGTTCCTTAAAACACTAGTGCTTAGGAAATCTAATAGAGGCAAAAGCAATCAAGGGTAGTTTAGGGTTAGGGTTAGGGTTAGGGTTAGTGTTAGGGTTAGGGTACGGCTTAGGGTATGGGATAGGGTACGGGTGAGGGTACGGCGTAGGGTAGGAGTTAGGGTAAGGGTTAGGGTACGGCTTAGGGTACGGGTTAGTTTACGGGTGAGGGTACGGCGTAGGGTATGGGTTAGGGTTAGGGTTAGGGTTAGTGTTAGTGTTAGGGTTAGGGTACGGCTTAGCGTATGGGATAGGGTACGGGTGAGGTTACGGCGTAGGGTAGGGGTTAGGGTTAGGGTTAGGGTTAGGGTTAGGGTATGGCTTAGGGTACGGGTGAGGGTACGGGTGAGGGTACTGCGTAGGGTATTGGTTAGGGTTAGGGTACGGCTTAGGATACGTGTTAGGGTACGGGTTAGGGTACGGCGTAGAGTGTGGGTTAAGGTTAGGGTTAGTGTTAGGGTTAGGGTTACGGTACGTCTTAGGGTATGTGTTAGGGTACGGGTGAGGGTACGGCGTAGGTTATGGGTTAGGGTTAGGGTTAGGGTTAGGGTTAGGGTACGGCTTAGGATACGGGTTAGGGTACGGGTGAGGGTACGGCGTAGGTTATGGGTTAGGGTTAGGGTTAGTGTTAGGGTTATGGTACGGCTTAGGTTATGGGATAGGGTACAGGTGAGGGTATGGCATAGGGTAGGGGTTAGGGTTAGGGTTAGGGTTAGGGTTAGGGTTAGGGTACGGCTTAGGGTACGGGTGAGGCTATGGGTGAGGATACTGCGTAGGGTATTGGTTAGGGTTAGGGTACGGCTTAGGATACGGGTTAGGGTACGTGTTAGGGTATGGCGTACGGTATGGGTTAGGGTTAGGGTTAGGGTTAGGGTTAGGGTTAGGGTTAGGGTACGGCTTAGGGTACGGGTTAGGGTACGGGTGAGGTTACGGCGTAGGGTATAGTTTAGGGTTAGGGTTAGGGTTAGGGTACGGCTTAGGATACGGGTTAGGGTTCGGGTGAGGGTACGGCTTAGGGTACGGGTTAGGGTACGGGTGAGGGTACGGTGTAGGTTATGGGTTAGGGTTAGGGTTAGGGTTAGGGTTAGTTTTAGGGTTAGGGATTGGTTTAGGATACGGGTTAGGATTAGCATACGTGTTCGGGTTAGGGTTTTGGTTAGGGTTAGGGTACGCGTTAGGGTTAGGGTATGGGTTAGGTTTAGGGTACACTTTAGGATTAGGGTATTTATTAAACCTATCCCACTCTCTAGATACCACTTAGCACGTAAAGGAATATTATTTGGGGTTCAGCCATGGAGAAGATTTTAGTCACTAGGATAAGATAAAGAATAAACACATTATAAAAAAATCACATAAGGTTTTCTTTTTAACCTGTTCCTTAAAACACTAGTGTTTAGGAAATCTAATGGAGGCAAAAGCAGTAAAGGGTAGTTTAGGGTTAGGGTTAGGGTTAGGGTTAGGGTAGGGCTTAGGATACCGGTGAGGGTACTGGTGAGGGTACTGCGTAGGTTATTGGTTAGGGTTAGGGTACGGCTTAGGATACGGGTTAGGATATGGGTTAGGTTACGGCGTTGGGTATGGGTGAGGGTTAGGGTTAGGGTTAGGGTAAGGCTTTGGGTACGGGTTAGGGTACGGGTGAGGGTACGGCGTAGGGTAGAGGTTAGGGTTAGGTTTAGGGTTAGGGTACGGCTTAGGATACGGGTTACGGTATGGGTGAGGGTACGGTGTAGCGTATGGGTTAGGGTTAGGGTTAGGGTTAGGGTTAGTTTTAGGGTTAGGGATTGGTTTAGGGTACGGGTGAGGATTAGCGTACGTGTTAGGGTTAGGGTTTGGGTTAGGGTTAGGGTACGCATTAGGGTTAGGGTTAGGGTACACGTTAGGATTAGGGTATTTATTAAACCTATCCCACTCTCTAGATACCACTTAGCACGTAAAGGAATATTATTTAGGGTCCAGCCATGGAGAAGATTTTCGTTACTAGGATAAGATAAAGAATAAACACATTATAAAAAAATCACATTAGGATTTTCTTTTTAACCTGTTCCTTAAAACACTAGTGCTTAGGAAATCTAATGGAGGCAAAAGCAGTCAAGGGTAGTTTAGGGTTAGGGTTAGGGTTAGGGTTAGTGTTAGGGTTAGGGTACGGCTTAGGGTATGGGATAGGGTATGGGTGAGGGTACGGCATAGGGTAGGGTTTAGGGTTAGGGTTAGTGTTAGGGTTAGGGTTAGGGTATGGCTTAGGGTACGGGTGAGGGTACTGTGTAGGTCATTGGTTAGGGTTAGGTTAAGGCTTAGGATACAGGTTATTGTATGGGTTAGGGTACGGCGCAGGGTATGGGTAAGGGTTAGGGTTAGGGTTAGGGTTAGAGTTAGGGTACGGCTTAGGGTACGGGTTAGGGTACGGGTGAGGGTACGGCGTAGTGTATAGGTTAGGGTTAGGGTTAGGGTACGGCTTTGGGTACGGGTTAGGTTACGGGTGAGGGTACGGCGTAGGGTATGGGTTAGGGTTAGGGTTAGGGTTAGTGTTAGTGTTAGGGTTAGGGTACGGCTTAGCGTATGGGATAGGGTACGGGTGAGGGTACGGCCTAGGGTAGGGGTTAGGGTTAGAGTTAGGGTTAGGGTTGGGGTTAGGGTACGGCTTAGGGTACGGGTGAGGGTACGGGTGAGGGTACTGCGTAGGGTATTGGTTAGGGTTAGGATACGGCTTAGGATACGGGTTAGGGTACGGGTTATGGTATGGCGTAGGGTATGGGTTAGGGTTAGGGTTAGGGTTAGGGTTAGGGTACGGCTTAGAATACGGGTTAGGGTACGGGTGAGGGTACGGCGTAGCGTATGGGTTAGGGTTAGGGTTAGGGTACGTCTTAGGGTACAGGTTAGGGTACGGGTGAGGGTACGGCGTAGGGTAAGGGTTAGGGTTAGGGTTAGGGTTAGGGTTAGTTTTAGGGTTAGGGATTGGTTTAGGGTACGGGTTAGGATTAGCGTACGTGTTAGGGTTAGGTTTTTTGTTAGGGTTAGGGTACGCGTTAGGGTTAGGGTATGGGTTAGGTTTAGGGTACACGTTAGGATTAGGGTATTTATTAAACCTATCCCACTCTCTAGATACCACTTAGCACGTAAAGGAATATTATTAGGGATCCAGCCATGGAGAAGATTTTAGTCACTAGGATAAGATAAAGAATAAACACATTATAAAAAAATCACATTAGGATTTTCTTTTTAACCTGTTCCTTAAAACACTAGTGCTTAGGAAATCTAATAGAGGCAAAAGCAATCAAGGGTAGTTTAGGGTTAGGGTTAGGGTTAGGGTTAGTGTTAGGGTTAGGGTACGGCTTAGGGTATGGGATAGGGTACGGGTGAGGGTACGGCGTAGGGTAGGAGTTAGGGTAAGGGTTAGGGTACGGCTTAGGGTACGGGTTAGTTTACGGGTGAGGGTACGGCGTAGGGTATGGGTTAGTGTTAGGGTTAGGGTTAGTGTTAGTGTTAGGGTTAGGGTACGGCTTAGCGTATGGGATAGGGTACGGGTGAGGTTACGGCGTAGGGTAGGGGTTAGGGTTAGGGTTAGGGTTAGGGTTAGGGTATGGCTTAGGGTACGGGTGAGGGTACGGGTGAGGGTACTGCGTAGGGTATTGGTTAGGGTTAGGGTACGGCTTAGGATACGTGTTAGGGTACGGGTTAGGGTACGGCGTAGAGTGTGGGTTAAGGTTAGGGTTAGTGTTAGGGTTAGGGTTACGGTACGTCTTAGGGTATGTGTTAGGGTACGGGTGAGGGTACGGCGTAGGTTATGGGTTAGGGTTAGGGTTAGGGTTAGGGTTAGGGTACGGCTTAGGATACGGGTTAGGGTACGGGTGAGGGTACGGCGTAGGTTATGGGTTAGGGTTAGGGTTAGTGTTAGGGTTATGGTACGGCTTAGGTTATGGGATAGGGTACAGGTGAGGGTATGGCATAGGGTAGGGGTTAGGGTAAGGGTTAGGGTTAGGGTTAGGGTTAGGGTACGGCTTAGGGTACGGGTGAGGCTATGGGTGAGGATACTGCGTAGGGTATTGGTTAGGGTTAGGGTACGGCTTAGGATACGGGTTAGGGTACGTGTTAGGGTATGGCGTACGGTATGGGTTAGGGTTAGGGTTAGGGTTAGGGTTAGGGTTAGGGTTAGGGTACGGCTTAGGGTACGGGTTAGGGTACGGGTGAGGTTACGGCGTAGGGTATAGTTTAGGGTTAGGGTTAGGGTTAGGGTACGGCTTAGGATACGGGTTAGGGTACGGGTGAGGGTACGGCTTAGGGTACGGGTTAGGGTACGGGTGAGGGTACGGTGTAGGTTATGGGTTAGGTTTAGGGTTAGGGTTAGGGTTAGTTTTAGGGTTAGGGATTGGTTTAGGATACGGGTTAGGATTAGCATACGTGTTCGGGTTAGGGTTTTGGTTAGGGTTAGGGTACGCGTTAGGGTTAGGGTATGGGTTAGGTTTAGGGTACACTTTAGGATTAGGGTATTTATTAAACCTATCCCACTCTCTAGATACCACTTAGCACGTAAAGGAATATTATTTGGGGTTCAGCCATGGAGAAGATTTTAGTCACTAGGATAAGATAAAGAATAAACACATTATAAAAAAATCACATAAGGTTTTCTTTTTAACCTGTTCCTTAAAACACTAGTGTTTAGGAAATCTAATGGAGGCAAAAGCAGTAAAGGGTAGTTTAGGGTTAGGGTTAGGGTTAGGGTTAGGGTAGGGCTTAGGATACCGGTGAGGGTACTGGTGAGGGTACTGCGTAGGTTATTGGTTAGGGTTAGGGTACGGCTTAGGATACGGGTTAGGATATGGGTTAGGTTACGGCGTTGGGTATGGGTGAGGGTTAGGGTTAGGGTTAGGGTAAGGCTTTGGGTACGGGTTAGGGTACGGGTGAGGGTACGGCGTAGGGTAGAGGTTAGGGTTAGGTTTAGGGTTAGGGTACGGCTTAGGATACGGGTTACGGTATGGGTGAGGGTACGGCGTAGCGTATGGGTTAGGGTTAGGGTTAGGGTTAGGGTTAGTTTTAGGGTTAGGGATTGGTTTAGGGTACGGGTGAGGATTAGCGTACGTGTTAGGGTTAGGGTTTGGGTTAGGGTTAGGGTACGCATTAGGGTTAGGGTTAGGGTACACGTTAGGATTAGGGTATTTATTAAACCTATCCCACTCTCTAGATACCACTTAGCACGTAAAGGAATATTATTTAGGGTCCAGCCATGGAGAAGATTTTCGTTACTAGGATAAGATAAAGAATAAACACATTATAAAAAAATCACATTAGGATTTTCTTTTTAACCTGTTCCTTAAAACACTAGTGCTTAGGAAATCTAATGGAGGCAAAAGCAGTCAAGGGTAGTTTAGGGTTAGGGTTAGGGTTAGGGTTAGTGTTAGGGTTAGGGTACGGCTTAGGGTATGGGATAGGGTATGGGTGAGGGTACGGCATAGGGTAGGGTTTAGGGTTAGGGTTAGTGTTAGGGTTAGGGTTAGGGTATGGCTTAGGGTACGGGTGAGGGTACTGTGTAGGTCATTGGTTAGGGTTAGGTTAAGGCTTAGGATACAGGTTATTGTATGGGTTAGGGTACGGCGCAGGGTATGGGTAAGGGTTAGGGTTAGGGTTAGGGTTAGAGTTAGGGTACGGCTTAGGGTACGGGTTAGGGTACGGGTGAGGGAACGGCGTAGTGTATAGGTTAGGGTTAGGGTTAGGGTACGGCTTTGGGTACGGGTTAGGTTACGGGTGAGGGTACGGCGTAGGGTATGGGTTAGGGTTAGGGTTAGGGTTAGTGTTAGTGTTAGGGTTAGGGTACGGCTTAGCGTATGGGATAGGGTACGGGTGAGGGTACGGCCTAGGGTAGGGGTTAGGGTTAGAGTTAGGGTTAGGGTTGGGGTTAGGGTACGGCTTAGGGTACGGGTGAGGGTACGGGTGAGGGTACTGCGTAGGGTATTGGTTAGGGTTAGGATACGGCTTAGGATACGGGTTAGGGTACGGGTTATGGTATGGCGTAGGGTATGGGTTAGGGTTAGGGTTAGGGTTAGGGTTAGGGTACGGCTTAGAATATGGGTTAGGGTACGGGTGAGGGTACGGCGTAGCGTATGGGTTAGGGTTAGGGTTAGGGTACGTCTTAGGGTACGGGTTAGGGTACGGGTGAGGGTACGGCGTAGGGTAAGGGTTAGGGTTAGGGTTAGGGTTAGGGTTAGTTTTAGGGTTAGGGATTGGTTTAGGGTACGGGTTAGGATTAGCGTACGTGTTAGGGTTAGGTTTTTTGTTAGGGTTAGGGTACGCGTTAGGGTTAGGGTATGGGTTAGGTTTAGGGTACACGTTAGGATTAGGGTATTTATTAAACCTATCCCACTCTCTAGATACCACTTAGCACGTAAAGGAATATTATTAGGGATCCAGCCATGGAGAAGATTTTAGTCACTAGGATAAGATAAAGAATAAACACATTATAAAAAAATCACATCAGGATTTTCTTTTTAACCTGTTCCTTAAAACACTAGTGCTTAGGAAATCTAATAGAGGCAAAAGCAATCAAGGGTAGTTTAGGGTTAGGGTTAGGGTTAGGGTTAGTGTTAGGGTTAGGGTACGGCTTAGGGTATGGGATAGGGTACGGGTGAGGGTACGGCGTAGGGTAGGGGTTAGGGTAAGGGTTAGGGTACGGCTTAGGGTACGGGTTAGGTTACGGGTGAGGGTACGGCGTAGGGTATGGGTTAGGGTTAGGGTTAGGGTTAGTGTTAGTGTTAGGGTTAGGGTACGGCTTAGCGTATGGGATAGGGTACGGGTGAGGGTACGGCGTAGTGTAGGGGTTAGGGTTAGGGTTAGGGTTAGGGTTAGGGTATGGCTTAGGGTACGGGTGAGGGTACGGGTGAGGGTACTGCGTAGGGTATTGGTTAGGGTTAGGGTACGGCTTAGGATACGTGTTAGGGTACGGGTTAGGGTACGGCGTAGAGTGTGGGTTAAGGTTAGGGTTAGTGTTAGGGTTAGGGTTACGGTACGTCTTAGGGTATGTGTTAGGGTACGGGTGAGGGTACGGCGTAGGTTATGGGTTAGGGTTAGGGTTAGGGTTAGGGTACGGCTTAGGATACGGGTTAGGGTACGGGTGAGGGTACGGCGTAGGTTATGGGTTAGGGTTAGGGTTAGTGTTAGGGTTATGGTACGGCTTAGGTTATGGGATAGGGTACAGGTGAGGGTATGGCATAGGGTAGGGGTTAGGGTTAGGGTTAGGGTTAGGGTTAGGGTTAGGGTACGGCTTAGGGTACGGGTGAGGCTATGGGTGAGGATACTGCGTAGGGTATTGTTTAGGGTTAGGGTACGGCTTAGGATACGGGTTAGGGTACGTGTTAGGGTATGGCGTACGGTATGGGTTAGGGTTAGGGTTAGGGTTAGGGTTAGGGTTAGGGATAGGGTACGGCTTAGGGTACGGGTTAGGGTACGGGTGAGGTTACGGCGTAGGGTATAGTTTAGGGTTAGGGTTAGGGTTAGGGTACGGCTTAGGATACGGGTTAGGGTACGGGTGAGGGTACGGCTTAGGGTACGGGTTAGGGTACGGGTGAGGGTACGGTGTAGGTTATGGGTTAGGGTTAGGGTTAGGGTTAGGGTTAGTTTTAGGGTTAGGGATTGGTTTAGGGTACGGGTTAGGATTAGCATACGTGTTCGGGTTAGGGTTTTGGTTAGGGTTAGGGTACGCGTTAGGGTTAGGGTATGGGTTAGGTTTAGGGTACACTTTAGGATTAGGGTATTTATTAAACCTATCCCACTCTCTAGATACCACTTAGCACGTAAAGGAATATTATTTGGGGTTCAGCCATGGAGAAGATTTTAGTCACTAGGATAAGATAAAGAATAAACACATTATAAAAAAATCACATAAGGTTTTCTTTTTAACCTGTTCCTTAAAACACTAGTGTTTAGGAAATCTAATGGAGGCAAAAGCAGTAAAGGGTATTTTAGGGTTAGGGTTAGGGTTAGGGTTAGGGTAGGGCTTAGGATACCGGTGAGGGTACTGGTGAGGGTACTGCGTAGGTTATTGGTTAGGGTTAGGGTACGGCTTAGGATACGGGTTAGGATATGGGTTAGGTTACGGCGTTGGATATGGGTGAGGGTTAGGGTTAGGGTTAGGGTAAGGCTTTGGGTACGGGTTAGGGTACGGGTGAGGGTACGGCGTAGGGTAGAGGTTAGGGTTAGGTTTAGGGTTAGGGTACGGCTTAGGATACGGGTTACGGTATGGGTGAGGGTACGGCGTAGCGTATGGGTTAGGGTTAGGGTTAGGGTTAGGGTTAGTTTTAGGGTTAGGGATTGGTTTAGGGTACGGGTGAGGATTAGCGTACGTGTTAGGGTTAGGGTTTGGGTTAGGGTTAGGGTACGCATTAGGGTTAGGGTTAGGGTACACGTTAGGATTAGGGTATTTATTAAACCTATCCCACTCTCTAGATACCACTTAGCACGTAAAGGAATATTATTTAGGGTCCAGCCATGGAGAAGATTTTCGTTACTAGGATAAGATAAAGAATAAACACATTATAAAAAAATCACATTAGGATTTTCTTTTTAACCTGTTCCTTAAAACACTAGTGCTTAGGAAATCTAATGGAGGCAAAAGCAGTCAAGGGTAGTTTAGGGTTAGGGTTAGGGTTAGGGTTAGTGTTAGGGTTAGGGTACGGCTTAGGGTATGGGATAGGGTATGGGTGAGGGTACGGCATAGGGTAGGGTTTAGGGTTAGGGTTAGTGTTAGGGTTAGGGTTAGGGTATGGCTTAGGGTACGGGTGAGGGTACTGTGTAGGTCATTGGTTAGGGTTAGGTTAAGGCTTAGGATACAGGTTATTGTATGGGTTAGGGTACGGCGCAGGGTATGGGTAAGGGTTAGGGTTAGGGTTAGGGTTAGAGTTAGGGTACGGCTTAGGGTACGGGTTAGGGTACGGGTGAGGGTACGGCGTAGTGTATAGGTTAGGGTTAGGGTTAGGGTACGGCTTAGGGTACGGGTTAGGGTACGGGTGAGGGTACGGCGTAGTGTATAGGTTAGGGTTAGGGTTAGGGTACGGCTTTGGGTACGGGTTAGGTTACGGGTGAGGGTACGGCGTAGGGTATGGGTTAGGGTTAGGGTTAGGGTTAGTGTTAGTGTTAGGGTTAGGGTACGGCTTAGCGTATGGGATAGGGTACGGGTGAGGGTACGGCGTAGGGTAGGGGTTAGGGTTAGAGTTAGGGTTAGGGTTGGGGTTAGGGTACGGCTTAGGGTACGGGTGAGGGTACGGGTGAGGGTACTGCGTAGGGTATTGGTTAGGGTTAGGATACGGCTTAGGATACGGGTTAGGGTACGGGTTATGGTATGGCGTAGGGTATGGGTTAGGGTTAGGGTTAGGGTTAGGGTTAGGGTACGGCTTAGAATATGGGTTAGGGTACGGGTGAGGGTACGGCGTAGCGTATGGGTTAGGGTTAGGGTACGTCTTAGGGTACGGGTTAGGGTACGGGTGAGGGTACGGCGTAGGGTAAGGGTTAGGGTTAGGGTTAGGGTTAGGGTTAGTTTTAGGGTTAGGGATTGGTTTAGGGTACGGGTTAGGATTAGCGTACGTGTTAGGGTTAGGTTTTTTGTTAGGGTTAGGGTACGCGTTAGGGTTAGGGTATGGGTTAGGTTTAGGGTACACGTTAGGATTAGGGTATTTATTAAACCTATCCCACTCTCTAGATACCACTTAGCACGTAAAGGAATATTATTAGGGATCCTGCCATGGAGAAGATTTTAGTCACTAGGATAAGATAAAGAATAAACACATTATAAAAAAATCACATCAGGATTTTCTTTTTAACCTGTTCCTTAAAACACTAGTGCTTAGGAAATCTAATAGAGGCAAAAGCAATCAAGGGTAGTTTAGGGTTAGGGTTAGGGTTAGGGTTAGTGTTAGGGTTAGGGTACGGCTTAGGGTATGGGATAGGGTACGGGTGAGGGTACGGCGTAGGGTAGGGGTTAGGGTAAGGGTTAGGGTACGGCTTAGGGTACGGGTTAGGTTACGGGTGAGGGTACGGCGTAGGGTATGGGTTAGGGTTAGGGTTAGGGTTAGTGTTAGTGTTAGGGTTAGGGTACGGCTTAGCGTATGGGATAGGGTACGGGTGAGGGTACGGCGTAGTGTAGGGGTTAGGGTTAGGGTTAGGGTTAGGGTTAGGGTATGGCTTAGGGTACGGGTGAGGGTACGGGTGAGGGTACTGCGTAGGGTATTGGTTAGGGTTAGGGTACGGCTTAGGATACGTGTTAGGGTACGGGTTAGGGTACGGCGTAGAGTGTGGGTTAAGGTTAGGGTTAGTGTTAGGGTTAGGGTTACGGTACGTCTTAGGGTATGTGTTAGGGTACGGGTGAGGGTACGGCGTAGGTTATGGGTTAGGGTTAGGGTTAGGGTTAGGGTACGGCTTAGGATACGGGTTAGGGTACGGGTGAGGGTACGGCGTAGGTTATGGGTTAGGGTTAGGGTTAGTGTTAGGGTTATGGTACGGCTTAGGTTATGGGATAGGGTACAGGTGAGGGTATGGCATAGGGTAGGGGTTAGGGTTAGGGTTAGGGTTAGGGTTAGGGTTAGGGTACGGCTTAGGGTACGGGTGAGGCTATGGGTGAGGATACTGCGTAGGGTATTGTTTAGGGTTAGGGTACGGCTTAGGATACGGGTTAGGGTACGTGTTAGGGTATGGCGTACGGTATGGGTTAGGGTTAGGGTTAGGGTTAGGGTTAGGGTTAGGGATAGGGTACGGCTTAGGGTACGGGTTAGGGTACGGGTGAGGTTACGGCGTAGGGTATAGTTTAGGGTTAGGGTTAGGGTTAGGGTACGGCTTAGGATACGGGTTAGGGTACGGGTGAGGGTACGGCTTAGGGTACGGGTTAGGGTACGGGTGAGGGTACGGTGTAGGTTATGGGTTAGGGTTAGGGTTAGGGTTAGGGTTAGTTTTAGGGTTAGGGATTGGTTTAGGGTACGGGTTAGGATTAGCATACGTGTTCGGGTTAGGGTTTTGGTTAGGGTTAGGGTACGCGTTAGGGTTAGGGTATGGGTTAGGTTTAGGGTACACTTTAGGATTAGGGTATTTATTAAACCTATCCCACTCTCTAGATACCACTTAGCACGTAAAGGAATATTATTTGGGGTTCAGCCATGGAGAAGATTTTAGTCACTAGGATAAGATAAAGAATAAACACATTATAAAAAAATCACATAAGGTTTTCTTTTTAACCTGTTCCTTAAAACACTAGTGTTTAGGAAATCTAATGGAGGCAAAAGCAGTAAAGGGTATTTTAGGGTTAGGGTTAGGGTAGGGCTTAGGATACCGGTGAGGGTACTGGTGAGGGTACTGCGTAGGTTATTGGTTAGGGTTAGGGTACGGCTTAGGATACGGGTTAGGATATGGGTTAGGTTACGGCGTTGGATATGGGTGAGGGTTAGGGTTAGGGTTAGGGTAAGGCTTTGGGTACGGGTTAGGGTACGGGTGAGGGTACGGCGTAGGGTAGAGGTTAGGGTTAGGTTTAGGGTTAGGGTACGGCTTAGGATACGGGTTACGGTATGGGTGAGGGTACGGCGTAGCGTATGGGTTAGGGTTAGGGTTAGGGTTAGGGTTAGTTTTAGGGTTAGGGATTGGTTTAGGGTACGGGTGAGGATTAGCGTACGTGTTAGGGTTAGGGTTTGGGTTAGGGTTAGGGTACGCATTAGGGTTAGGGTTAGGGTACACGTTAGGATTAGGGTATTTATTAAACCTATCCCACTCTCTAGATACCACTTAGCACGTAAAGGAATATTATTTAGGGTCCAGCCATGGAGAAGATTTTCGTTACTAGGATAAGATAAAGAATAAACACATTATAAAAAAATCACATTAGGATTTTCTTTTTAACCTGTTCCTTAAAACACTAGTGCTTAGGAAATCTAATGGAGGCAAAAGCAGTCAAGGGTAGTTTAGGGTTAGGGTTAGGGTTAGGGTTAGTGTTAGGGTTAGGGTACGGCTTAGGGTATGGGATAGGGTATGGGTGAGGGTACGGCATAGGGTAGGGTTTAGGGTTAGGGTTAGTGTTAGGGTTAGGGTTAGGGTATGGCTTAGGGTACGGGTGAGGGTACTGTGTAGGTCATTGGTTAGGGTTAGGTTAAGGCTTAGGATACAGGTTATTGTATGGGTTAGGGTACGGCGCAGGGTATGGGTAAGGGTTAGGGTTAGGGTTAGGGTTAGAGTTAGGGTACGGCTTAGGGTACGGGTTAGGGTACGGGTGAGGGTACGGCGTAGTGTATAGGTTAGGGTTAGGGTTAGGGTACGGCTTAGGGTACGGGTTAGGGTACGGGTGAGGGTACGGCGTAGTGTATAGGTTAGGGTTAGGGTTAGGGTACGGCTTTGGGTACGGGTTAGGTTACGGGTGAGGGTACGGCGTAGGGTATGGGTTAGGGTTAGGGTTAGGGTTAGTGTTAGTGTTAGGGTTAGGGTACGGCTTAGCGTATGGGATAGGGTACGGGTGAGGGTACGGCCTAGGGTAGGGGTTAGGGTTAGAGTTAGGGTTAGGGTTGGGGTTAGGGTACGGCTTAGGGTACGGGTGAGGGTACGGGTGAGGGTACTGCGTAGGGTATTGGTTAGGGTTAGGATACGGCTTAGGATACGGGTTAGGGTACGGGTTATGGTATGGCGTAGGGTATGGGTTAGGGTTAGGGTTAGGGTTAGGGTTAGGGTACGGCTTAGAATATGGGTTAGGGTACGGGTGAGGGTACGGCGTAGCGTATGGGTTAGGGTTAGGGTACGTCTTAGGGTACGGGTTAGGGTACGGGTGAGGGTACGGCGTAGGGTAAGGGTTAGGGTTAGGGTTAGGGTTAGGGTTAGTTTTAGGGTTAGGGATTGGTTTAGGGTACAGGTTAGGATTAGCGTACGTGTTAGGGTTAGGTTTTTTGTTAGGGTTAGGGTACGCGTTAGGGTTAGGGTATGGGTTAGGTTTAGGGTACACGTTAGGATTAGGGTATTTATTAAACCTATCCCACTCTCTAGATACCACTTAGCACGTAAAGGAATATTATTAGGGATCCAGCCATGGAGAAGATTTTAGTCACTAGGATAAGATAAAGAATAAACACATTATAAAAAAATCACATCAGGATTTTCTTTTTAACCTGTTCCTTAAAACACTAGTGCTTAGGAAATCTAATAGAGGCAAAAGCAATCAAGGGTAGTTTAGGGTTAGGGTTAGGGTTAGGGTTAGTGTTAGGGTTAGGGTACGGCTTAGGGTATGGGATAGGGTACGGGTGAGGGTACGGCGTAGGGTAGGGGTTAGGGTAAGGGTTAGGGTACGGCTTAGGGTACGGGTTAGGTTACGGGTCAGGGTACGGCGTAGGGTATGGGTTAGGGTTAGGGTTAGGGTTAGTGTTAGTGTTAGGGTTAGGGTACGGCTTAGCGTATGGGATAGGGTACGGGTGAGGGTACGGCGTAGGGTAGGGGTTAGGGTTAGGGTTAGGGTTAGGGTTAGGGTATGGCTTAGGGTACGGGTGAGGGTACGGGTGAGGTTACTGCGTAGGGTATTGGTTAGGGTTAGGGTACGGCTTAGGATATGTGTTAGGGTACGGGTTAGGGTACGGCGTAGGGTATGGGTTAGGGTTAGGGTTAGGGTTAGGGTTAGGGTACGGCTTAGAATATGGGTTAGGGTACGGGTGAGGGTACGGCGTAGCGTATGGGTTAGGGTTAGGGTTAGGGTACGTCTTAGGGTACGGGTTAGGGTACGGGTGAGGGTACGGCGTAGGGTAAGGGTTAGGGTTAGGGTTAGGGTTAGGGTTAGTTTTAGGGTTAGGGATTGGTTTAGGGTACGGGTTAGGATTAGCGTACGTGTTAGGGTTAGGTTTTTTGTTAGGGTTAGGGTACGCGTTAGGGTTAGGGTATGGGTTAGGTTTAGGGTACACGTTAGGATTAGGGTATTTATTAAACCTATCCCACTCTCTAGATACCACTTAGCACGTAAAGGAATATTATTAGGGATCCAGCCATGGAGAAGATTTTAGTCACTAGGATAAGATAAAGAATAAACACATTATAAAAAAATCACATCAGGATTTTCTTTTTAACCTGTTCCTTAAAACACTAGTGCTTAGGAAATCTAATAGAGGCAAAAGCAATCAAGGGTAGTTTAGGGTTAGGGTTAGGGTTAGGGTTAGTGTTAGGGTTAGGGTACGGCTTAGGGTATGGGATAGGGTACGGGTGAGGGTACGGCGTAGGGTAGGGGTTAGGGTAAGGGTTAGGGTACGGCTTAGGGTACGGGTTAGGTTACGGGTGAGGGTACGGCGTAGGGTATGGGTTAGGGTTAGGGTTAGGGTTAGTGTTAGTGTTAGGGTTAGGGTACGGCTTAGCGTATGGGATAGGGTACGGGTGAGGGTACGGCGTAGTGTAGGGGTTAGGGTTAGGGTTAGGGTTAGGGTTAGGGTATGGCTTAGGGTACGGGTGAGGGTACGGGTGAGGGTACTGCGTAGGGTATTGGTTAGGGTTAGGGTACGGCTTAGGATACGTGTTAGGGTACGGGTTAGGGTACGGCGTAGAGTGTGGGTTAAGGTTAGGGTTAGTGTTAGGGTTAGGGTTACGGTACGTCTTAGGGTATGTGTTAGGGTACGGGTGAGGGTACGGCGTAGGTTATGGGTTAGGGTTAGGGTTAGGGTTAGGGTACGGCTTAGGATACGGGTTAGGGTACGGGTGAGGGTACGGCGTAGGTTATGGGTTAGGGTTAGGGTTAGTGTTAGGGTTATGGTACGGCTTAGGTTATGGGATAGGGTACAGGTGAGGGTATGGCATAGGGTAGGGGTTAGGGTTAGGGTTAGGGTTAGGGTTAGGGTTAGGGTACGGCTTAGGGTACGGGTGAGGCTATGGGTGAGGATACTGCGTAGGGTATTGTTTAGGGTTAGGGTACGGCTTAGGATACGGGTTAGGGTACGTGTTAGGGTATGGCGTACGGTATGGGTTAGGGTTAGGGTTAGGGTTAGGGTTAGGGTTAGGGATAGGGTACGGCTTAGGGTACGGGTTAGGGTACGGGTGAGGTTACGGCGTAGGGTATAGTTTAGGGTTAGGGTTAGGGTTAGGGTACGGCTTAGGATACGGGTTAGGGTACGGGTGAGGGTACGGCTTAGGGTACGGGTTAGGGTACGGGTGAGGGTACGGTGTAGGTTATGGGTTAGGGTTAGGGTTAGGGTTAGGGTTAGTTTTAGGGTTAGGGATTGGTTTAGGGTACGGGTTAGGATTAGCATACGTGTTCGGGTTAGGGTTTTGGTTAGGGTTAGGGTACGCGTTAGGGTTAGGGTATGGGTTAGGTTTAGGGTACACTTTAGGATTAGGGTATTTATTAAACCTATCCCACTCTCTAGATACCACTTAGCACGTAAAGGAATATTATTTGGGGTTCAGCCATGGAGAAGATTTTAGTCACTAGGATAAGATAAAGAATAAACACATTATAAAAAAATCACATAAGGTTTTCTTTTTAACCTGTTCCTTAAAACACTAGTGTTTAGGAAATCTAATGGAGGCAAAAGCAGTAAAGGGTATTTTAGGGTTAGGGTTCGGGTTAGGGTTAGGGTAGGGCTTAGGATACCGGTGAGGGTACTGGTGAGGGTACTGCGTAGGTTATTGGTTAGGGTTAGGGTACGGCTTAGGATACGGGTTAGGATATGGGTTAGGTTACGGCGTTGGATATGGGTGAGGGTTAGGGTTAGGGTTAGGGTAAGGCTTTGGGTACGGGTTAGGGTACGGGTGAGGGTACGGCGTAGGGTAGAGGTTAGGGTTAGGTTTAGGGTTAGGGTACGGCTTAGGATACGGGTTACGGTATGGGTGAGGGTACGGCGTAGCGTATGGGTTAGGGTTAGGGTTAGGGTTAGGGTTAGTTTTAGGGTTAGGGATTGGTTTAGGGTACGGGTGAGGATTAGCGTACGTGTTAGGGTTAGGGTTTGGGTTAGGGTTAGGGTACGCATTAGGGTTAGGGTTAGGGTACACGTTAGGATTAGGGTATTTATTAAACCTATCCCACTCTCTAGATACCACTTAGCACGTAAAGGAATATTATTTAGGGTCCAGCCATGGAGAAGATTTTCGTTACTAGGATAAGATAAAGAATAAACACATTATAAAAAAATCACATTAGGATTTTCTTTTTAACCTGTTCCTTAAAACACTAGTGCTTAGGAAATCTAATGGAGGCAAAAGCAGTCAAGGGTAGTTTAGGGTTAGGGTTAGGGTTAGGGTTAGTGTTAGGGTTAGGGTACGGCTTAGGGTATGGGATAGGGTATGGGTGAGGGTACGGCATAGGGTAGGGTTTAGGGTTAGGGTTAGTGTTAGGGTTAGGGTTAGGGTATGGCTTAGGGTACGGGTGAGGGTACTGTGTAGGTCATTGGTTAGGGTTAGGTTAAGGCTTAGGATACAGGTTATTGTATGGGTTAGGGTACGGCGCAGGGTATGGGTAAGGGTTAGGGTTAGGGTTAGGGTTAGAGTTAGGGTACGGCTTAGGGTACGGGTTAGGGTACGGGTGAGGGTACGGCGTAGTGTATAGGTTAGGGTTAGGGTTAGGGTACGGCTTAGGGTACGGGTTAGGGTACGGGTGAGGGTACGGCGTAGTGTATAGGTTAGGGTTAGGGTTAGGGTACGGCTTTGGGTACGGGTTAGGTTACGGGTGAGGGTACGGCGTAGGGTATGGGTTAGGGTTAGGGTTAGGGTTAGTGTTAGTGTTAGGGTTAGGGTACGGCTTAGCGTATGGGATAGGGTACGGGTGAGGGTACGGCGTAGGGTAGGGGTTAGGGTTAGAGTTAGGGTTAGGGTTGGGGTTAGGGTACGGCTTAGGGTACGGGTGAGGGTACGGGTGAGGGTACTGCGTAGGGTATTGGTTAGGGTTAGGATACGGCTTAGGATACGGGTTAGGGTACGGGTTATGGTATGGCGTAGGGTATGGGTTAGGGTTAGGGTTAGGGTTAGGGTTAGGGTACGGCTTAGAATATGGGTTAGGGTACGGGTGAGGGTACGGCGTAGCGTATGGGTTAGGGTTAGGGTACGTCTTAGGGTACGGGTTAGGGTACGGGTGAGGGTACGGCGTAGGGTAAGGGTTAGGGTTAGGGTTAGGGTTAGGGTTAGTTTTAGGGTTAGGGATTGGTTTAGGGTACAGGTTAGGATTAGCGTACGTGTTAGGGTTAGGTTTTTTGTTAGGGTTAGGGTACGCGTTAGGGTTAGGGTATGGGTTAGGTTTAGGGTACACGTTAGGATTAGGGTATTTATTAAACCTATCCCACTCTCTAGATACCACTTAGCACGTAAAGGAATATTATTAGGGATCCAGCCATGGAGAAGATTTTAGTCACTAGGATAAGATAAAGAATAAACACATTATAAAAAAATCACATTAGGATTTTCTTTTTAACCTGTTCCTTAAAACACTAGTGCTTAGGAAATCTAATAGAGGCAAAAGCAATCAAGGGTAGTTTAGGGTTAGGGTTAGGGTTAGGGTTAGTGTTAGGGTTAGGGTACGGCTTAGGGTATGGGATAGGGTACGGGTGAGGGTACGGCGTAGGGTAGGAGTTAGGGTAAGGGTTAGGGTACGGCTTAGGGTACGGGTTAGTTTACGGGTGAGGGTACGGCGTAGGGTATGGGTTAGGGTTAGGGTTAGGGTTAGTGTTAGTGTTAGGGTTAGGGTACGGCTTAGCGTATGGGATAGGGTACGGGTGAGGTTACGGCGTAGGGTAGGGGTTAGGGTTAGGGTTAGGGTTAGGGTTAGGGTATGGCTTAGGGTACGGGTGAGGGTACGGGTGAGGGTACTGCGTAGGGTATTGGTTAGGGTTAGGGTACGGCTTAGGATACGTGTTAGGGTACGGGTTAGGGTACGGCGTAGAGTGTGGGTTAAGGTTAGGGTTAGTGTTAGGGTTAGGGTTACGGTACGTCTTAGGGTATGTGTTAGGGTACGGGTGAGGGTACGGCGTAGGTTATGGGTTAGGGTTAGGGTTAGGGTTAGGGTTAGGGTACGGCTTAGGATACGGGTTAGGGTACGGGTGAGGGTACGGCGTAGGTTATGGGTTAGGGTTAGGGTTAGTGTTAGGGTTATGGTACGGCTTAGGTTATGGGATAGGGTACAGGTGAGGGTATGGCATAGGGTAGGGGTTAGGGTTAGGGTTAGGGTTAGGGTTAGGGTTAGGGTACGGCTTAGGGTACGGGTGAGGCTATGGGTGAGGATACTGCGTAGGGTATTGGTTAGGGTTAGGGTACGGCTTAGGATACGGGTTAGGGTACGTGTTAGGGTATGGCGTACGGTATGGGTTAGGGTTAGGGTTAGGGTTAGGGTTAGGGTTAGGGTTAGGGTACGGCTTAGGGTACGGGTTAGGGTACGGGTGAGGTTACGGCGTAGGGTATAGTTTAGGGTTAGGGTTAGGGTTAGGGTACGGCTTAGGATACGGGTTAGGGTACGGGTGAGGGTACGGCTTAGGGTACGGGTTAGGGTACGGGTGAGGGTACGGTGTAGGTTATGGGTTAGGTTTAGGGTTAGGGTTAGGGTTAGTTTTAGGGTTAGGGATTGGTTTAGGATACGGGTTAGGATTAGCATACGTGTTCGGGTTAGGGTTTTGGTTAGGGTTAGGGTACGCGTTAGGGTTAGGGTATGGGTTAGGTTTAGGGTACACTTTAGGATTAGGGTATTTATTAAACCTATCCCACTCTCTAGATACCACTTAGCACGTAAAGGAATATTATTTGGGGTTCAGCCATGGAGAAGATTTTAGTCACTAGGATAAGATAAAGAATAAACACATTATAAAAAAATCACATAAGGTTTTCTTTTTAACCTGTTCCTTAAAACACTAGTGTTTAGGAAATCTAATGGAGGCAAAAGCAGTAAAGGGTAGTTTAGGGTTAGGGTTAGGGTTAGGGTTAGGGTAGGGCTTAGGATACCGGTGAGGGTACTGGTGAGGGTACTGCGTAGGTTATTGGTTAGGGTTAGGGTACGGCTTAGGATACGGGTTAGGATATGGGTTAGGTTACGGCGTTGGGTATGGGTGAGGGTTAGGGTTAGGGTTAGGGTAAGGCTTTGGGTACGGGTTAGGGTACGGGTGAGGGTACGGCGTAGGGTAGAGGTTAGGGTTAGGTTTAGGGTTAGGGTACGGCTTAGGATACGGGTTACGGTATGGGTGAGGGTACGGCGTAGCGTATGGGTTAGGGTTAGGGTTAGGGTTAGGGTTAGTTTTAGGGTTAGGGATTGGTTTAGGGTACGGGTGAGGATTAGCGTACGTGTTAGGGTTAGGGTTTGGGTTAGGGTTAGGGTACGCATTAGGGTTAGGGTTAGGGTACACGTTAGGATTAGGGTATTTATTAAACCTATCCCACTCTCTAGATACCACTTAGCACGTAAAGGAATATTATTTAGGGTCCAGCCATGGAGAAGATTTTCGTTACTAGGATAAGATAAAGAATAAACACATTATAAAAAAATCACATTAGGATTTTCTTTTTAACCTGTTCCTTAAAACACTAGTGCTTAGGAAATCTAATGGAGGCAAAAGCAGTCAAGGGTAGTTTAGGGTTAGGGTTAGGGTTAGGGTTAGTGTTAGGGTTAGGGTACGGCTTAGGGTATGGGATAGGGTATGGGTGAGGGTACGGCATAGGGTAGGGTTTAGGGTTAGGGTTAGTGTTAGGGTTAGGGTTAGGGTATGGCTTAGGGTACGGGTGAGGGTACTGTGTAGGTCATTGGTTAGGGTTAGGTTAAGGCTTAGGATACAGGTTATTGTATGGGTTAGGGTACGGCGCAGGGTATGGGTAAGGGTTAGGGTTAGGGTTAGGGTTAGAGTTAGGGTACGGCTTAGGGTACGGGTTAGGGTACGGGTGAGGGAAC
This sequence comes from Eubalaena glacialis, assembly GCF_028564815.1. Taxonomy (NCBI): domain Eukaryota; kingdom Metazoa; phylum Chordata; class Mammalia; order Artiodactyla; family Balaenidae; genus Eubalaena; species Eubalaena glacialis. The sequence continues at coordinate 2,030,980 of NW_026871555.1, read as the reverse complement.
GGCGTAGTGTATAGGTTAGGGTTAGGGTTAGGGTACGGCTTTGGGTACGGGTTAGGTTACGGGTGAGGGTACGGCGTAGGGTATGGGTTAGGGTTAGGGTTAGGGTTAGTGTTAGTGTTAGGGTTAGGGTACGGCTTAGCGTATGGGATAGGGTACGGGTGAGGGTACGGCCTAGGGTAGGGGTTAGGGTTAGAGTTAGGGTTAGGGTTGGGGTTAGGGTACGGCTTAGGGTACGGGTGAGGGTACGGGTGAGGGTACTGCGTAGGGTATTGGTTAGGGTTAGGATACGGCTTAGGATACGGGTTAGGGTACGGGTTATGGTATGGCGTAGGGTATGGTTTAGGGTTAGGGTTAGGGTTAGGGTTAGGGTACGGCTTAGAATATGGGTTAGGGTACGGGTGAGGGTACGGCGTAGCGTATGGGTTAGGGTTAGGGTTAGGGTACGTCTTAGGGTACGGGTTAGGGTACGGGTGAGGGTACGGCGTAGGGTAAGGGTTAGGGTTAGGGTTAGGGTTAGGGTTAGTTTTAGGGTTAGGGATTGGTTTAGGGTACGGGTTAGGATTAGCGTACGTGTTAGGGTTAGGTTTTTTGTTAGGGTTAGGGTACGCGTTAGGGTTAGGGTATGGGTTAGGTTTAGGGTACACGTTAGGATTAGGGTATTTATTAAACCTATCCCACTCTCTAGATACCACTTAGCACGTAAAGGAATATTATTAGGGATCCAGCCATGGAGAAGATTTTAGTCACTAGGATAAGATAAAGAATAAACACATTATAAAAAAATCACATCAGGATTTTCTTTTTAACCTGTTCCTTAAAACACTAGTGCTTAGGAAATCTAATAGAGGCAAAAGCAATCAAGGGTAGTTTAGGGTTAGTGTTAGGGTTAGGGTTAGTGTTAGGGTTAGGGTACGGCTTAGGGTATGGGATAGGGTACGGGTGAGGGTACGGCGTAGGGTAGGGGTTAGGGTAAGGGTTAGGGTACGGCTTAGGGTACGGGTTAGGTTACGGGTGAGGGTACGGCGTAGGGTATGGGTTAGGGTTAGGGTTAGGGTTAGTGTTAGTGTTAGGGTTAGGGTACGGCTTAGCGTATGGGATAGGGTACGGGTGAGGGTACGGCGTAGGGTAGGGGTTAGGGTTAGGGTTAGGGTTAGGGTTAGGGTATGGCTTAGGGTACGGGTGAGGGTACGGGTGAGGGTACTGCGTAGGGTATTGGTTAGGGTTAGGGTACGGCTTAGGATACGTGTTAGGGTACGGGTTAGGGTACGGCGTAGAGTGTGGGTTAAGGTTAGGGTTAGTGTTAGGGTTAGGGTTACGGTACGTCTTAGGGTATGTGTTAGGGTACGGGTGAGGGTACGGCGTAGGTTATGGGTTAGGGTTAGGGTTAGGGTTAGGGTACGGCTTAGGATACGGGTTAGGGTACGGGTGAGGGTACGGCGTAGGTTATGGGTTAGGGTTAGGGTTAGTGTTAGGGTTATGGTACGGCTTAGGTTATGGAATAGGGTACAGGTGAGGGTATGGCATAGGGTAGGGGTTAGGGTTAGGGTTAGGGTTAGGGTTAGGGTTAGGGTACGGCTTAGGGTACGGGTGAGGCTATGGGTGAGGATACTGCATAGGGTATTGTTTAGGGTTAGGGTACGGCTTAGGATACGGGTTAGGGTACGTGTTAGGGTATGGCGTACGGTATGGGTTAGGGTTAGGGTTAGGGTTAGGGTTAGGGTTAGGGATAGGGTACGGCTTAGGGTACGGGTTAGGGTACGGGTGAGGTTACGGCGTAGGGTATAGTTTAGGGTTAGGGTTAGGGTTAGGGTACGGCTTAGGATACGGGTTAGGGTACGGGTGAGGGTACGGCTTAGGGTACGGGTTAGGGTACGGGTGAGGGTACGGTGTAGGTTATGGGTTAGGGTTAGGGTTAGGGTTAGGGTTAGTTTTAGGGTTAGGGATTGGTTTAGGGTACGGGTTAGGATTAGCATACGTGTTCGGGTTAGGGTTTTGGTTAGGGTTAGGGTACGCGTTAGGGTTAGGGTATGGGTTAGGTTTAGGGTACACTTTAGGATTAGGGTATTTATTAAACCTATCCCACTCTCTAGATACCACTTAGCACGTAAAGGAATATTATTTGGGGTTCAGCCATGGAGAAGATTTTAGTCACTAGGATAAGATAAAGAATAAACACATTATAAAAAAATCACATAAGGTTTTCTTTTTAACCTGTTCCTTAAAACACTAGTGTTTAGGAAATCTAATGGAGGCAAAAGCAGTAAAGGGTATTTTAGGGTTAGGGTTAGGGTTAGGGTTAGGGTAGGGCTTAGGATACCGGTGAGGGTACTGGTGAGGGTACTGCGTAGGTTATTGGTTAGGGTTAGGGTACGGCTTAGGATACGGGTTAGGATATGGGTTAGGTTACGGCGTTGGATATGGGTGAGGGTTAGGGTTAGGGTTAGGGTAAGGCTTTGGGTACGGGTTAGGGTACGGGTGAGGGTACGGCGTAGGGTAGAGGTTAGGGTTAGGTTTAGGGTTAGGGTACGGCTTAGGATACGGGTTACGGTATGGGTGAGGGTACGGCGTAGCGTATGGGTTAGGGTTAGGGTTAGGGTTAGGGTTAGTTTTAGGGTTAGGGATTGGTTTAGGGTACGGGTGAGGATTAGCGTACGTGTTAGGGTTAGGGTTTGGGTTAGGGTTAGGGTACGCATTAGGGTTAGGGTTAGGGTACACGTTAGGATTAGGGTATTTATTAAACCTATCCCACTCTCTAGATACCACTTAGCACGTAAAGGAATATTATTTAGGGTCCAGCCATGGAGAAGATTTTCGTTACTAGGATAAGATAAAGAATAAACACATTATAAAAAAATCACATTAGGATTTTCTTTTTAACCTGTTCCTTAAAACACTAGTGCTTAGGAAATCTAATGGAGGCAAAAGCAGTCAAGGGTAGTTTAGGGTTAGGGTTAGGGTTAGGGTTAGTGTTAGGGTTAGGGTACGGCTTAGGGTATGGGATAGGGTATGGGTGAGGGTACGGCATAGGGTAGGGTTTAGGGTTAGGGTTAGTGTTAGGGTTAGGGTTAGGGTATGGCTTAGGGTACGGGTGAGGGTACTGTGTAGGTCATTGGTTAGGGTTAGGTTAAGGCTTAGGATACAGGTTATTGTATGGGTTAGGGTACGGCGCAGGGTATGGGTAAGGGTTAGGGTTAGGGTTAGGGTTAGAGTTAGGGTACGGCTTAGGGTACGGGTTAGGGTACGGGTGAGGGTACGGCGTAGTGTATAGGTTAGGGTTAGGGTTAGGGTACGGCTTAGGGTACGGGTTAGGGTACGGGTGAGGGTACGGCGTAGTGTATAGGTTAGGGTTAGGGTTAGGGTACGGCTTTGGGTACGGGTTAGGTTACGGGTGAGGGTACGGCGTAGGGTATGGGTTAGGGTTAGGGTTAGGGTTAGTGTTAGTGTTAGGGTTAGGGTACGGCTTAGCGTATGGGATAGGGTACGGGTGAGGGTACGGCCTAGGGTAGGGGTTAGGGTTAGAGTTAGGGTTAGGGTTGGGGTTAGGGTACGGCTTAGGGTACGGGTGAGGGTACGGGTGAGGGTACTGCGTAGGGTATTGGTTAGGGTTAGGATACGGCTTAGGATACGGGTTAGGGTACGGGTTATGGTATGGCGTAGGGTATGGGTTAGGGTTAGGGTTAGGGTTAGGGTTAGGGTACGGCTTAGAATATGGGTTAGGGTACGGGTGAGGGTACGGCGTAGCGTATGGGTTAGGGTTAGGGTACGTCTTAGGGTACGGGTTAGGGTACGGGTGAGGGTACGGCGTAGGGTAAGGGTTAGGGTTAGGGTTAGGGTTAGGGTTAGTTTTAGGGTTAGGGATTGGTTTAGGGTACAGGTTAGGATTAGCGTACGTGTTAGGGTTAGGTTTTTTGTTAGGGTTAGGGTACGCGTTAGGGTTAGGGTATGGGTTAGGTTTAGGGTACACGTTAGGATTAGGGTATTTATTAAACCTATCCCACTCTCTAGATACCACTTAGCACGTAAAGGAATATTATTAGGGATCCAGCCATGGAGAAGATTTTAGTCACTAGGATAAGATAAAGAATAAACACATTATAAAAAAATCACATCAGGATTTTCTTTTTAACCTGTTCCTTAAAACACTAGTGCTTAGGAAATCTAATAGAGGCAAAAGCAATCAAGGGTAGTTTAGGGTTAGGGTTAGGGTTAGGGTTAGTGTTAGGGTTAGGGTACGGCTTAGGGTATGGGATAGGGTACGGGTGAGGGTACGGCGTAGGGTAGGGGTTAGGGTAAGGGTTAGGGTACGGCTTAGGGTACGGGTTAGGTTACGGGTGAGGGTACGGCGTAGGGTATGGGTTAGGGTTAGGGTTAGGGTTAGTGTTAGTGTTAGGGTTAGGGTACGGCTTAGCGTATGGGATAGGGTACGGGTGAGGGTACGGCGTAGGGTAGGGGTTAGGGTTAGGGTTAGGGTTAGGGTTAGGGTATGGCTTAGGGTACGGGTGAGGGTACGGGTGAGGTTACTGCGTAGGGTATTGGTTAGGGTTAGGGTACGGCTTAGGATATGTGTTAGGGTACGGGTTAGGGTACGGCGTAGAGTGTGGGTTAAGGTTAGGGTTAGTGTTAGGGTTAGGGTTACGGTACGTCTTAGGGTATGTGTTAGGGTACGGGTGAGGGTACGGCGTAGGTTATGGGTTAGGGTTAGGGTTAGGGTTAGGGTACGGCTTAGGATACGGGTTAGGGTACGGGTGAGGGTACGGCGTAGGTTATGGGTTAGGGTTAGGGTTAGTGTTAGGGTTATGGTATGGCTTAGGTTATGGGATAGGGTACAGGTGAGGGTATGGCATAGGGTAGGGGTTAGGGTTAGGGTTAGGGTTAGGGTTAGGGTTAGGGTACGGCTTAGGGTACGGGTGGGGCTATGGGTGAGGATACTGCGTAGGGTATTGTTTAGGGTTAGGGTACGGCTTAGGATACGGGTTAGGGTACCTGTTAGGTTATGGCGTACGGTATGGGTTAGGGTTAGGTTTAGGGTTAGGGTTAGGGTTAGGGTTAGGGTACGGCTTAGGGTACGGGTTATGGTACGGGTGAGGTTACGGAGTAGGGTATAGTTTAGGGTTAGGGTTAGGGTTAGGGTACGGCTTAGGATACGGGTTAGGGTACGGGTGAGGGTACGGCTTAGGGTACGGGTTAGGGTACGGGTGAGGGTACGGTGTAGGTTATGGGTTAGGGTTAGGGTTAGGGTTAGGGTTAGTTTTAGGGTTAGGGATTGGTTTAGGGTACGGGTTAGGATTAGCATACGTGTTCGGGTTAGGGTTTTGGTTAGGGTTAGGGTACGCGTTAGGGTTAGGGTATGGGTTAGGTTTAGGGTACACTTTAGGATTAGGGTATTTATTAAACCTATCCCACTCTCTAGATACCACTTAGCACGTAAAGGAATATTATTTGGGGTTCAGCCATGGAGAAGATTTTAGTCACTAGGATAAGATAAAGAATAAACACATTATAAAAAAATCACATAAGGTTTTCTTTTTAACCTGTTCCTTAAAACACTAGTGTTTAGGAAATCTAATGGAGGCAAAAGCAGTAAAGGGTAGTTTAGGGTTAGGGTTAGGGTTAGGGTTAGGGTAGGGCTTAGGATACCGGTGAGGGTACTGGTGAGGGTACTGCGTAGGTTATTGGTTAGGGTTAGGGTACGGCTTAGGATACGGGTTAGGATATGGGTTAGGTTACGGCGTTGGGTATGGGTGAGGGTTAGGGTTAGGGTTAGGGTAAGGCTTTGGGTACGGGTTAGGGTACGGGTGAGTGTACGGCATAGGGTAGAGGTTAGGGTTAGGTTTAGGGTTAGGGTACGGCTTAGGATACGGGTTAGGGTATGGGTGAGGGTACGGCGTAGCGTATGGGTTAGGGTTAGGGTTAGGGTTAGGGTTAGTTTTAGGGTTAGGGATTGGTTTAGGGTACGGGTGAGGATTAGCGTACGTGTTAGGGTTAGGGTTTGGGTTAGGGTTAGGGTACGCATTAGGGTTAGGGTTAGGGTACACGTTAGGATTAGGGTATTTATTAAACCTATCCCACTCTCTAGATACCACTTAGCACGTAAAGGAATATTATTTAGGGTCCAGCCATGGAGAAGATTTTCGTTACTAGGATAAGATAAAGAATAAACACATTATAAAAAAATCACATTAGGATTTTCTTTTTAACCTGTTCCTTAAAACACTAGTGCTTAGGAAATCTAATGGAGGCAAAAGCAGTCAAGGGTAGTTTAGGGTTAGGGTTAGGGTTAGGGTTAGGGTTAGGGTTAGGGTACGGCTTAGGGTATGGGATAGGGTATGGGTGAGGGTACGGCATAGGGTAGGGTTTAGGGTTAGGGTTAGTGTTAGGGTTAGGGTTAGGGCATGGCTTAGGGTACGGGTGAGGGTACTGTGTAGGTCATTGGTTAGGGTTAGGTTAAGGCTTAGGATACAGGTTATTGTATGGGTTAGGGTACGGCGCAGGGTATGGGTAAGGGTTAGGGTTAGGGTTAGGGTTAGAGTTAGGGTACGGCTTAGGGTACGGGTTAGGGTACGGGTGAGGGTACGGCATAGTGTATAGGTTAGGGTTAGGGTTAGGGTACGGCTTTGGGTACGGGTTAGGTTACGGGTGAGGGTACGGCGTAGGGTATGGGTTAGGGTTAGGGTTAGGGTTAGTGTTAGTGTTAGGGTTAGGGTACGGCTTAGCGTATTGGATAGGGTATGGGTGAGGGTACGGCGTAGGGTAGGGGTTAGGGTTAGAATTAGGGTTAGGGTTGGGGTTAGGGTACGGCGTAGGGTACGGGTGAGGGTACGGGTGAGGGTACTGCGTAGGGTATTGGTTAGGGTTAGGATACGGCTTAGGATACGGGTTAGGGTACGGGTTATGTTATGGCGTAGGGTATGGGTTAGGGTTAGGGTTAGGGTTAGGGTTAGGGTACGGCTTAGTATACGGGTTAGGGTACGGGTGAGGGTACGGCGTAGCGTATGGGTTAGGGTTAGGGTTAGGGTACGTCTTAGGGTACGGGTTAGGGTACGGGTGAGGGTACGGCGTAGGGTAAGGGTTAGGGTTAGGGTTAGGGTTAGGGTTAGTTTTAGGGTTAGGGATTGGTTTAGGGTACGGGTTAGGATTAGCGTACCTGTTAGGGTTAGGTTTTTTGTTAGGGTTAGGGTACGCGTTAGGGTTAGGGTATGGGTTAGGTTTAGGGTACACGTTAGGATTAGGGTATTTATTAAATCTATCCCACTCTCTAGATACCACTTAGCACGTAAAGGAATATTATTTGGGGTTCAGCCATGGAGAAGATTTTAGTCACTAGGATAAGATAAAGAATAAACACATTATAAAAAAAATCACATAAGGTTTTCTTTTTAACCTGTTCTTTAAAACACTAGTGTTTAGGAAATCTAATGGAGGCAAAAGCAGTAAAGGGTAGTTTAGGGTTAGGGTTAGGGTAGGGCTTAGGATACGGGTGAGGGTACTGGTGAGGGTACTGCGTAGGTTATTGGTTAGGGTTAGGGTACGGCTTAGGATACGGGTTAGGATATGGGTTAGGTTACGGCGTTGGGTATGGGTGAGGGTTAGGGTTAGGGTTAGGGTAAGGCTTTGGGTACGGGTTAGGGTACGGGTGAGGGTACGGCGTAGGGTAGAGGTTAGGGTTAGGTTTAGGGTTAGGGTACGGCTTAGGATACGGGTTAGGGTATGGGTGAGGGTACGGCGTAGCGTATGGGTTAGGGTTAGGGTTAGGGTTAGGGTTAGTTTTAGGGTTAGGGATTGGTTTAGGGTACGGTTGAGGATTAGCGTACGTGTTAGGGTTAGGGTTTGGGTTAGGGTTAGGGTACGCATTAGGGTTAGGGTTAGGGTACACGTTAGGATTAGGGTATTTATTAAACCTATCCCACTCTCTAGATACCACTTAGCACGTAAAGGAATATTATTTAGGGTCCAGCCATGGAGAAGATTTTCGTTACTAGGATAAGATAAAGAATAAACACATTATAAAAAAATCACATTAGGATTTTCTTTTTAACCTGTTCCTTAAAACACTAGTGCTTAGGAAATCTAATGGAGGCAAAAGCAGTCAAGGGTAGTTTAGGGTTAGGGTTAGGGTTAGGGTTAGTGTTAGGGTTAGGGTACGGCTTAGGGTATGGGATAGGGTATGGGTGAGGGTACGGCATAGGGTAGGGTTTAGGGTTAGGGTTAGTGTTAGGGTTAGGGTTAGGGTATGGCTTAGGGTACGGGTGAGGGTACTGTGTAGGTCATTGGTTAGGGTTAGGTTAAGGCTTAGGATACAGGTTATTGTATGGGTTAGGGTACGGCGCAGGGTATGGGTAAGGGTTAGGGTTAGGGTTAGGGTTAGAGTTAGGGTACGGCTTAGGGTACGGGTTAGGGTACGGGTGAGGGTACGGCGTAGGGTATGGGTTAGGGTTAGGGTTAGGGTTAGTGTTAGTGTTAGGGTTAGGGTACGGCTTAGCGTATGGGATAGGGTACGGGTGAGGGTACGGCGTAGGGTAGGGGTTAGGGTTAGAGTTAGGGTTAGGGTTGGGGTTAGGGTACGGCTTAGGGTACGGGTGAGGGTACGGGTGAGGGTACTGCGTAGGGTATTGGTTAGGGTTAGGATACGGCTTAGGATACGGGTTAGGGTACGGGTTAGGTTATGGCATAGGGTATGGGTTAGGGTTAGGGTTAGGGTTAGGGTTAGGGTTAGGGTACGGCTTAGGATACGGGTTAGGGTACGGGTGAGGGTACGGCGTAGCGTATGGGTTAGGGTTAGGGTTAGGGTACGTCTTAGGGTACGGGTTAGGGTACGGGTGAGGGTACGGCGTAGGGTAAGGTTTAGGGTTAGGGTTAGGGTTAGGGTTAGTTTTAGGGTTAGGGATTGGTTTAGGGTACGGGTTAGGATTAGCGTACGTGTTAGGGTTAGGTTTTCGGTTAGGGTTAGGGTACGCGTTAGGGTTAGGGTATGGGTTAGGGTTAGGGTACACGTTAGGATTAGGGTATTTATTAAACCTATCCCACTCTCTAGATACCACTTAGCACGTAAAGGAATATTATTAGGGATCCAGCCATGGAGAAGATTTTAGTCACTAGGATAAGATAAAGAATAAACACATTATAAAAAAATCACATTAGGATTTTCTTTTTAACCTGTTCCTTAAAACACTAGTGCTTAGGAAATCTAATAGAGGCAAAAGCAATCAAGGGTAGTTTAGGGTTAGGGTTAGGGTTAGGGTTAGTGTTAGGGTTAGGGTACGGCTTAGGGTATGGGATAGGGTACGGGTGAGGGTACGGCGTAGGGTAGGGGTTAGGGTTAGGCTTAGGGCTATGGTTAGGGTATGGCTTAGGGTACGGGTGAGGGTACGGGTGAGGGTACTGCGTAGGGTATTGCTTAGGGTTAGGGTACGGCTTAGGATACGTGTTAGGGTACGGGTTAGGGTACGGCGTAGAGTGTGGGTTAGGGTTAGGGTTAGTGTTAGGGTTAGGGTTACGGTACTTCTTAGGGTACGTGTTAGGGTACGGGTGAGGGTACGGCGTAGGTTATGGGTTAGGATTAGGGTTAGGGTTAGGGTTAGGGTACGGCTTAGGATACGGGTTAGGGTACGGGTGAGGGTACGGCGTAGGTTATGGGTTAGGGTTAGGGTTAGTGTTAGGGTTATGGTACGGCTTAGGTTATGGGATAGGGTACAGGTGAGGGTATGGCATAGGGTAGGTGTTAGGGTTAGGGTTAGGGTTAGGGTTAGGGTTAGGGTACGGCTTAGGGCACGGGTGAGGCTATGGGTGAGGATACTGCGTAGGGTATTGGTTAGGGTTAGGGTACGGCTTAGGATACGGGTTAGGGTACGTGTTAGGGTATGGCGTACGGTATGGGTTAGGGTTAGGGTTAGGGTTAGGGTTAGGGTTAGGGTTAGGGTACGGCTTAGGGTACGGGTTAGGGTACGGGTGAGGTTACGGCGTAGGGTATAGTTTAGGGTTAGTGTTAGGGTTAGGGTACGGCTTAGGATACGGGTTAGGGTACGGGTGAGGGTACGGCGTAGCATATGGTTTAGGGTTAGGGTTAGGGTACGGCTTAGGGTACGGGTTAGGGTACGGGTGAGGGTACGGTGTAGGTTATGGGTTAGGGTTAGGGTTAGGGTTAGGGTTAGTTTTAGGGTTAGGGATTGGTTTAGGGTACGGGTTAGGATTAGCATACGTGTTCGGGTTAGGGTTTTGGTTAGGGTTAGGGTACGCGTTAGGGTTAGGGTATGGGTTAGGTTTAGGGTACACTTTAGGATTAGGGTATTTATTAAACCTATCCCACTCTCTAGATACCACTTAGCACGTAAAGGAATATTATTTGGGGTTCAGCCATGGAGAAGATTTTAGTCACTAGGATAAGATAAAGAATAAACACATTATAAAAAAATCACATAAGGTTTTCTTTTTAACCTGTTCCTTAAAACACTAGTGTTTAGGAAATCTAATGGAGGCAAAAGCAGTAAAGGGTAGTTTAGGGTTAGGGTTAGGGTTAGGGTTAGGGTAGGGCTTAGGATACCGGTGAGGGTACTGGTGAGGGTACTGCGTAGGTTATTGGTTAGGGTTAGGGTACGGCTTAGGATACGGGTTAGGATATGGGTTAGGTTACGGCGTTGGGTATGGGTGAGGGTTAGGGTTAGGGTTAGGGTAAGGCTTTGGGTACGGGTTAGGGTACGGGTGAGGGTACGGCGTAGGGTAGAGGTTAGGGTTAGGTTTAGGGTTAGGGTACGGCTTAGGATACGGGTTAGGGTATGGGTGAGGGTACGGCGTAGCGTATGGTTTAGGGTTAGGGTTAGGGTTAGGGTTAGTTTTAGGGTTAGGGATTGGTTTAGGGTACGGGTGAGGATTAGCGTACGTGTTAGGGTTAGGGTTTGGGTTAGGGTTAGGGTACACGTTAGGATTAGGGTATTTATTAAACCTATCCCACTCTCTAGATACCAGTTAGCACGTAAAGGAATATTATTTAGGGTCCAGCCATGGAGAAGATTTTCGTTACTAGGATAAGATAAAGAATAAACACATTATAAAAAAATCACATTAGGATTTTCTTTTTAACCTGTTCCTTAAAACACTAGTGCTTAGGAAATCTAATGGAGGCAAAAGCAGTCAAGGGTAGTTTAGGGTTAGGGTTAGGGTTAGGGTTAGTGTTAGGGTTAGGGTACGGCTTAGGGTATGGGATAGGGTATGGGTGAGGGTACGGCATAGGGTAGGGTTTAGGGTTAGGGTTAGTGTTAGGGTTAGGGTTAGGGTATGGCTTAGGGTACGGGTGAGGGTACTGTGTAGGTCATTGGTTAGGGTTAGGTTAAGGCTTAGGATACAGGTTATTGTATGGGTTAGGGTACGGCGCAGGGTATGGGTAAGGGTTAGGGTTAGGGTTAGGGTTAGAGTTAGGGTACGGCTTAGGGTACGGGTTAGGGTACGGGTGAGGGTACGGCGTAGTGTATAGGTTAGGGTTAGGGTTAGGGTACGGCTTTGGGTACGGGTTAGGTTACGGGTGAGGGTACGGCGTAGGGTATGGGTTAGGGTTAGGGTTAGGGTTAGTGTTAGTGTTAGGGTTAGGGTACGGCTTAGCGTATGGGATACGGTACGGGTGAGGGTACGGCGTAGGGTAGGGGTTAGGGTTAGTGTTAGGGTTAGGGTTGGGGTTAGGGTACGGCTTAGGGTACGGGTGAGGGTATGGGTGAGGGTACTGCGTAGGGTATTGGTTAGGGTTAGGATACGGCTTAGGATACGGGTTAGGGTACGGGTTAGGGTATGGCGTAGGGTATGGGTTAGGGTTAGGGTTAGGGTTAGGGTTAGGGTACGGCTTAGGATACGGGTTAGGGTACGGGTGAGGGTACGGCGTAGCGTATGGGTTAGGGTTAGGGTTAGGGTACGTCTTAGGGTACGGGTTAGGGTACGGGTGAGGGTACGGCGTAGGGTAAGGTTTAGGGTTAGGGTTAGTTTTAGGGTTAGGGATTGGTTTAGGGTACGGGGTAGGATTAGCGTACGTGTTAGGGTTAGGTTTTCGGTTAGGGTTAGGGTACGCGTTAGGGTTAGGGTATGGTTTAGGGTTAGGGTACACGTTAGGATTAGGGTATTTATTAAACCTATCCCACTCTCTAGATACCACTTAGCACGTAAAGGAATATTATTAGGGATCCAGCCATGGAGAAGATTTTAGTCAGTAGGATAAGATAAAGAATAAACACATTATAAAAAAATCACATTAGGATTTTCTTTTTAACCTGTTCCTTAAAACACTAGTGTTTAGGAAATCTAATACAGGCAAAAGCAATCAAGGGTAGTTTAGGGTTAGGGTTAGGGTTAGGGTTAGTGTTAGGGTTAGGGTACGGCTTAGGGTATGGGATAGGGTATGGGTGAGGGTACGGCGTAGGGTAGGGGTTAGGGTTAGGGTTAGGGTTAGGGTTAGGGTATGGCTTAGGGTACGGGTGAGGGTACGGGTGAGGGTACTGCGTAGGGTATTGGTTAGGGTTAGGGTACGGCTTAGGATACGTGTTAGGGTACGGGTTAGGGTACGGCGTAGAGTGTGGGTTAAGGTTAGGGTTAGTGTTAGGGTTAGGGTTACGGTACGTCTTAGGGTATGTGTTAGGGTACGGGTGAGGGTACGGCGTAGGTTATGGGTTAGGGTTAGGGTTAGGGTTAGGGTTAGGGTACGGCTTAGGATACGGGTTAGGGTACGGGTGAGGGTACGGCGTAGGTTATGGGTTAGGGTTAGGGTTAGTGTTAGGGTTATGGTACGGCTTAGGTTATGGGATAGGGTACAGGTGAGGGTATGGCATAGGGTAGGGGTTAGGGTTAGGGTTAGGGTTAGGGTTAGGGTTAGGGTACGGCTTAGGGTACGGGTGAGGCTATGGGTGAGGATACTGCGTAGGGTATTGGTTAGGGTTAGGGTACGGCTTAGGATACGGGTTAGGGTACGTGTTAGGGTATGGCGTACGGTATGGGTTAGGGTTAGGGTTAGGGTTAGTGTTAGGGTTAGGGTTAGGGTACGGCTTAGGGTACGGGTTAGGGTACGGGTGAGGTTACGGCGTAGGGTATAGTTTAGGGTTAGGTTTAGGGTTAGGGTACGGCTTAGGATACGGGTTAGGGTACGGGTGAGGGTACGGCGTAGCATATGTTTTAGGGTTAGGGTTAGGGTACGGCTTAGGGTACGGGTTAGGGTACGGGTGAGGGTACGGTGTAGGTTATGGGTTAGGGTTAGGGTTAGGGTTAGGGTTAGTTTTAGGGTTAGGGATTGGTTTAGGGTACGGGTTAGGATTAGCATACGTGTTCGGGTTAGGGTTTTGGTTAGGGTTAGGGTACGCGTTAGGGTTAGGGTATGGGTTAGGTTTAGGGTACACTTTAGGATTAGGGTATTTATTAAACCTATCCCACTCTCTAGATACCACTTAGCACGTAAAGGATTATTATTTGGGGTTCAGCCATGGAGAAGATTTTAGTCACTAGGATAAGATAAAGAATAAACACATTATAAAAAAATCACATAAGGTTTTCTTTTTAACCTGTTCCTTAAAACACTAGTGTTTAGGAAATCTAATGGAGGCAAAAGCAGTAAAGGGTAGTTTAGGGTTAGGGTTAGGGTTAGGGTTAGGGGAGGGCTTAGGATACCGGTGAGGGTACTGGTGAGGGTACTGCGTAGGTTATTGGTTAGGGTTAGGGTACGGCTTAGGATACGGGTTAGGATATGGGTTAGGTTACGGCGTTGGGTATGGGTGAGGGTTAGGGTTAGGGTTAGGGTAAGGCTTTGGGTACGGGTTAGGGTACGGGTGAGGGTACGGCGTAGGGTAGAGGTTAGGGTTAGGTTTAGGGTTAGGGTACGGCTTAGGATACGGGTTAGGGTATGGGTGAGGGTACGGCGTAGCGTATGGGTTAGGGTTAGGGTTAGGGTTAGGGTTAGTTTTAGGGTTAGGGATTGGTTTAGGGTATGGGTGAGGATTAGCGTACGTGTTAGGGTTAGGGTTTGGGTTAGGGTTAGGGTACGCATTAGGGTTAGGGTTAGGGTACACGTTAGGATTAGGGTATTTATTAAACCTATCCCACTCTCTAGATACCACTTAGCAGGTAAAGGAATATTATTTAGGGTCCAGTCATGGAGAAGATTTTCGTTACTAGGATAAGATAAAGAATAAACACATTATAAAAAAATCACATTAGGATTTTCTTTTTAACCTGTTCCTTAAAACACTAGTGCTTAGGAAATCTAATGGAGGCAAAAGCAGTCAAGGGTAGTTTAGGGTTAGGGTTAGTGTTAGGGTTAGGGTACGGCTTAGGGTATGGGATAGGGTATGGGTGAGGGTACGGCATAGGGTAGGGTTTAGGGTTAGGGTTAGTGTTAGGGTTAGGGTTAGGGTATGGCTTAGGGTACGGGTGAGGGTACTGTGTAGGTCATTGGTTAGGGTTAGGTTAAGGCTTAGGATACAGGTTATTGTATGGGTTAGGGTACGGCGCAGGGTATGGGTAAGGGTTAGGGTTAGGGTTAGGGTTAGAGTTAGGGTACGGCTTAGGGTACGGGTTAGGGTACGGGTGAGGGTACGGCGTAGTGTATAGGTTAGGGTTAGTGTTAGGGTACGGCTTTTGGTACGGGTTAGGTTACGGGTGAGGGTACGGCGTAGGGTATGGGTTAGGGTACGCGTTAGGGTTAGGGTATGGGTTAGGGTTAGGGTACGGCTTAGCGTATGGGATAGGGTACGGGTGAGGGTACGGCGTAGGGTAGGGGTTAGGGTTAGAGTTAGGGTTAGGGTTGGGGTTAGGGTACGGCTTAGGGTACGGGTGAGGGTACGGGTGAGGGTACTGCGTAGGGTATTGGTTAGGGTTAGGATACGGCTTAGGATACGGGTTAGGGTACGGGTTAGGGTATGGCGTAGGGTATGGGTTAGGGTTAGGGTTAGGGTTAGGGTTAGGGTTAGGGTACGGCTTAGGATACGGGTTAGGGTACGGGTGAGGGTACGGCGTAGTGTATGGGTTAGGGTTAGGGTTAGGGTACGTCTTAGGGTACGGGTTAGGGTACGGGTGAGGGTACGGCGTAGGGTAAGGTTTAGGGTTAGGGTTAGGGTTAGGGTTAGTTTTAGGGTTAGGGATTGGTTTAGGGTACGGGTTAGGATTAGCGTACCTGTTAGGGTTAGGTTTTCGGTTAGGGTTAGGGTACGCGTTAGGGTTAGGGTATGGGTTAGGGTTAGGGTACACGTTAGGATTAGGGTATTTATTAAACCTATCCCACTCTCTAGATAACACTTAGCACGTAAAGGAATATTATTAGGGATCCAGCCATGGAGAAGATTTTAGTCACTAGGATAAGATAAAGAATAAACACATTATAAAAAAATCACATTAGGATATTCTTTTTAACCTGTTCCTTAAAACACTAGTGCTTAGGAAATCTAATAGAGGCAAAAGCAATCAAGGGTAGTTTAGGGTTAGGGTTAGGGTTAGGGTTAGTGTTAGGGTTAGGGTACGGCTTAGGGTATGGGATAGGGTACGGGTGAGGGTACGGCGTAGGGTAGGGGTTAAGGTTAGGCTTAGGGTTATGGTTAGGGTATGGCTTAGGGTACGGGTCAGGGTACGGGTGAGGGTACTGCGTAGGGTATTGCTTAGGGTTAGGGTACGGCTTAGGATACGTGTTAGGGTACGGGTTAGGGTACGGCGTAGAGTGTGGGTTAGGGTTAGGGTTAGTGTTAGGGTTAGGGTTACGGTACGTCTTAGGGTACGTGTTAGGGTACGGGTGAGGGTACGGCATAGGTTATGGGTTAGGGTTAGGGTTAGGGTTAGGGTACGGCTTAGGATACGGGTTAGGGTACGGGTGAGAGTACGGCGTAGGTTATGCGTTAGGGTTAGGGTTAGTGTTAGGGTTATGGTATGGCTTAGGTTATGGGATAGGGTACAGGTGAGGGTATGGCATAGGGTAGGTGTTAGGGTTAGGGTTAGGGTTAGGGTTAGGGTTAGGGTACGGCTTAGGGCACGGGTGAGGCTATGGGTGAGGATACTGCGTAGGGTATTGGTTAGGGTTAGGGTACGGCTTAGGATACGGGTTAGGGTACGTGTTAGGGTATGGCGTACGGTATGGGTTAGGGTTAGGGTTAGGGTTAGGGTTAGGGTTAGGGTTAGGGTACGGCTTAGGGTACGGGTTAGGGTACGGGTGAGGTTACGGCGTAGGGTATAGTTTAGGGTTAGTGTTAGGGTTAGGGTACGGCTTAGGATACGGGTTTGGGTACGGGTGAGGGTACGGTGTAGGTTATGGGTTAGGGTTAGGGTTAGGGTTAGGGTTAGTTTTAGGGTTAGGGATTGGTTTAGGGTACGGGTTAGGTTTAGCATACGTGTTCAGGTTAGGGTTTTGGTTAGGGTTAGGGTACGCGTTAGGGTTAGGGTATGGGTTAGGTTTAGGGTACACTTTAGGATTAGGGTATTTATTAAACCTATCCCACTCTCTAGATACCACTTAGCACGTAAAGGAATATTATTTGGGGTTCAGCCATGGAGAAGATTTTAGTCACTAGGATAAGATAAAGAATAAACACATTATAAAAAAATCACATAAGGTTTTCTTTTTAACCTGTTCCTTAAAACACTAGTGTTTAGGAAATCTAATGGAGGCAAAAGCAGTAAAGGGTAGTTTAGGGTTAGGGTTAGGGTTAGGGTTAGGGGAGGGCTTAGGATACCGGTGAGGGTACTGGTGAGGGTACTGCGTAGGTTATTGGTTAGGGTTAGGATACGGCTTAGGATACGGGTTAGGATATGGGTTAGGTTACGGCGTTGGGTATGGGTGAGGGTTAGGGTTAGGGTTAGGGTAAGGCTTTGCGTACGGGTTAGGGTACGGCTGAGGGTTCGGCGTGGGGTAGAGGTTAGGGTTAGGTTTAGGGTTAGGGTACGGCTTAGGATACGGGTTAGGGTATGGGTGAGGGTACGGCGTAGCGTATGGGTTAGGGTTAGGGTTAGGGTTAGGGTTAGTTTTAGGGTTAGGGATTGGTTTAGGGTACGGGTGAGGATTAGCGTACGTGTTAGGGTTAGGGTTTGGGTTAGGGTTAGGGTACGCATTAGGGTTAGGGTTAGGGTACACGTTAGGATTAGGGTATTTATTAAACCTATCCCACTCTCTAGATACCACTTAGCACGTAAAGGAATATTATTTAGGGTCCAGCCATGGAGAAGATTTTCGTTACTAGGATAAGATAAAGAATAAACACATTATAAAAAAATCACATTAGGATTTTCTTTTTAACCTGTTCCTTAAAACACTAGTGCTTAGGAAATCTAATGGAGGCAAAAGCAGTCAAGGGTAGTTTAGGGTTAGGGTTAGGGTTAGGGTTAGTGTTAGGGTTAGGGTACGGCTTAGGGTATGGGATAGGGTATGGGTGAGGGTACGGCATAGGGTAGGGTTTAGGGTTAGGGTTAGTGTTAGGGTTAGGGTTAGGGTATGGCTTAGGGTACAGGTGAGGGTACTGTGTAGGTCATTGGTTAGGGTTAGGTTAAGGCTTAGGATACAGGTTATTGTATGGGTTAGGGTACGGCGCAGGGTATGGGTAAGGGTTAGGGTTAGGGTTAGGGTTAGAGTTAGGGTACGGCTTAGGGTACGGGTTAGGGTACGGGTGAGGGTACGGCGTAGTGTAAAGGTAGGGTTAGGGTTAGGGTACGGCTTTGGGTACGGGTTAGGTTACGGGTGAGGGTACGGCGTAGGGTATGGGTTAGGGTTAGGGTTAGGGTTAGTGTTAGTGTTAGGGTTAGGGTACGGCTTAGCGTATGGGATAGGGTACGGGTGAGGGTACGGCCTAGGGTAGGGGTTAGGGTTAGAGTTAGGGTTAGGGTTGGGGTTAGGGTACGGCTTAGGGTACGGGTGAGGGTACGGGTGAGGGTACTGCGTAGGGTATTGGTTAGGGTTAGGATACGGCTTAGGATACGGGTTAGGGTACGAGTTATGGTATGGCGTAGGGTATGGGTTAGGGTTAGGGTTAGGGTTAGGGTTAGGGTACGGCTTAGAATACGGGTTAGGGTACGCGTGAGGGTACGGCGTAGCGTATGGGTTAGGGTTAGGGTTAGGGTACGTCTTAGGGTACGGGTTAGGGTACGGGTGAGGGTACGGCGTAGGGTAAGTGTTAGGGTTAGGGTTAGGGTTAGGGTTAGTTTTAGGGTTAGGGATTGGTTTAGGGTACGGGTTAGGATTAGCGTACGTGTTAGGGTTAGGTTTTTTGTTAGGGTTAGGGTACGCGTTAGGGTTAGGGTATGGGTTAGGTTTAGGGTACACGTTAGGATTAGGGTATTTATTAAACCTATCCCACTCTCTAGATACCACTTAGCACGTAAAGGAATATTATTAGGGATCCAGCCATGGAGAAGATTTTAGTCACTAGGATAAGATAAAGAATAAACACATTATAAAAAAATCACATCAGGATTTTCTTTTTAACCTGTTCCTTAAAACACTAGTGCTTAGGAAATCTAATAGAGGCAAAAGCAATCAAGGGTAGTTTAGGGTTAGGGTTAGGGTTAGGGTTAGTGTTAGTGTTAGGGTTAGGGTACGGCTTAGCGTATGGGATAGGGTACGGGTGAGGGTACGGCGTAGGGTAGGAGTTAGGGTAAGGGTTAGGGTACGGCTTAGGGTACGGGTTAGGTTACGGGTGAGGGTACGGCGTAGGGTATGGGTTAGGGTTAGGGTTAGGGTTAGTGTTAGTGTTAGGGTTAGGGTACGGCTTAGCGTATGGGATAGGGTACGGGTGAGGTTACGGCGTAGGGTAGGGGTTAGGGTTAGGGTTAGGGTTAGGGTTAGGGTATGGCTTAGGGTACGGGTGAGGGTACGGGTGAGGGTACTGGGTAGGGTATTGGTTAGGGTTAGGGTACGGCTTAGGATACGTGTTAGGGTACGGGTTAGGGTACGGCGTAGAGTGTGGGTTAAGGTTAGGGTTAGTGTTAGGGTTAGGGTTACGGTACGTCTTAGGGTATGTGTTAGGGTACGGGTGAGGGTACGGCGTAGGTTATGGGTTAGGGTTAGGGTTAGGGTTAGGGTTAGGGTACGGCTTAGGATACGGGTTAGGGTACGGGTGAGGGTACGGCGTAGGTTATGGGTTAGGGTTAGGGTTAGTGTTAGGGTTATGGTACGGCTTAGGTTATGGGATAGGGTACAGGTGAGGGTATGGCATAGGGTAGGGGTTAGGGTTAGGGTTAGGGTTAGGGTTAGGGTTAGGGTACGGCTTAGGGTACGGGTGAGGCTATGGGTGAGGATACTGCGTAGGGTATTGGTTAGGGTTAGGGTACGGCTTAGGATACGGGTTAGGGTACGTGTTAGGGTATGGCGTACGGTATGGGTTAGGGTTAGGGTTAGGGTTAGGGTTAGGGTTAGGGTTAGGGTACGGCTTAGGGTACGGGTTATGGTACGGGTGAGGTTACGGCGTAGGGTATAGTTTAGGGTTAGGGTTAGGGTTAGGGTACGGCTTAGGATACGGGTTAGGGTACGGGTGAGGGTACGGCTTAGGGTACGGGTTAGGGTACGGGTGAGGGTACGGTGTAGGTTATGGGTTAGGGTTAGGGTTAGGGTTAGGGTTAGTTTTAGGGTTAGGGATTGGTTTAGGGTACGGGTTAGGATTAGCATACGTGTTCGGGTTAGGGTTTTGGTTAGGGTTAGGGTACGCGTTAGGGTTAGGGTATGGGTTAGGTTTAGGGTACACTTTAGGATTAGGGTATTTATTAAACCTATCCCACTCTCTAGATACCACTTAGCACGTAAAGGAATATTATTTGGGGTTCAGCCATGGAGAAGATTTTAGTCACTAGGATAAGATAAAGAATAAACACATTATAAAAAAATCACATAAGGTTTTCTTTTTAACCTGTTCCTTAAAACACTAGTGTTTAGGAAATCTAATGGAGGCAAAAGCAGTCAAGGGTAGTTTAGGGTTAGGGTTAGGGTTAGGGTTAGGGTAGGGCTTAGGATACCGGTGAGGGTACTGGTGAGGGTACTGCGTAGGTTATTGGTTAGGGTTAGGGTACGGCTTAGGATACGGGTTAGGATATGGGTTAGGTTACGGCGTTGGGTATGGGTGAGGGTTAGGGTTAGGGTTAGGGTAAGGCTTTGGGTACGGGTTAGGGTACGGGTGAGGGTACGGCGTAGGGTAGAGGTTAGGGTTAGGTTTAGGGTTAGGGTACGGCTTAGGATACGGGTTACGGTATGGGTGAGGGTACGGCGTAGCGTATGGGTTAGGGTTAGGGTTAGGGTTAGGGTTAGTTTTAGGGTTAGGGATTGGTTTAGGGTACGGGTGAGGATTAGCGTACGTGTTAGGGTTAGGGTTTGGGTTAGGGTTAGGGTACGCATTAGGGTTAGGGTTAGGGTACACGTTAGGATTAGGGTATTTATTAAACCTATCCCACTCTCTAGATACCACTTAGCACGTAAAGGAATATTATTTAGGGTCCAGCCATGGAGAAGATTTTCGTTACTAGGATAAGATAAAGAATAAACACATTATAAAAAAATCACATTAGGATTTTCTTTTTAACCTGTTCCTTAAAACACTAGTGCTTAGGAAATCTAATGGAGGCAAAAGCAGTCAAGGGTAGTTTAGGGTTAGGGTTAGGGTTAGGGTTAGTGTTAGGGTTAGGGTACGGCTTAGGGTATGGGATAGGGTATGGGTGAGGGTACGGCATAGTGTAGGGTTTAGGGTTAGGGTTAGTGTTAGGGTTAGGGTTAGGGTATGGCTTAGGGTACGGGTGAGGGTACTGTGTAGGTCATTGGTTAGGGTTAGGTTAAGGCTTAGGATACAGGTTATTGTATGGGTTAGGGTACAGCGCAGGGTATGGGTAAGGGTTAGGGTTAGGGTTAGGGTTAGAGTTAGGGTACGGCTTAGGGTACGGGTTAGGGTACGGGTGAGGGTACGGCGTAGTGTATAGGTTAGGGTTAGGGTTAGGGTACGGCTTTGGGTACGGGTTAGGTTACGGGTGAGGGTACGGCGTAGGGTATGGGTTAGGGTTAGGGTTAGGGTTAGTGTTAGTGTTAGGGTTAGGGTACGGCTTAGCGTATGGGATAGGGTACGGGTGAGGGTACGGCCTAGGGTAGGGGTTAGGGTTAGAGTTAGGGTTAGGGTTGGGGTTAGGGTACGGCTTAGGGTACGGGTGAGGGTACGGGTGAGGGTACTGCGTAGGGTATTGGTTAGGGTTAGGATACGGCTTAGGATACGGGTTAGGGTACGGGTTATGGTATGGCGTAGGGTATGGGTTAGGGTTAGGGTTAGGGTTAGGGTTAGGGTACGGCTTAGAATACGGGTTAGGGTACGCGTGAGGGTACGGCGTAGCGTATGGGTTAGGGTTAGGGTTAGGGTACGTCTTAGGGTACGGGTTAGGGTACGGGTGAGGGTACGGCGTAGGGTAAGGGTTAGGGTTAGGGTTAGGGTTAGTTTTAGGGTTAGGGATTGGTTTAGGGTACGGGTTAGGATTAGCGTACGTGTTAGGGTTAGGTTTTTTGTTAGGGTTAGGGTACGCGTTAGGGTTAGGGTATGGGTTAGGTTTAGGGTACACGTTAGGATTAGGGTATTTATTAAACCTATCCCACTCTCTAGATACCACTTAGCACGTAAAGGAATATTATTAGGGATCCAGCCATGGAGAAGATTTTAGTCACTAGGATAAGATAAAGAATAAACACATTATAAAAAAATCACATCAGGATTTTCTTTTTAACCTGTTCCTTAAAACACTAGTGCTTAGGAAATCTAATAGAGGCAAAAGCAATCAAGGGTAGTTTAGGGTTAGGGTTAGGGTTAGGGTTAGTGTTAGTGTTAGGGTTAGGGTACGGCTTAGCGTATGCGATAGGGTACGGGTGAGGGTACGGCGTAGGGTAGGAGTTAGGGTAAGGGTTAGGGTACGGCTTAGGGTACGGGTTAGGTTACGGGTGAGGGTACGGCGTAGGGTATGGGTTAGGGTTAGGGTTAGGGTTAGTGTTAGTGTTAGGGTTAGGGTACGGCTTAGCGTATGGGATAGGGTACGGGTGAGGTTACGGCGTAGGGTAGGGGTTAGGGTTAGGGTTAGGGTTAGGGTTAGGGTATGGCTTAGGGTACGGGTGAGGGTACGGGTGAGGGTACTGCGTAGGGTATTGGTTAGGGTTAGGGTACGGCTTAGGATACGTGTTAGGGTACGGGTTAGGGTACGGCGTAGAGTGTGGGTTAAGGTTAGGGTTAGTGTTAGGGTTAGGGTTACGGTACGTCTTAGGGTATGTGTTAGGGTACGGGTGAGGGTACGGCGTAGGTTATGGGTTAGGGTTAGGGTTAGTGTTAGGGTTATGGTACGGCTTAGGTTATGGGATAGGGTACAGGTGAGGGTATGGCATAGGGTAGGGGTTAGGGTTAGGGTTAGGGTTAGGGTTAGGGTTAGGGTACGGCTTAGGGTACGGGTGAGGCTATGGGTGAGGATACTGCGTAGGGTATTGGTTAGGGTTAGGGTACGGCTTAGGATACGGGTTAGGGTACGTGTTAGGGTATGGCGTACGGTATGTGTTAGGGTTAGGGTTAGGGTTAGGGTTAGGGTTAGGGTTAGGGTACGGCTTAGGGTACGGGTTAGGGTACGGGTGAGGTTACGGCGTAGGGTATAGTTTAGGGTTAGGGTTAGGGTTAGGGTACGGCTTAGGATACGGGTTAGGGTACGGGTGAGGGTACGGCTTAGGGTACGGGTTAGGGTACGGGTGAGGGTACGGTGTAGGTTATGGGTTAGGGTTAGGGTTAGGGTTAGGGTTAGTTTTAGGGTTAGGGATTGGTTTAGGGTACGGGTTAGGATTAGCATACGTGTTCGGGTTAGGGTTTTGGTTAGGGTTAGGGTACGCGTTAGGGTTAGGGTATGGGTTAGGTTTAGGGTACACTTTAGGATTAGGGTATTTATTAAACCTATCCCACTCTCTAGATACCACTTAGCACGTAAAGGAATATTATTTGGGGTTCAGCCATGGAGAAGATTTTAGTCACTAGGATAAGATAAAGAATAAACACATTATAAAAAAATCACATAAGGTTTTCTTTTTAACCTGTTCCTTAAAACACTAGTGTTTAGGAAATCTAATGGAGGCAAAAGCAGTAAAGGGTAGTTTAGGGTTAGGGTTAGGGTTAGGGTTAGGGTAGGGCTTAGGATACCGGTGAGGGTACTGGTGAGGGTACTGCGTAGGTTATTGGTTAGGGTTAGGGTACGGCTTAGGATACGGGTTAGGATATGGGTTAGGTTACGGCGTTGGGTATGGGTGAGGGTTAGGGTTAGGGTTAGGGTAAGGCTTTGGGTACGGGTTAGGGTACGGGTGAGGGTACGGCGTAGGGTAGAGGTTAGGGTTAGGTTTAGGGTTAGGGTACGGCTTAGGATTCGGGTTACGGTATGGGTGAGGGTACGGCGTAGCGTATGGGTTAGGGTTAGGGTTAGGGTTAGGGTTAGTTTTAGGGTTAGGGATTGGTTTAGGGTACGGGTGAGGATTAGCGTACGTGTTAGGGTTAGGGTTTGGGTTAGGGTTAGGGTACGCATTAGGGTTAGGGTTAGGGTACACGTTAGGATTAGGGTATTTATTAAACCTATCCCACTCTCTAGATACCACTTAGCACGTAAAGGAATATTATTTAGGGTCCAGCCATGGAGAAGATTTTCGTTACTAGGATAAGATAAAGAATAAACACATTATAAAAAAATCACATTAGGATTTTCTTTTTAACCTGTTCCTTAAAACACTAGTGCTTAGGAAATCTAATGGAGGCAAAAGCAGTCAAGGGTAGTTTAGGGTTAGGGTTAGGGTTAGGGTTAGTGTTAGGGTTAGGGTACGGCTTAGGGTATGGGATAGGGTATGGGTGAGGGTACGGCATAGTGTAGGGTTTAGGGTTAGGGTTAGTGTTAGGGTTAGGGTTAGGGTATGGCTTAGGGTACGGGTGAGGGTACTGTGTAGGTCATTGGTTAGGGTTAGGTTAAGGCTTAGGATACAGGTTATTGTATGGGTTAGGGTACGGCGCAGGGTATGGGTAAGGGTTAGGGTTAGGGTTAGGGTTAGAGTTAGGGTACGGCTTAGGGTACGGGTTAGGGTACGGGTGAGGGTACGGCGTAGTGTATAGGTTAGGGTTAGGGTTAGGGTACGGCTTTGGGTACGGGTTAGGTTACGGGTGAGGGTACGGCGTAGGGTATGGGTTAGGGTTAGGGTTAGGGTTAGTGTTAGTGTTAGGGTTAGGGTACGGCTTAGCGTATGGGATAGGGTACGGGTGAGGGTACGGCCTAGGGTAGGGGTTAGGGTTAGAGTTAGGGTTAGGGTTGGGGTTAGGGTACGGCTTAGGGTACGGGTGAGGGTACGGGTGAGGGTACTGCGTAGGGTATTGGTTAGGGTTAGGATACGGCTTAGGATACGGGTTAGGGTACGGGTTATGGTATGGCGTAGGGTATGGGTTAGGGTTAGGGTTAGGGTTAGGGTTAGGGTACGGCTTAGAATACGGGTTAGGGTACGCGTGAGGGTACGGCGTAGCGTATGGGTTAGGGTTAGGGTTAGGGTACGTCTTAGGGTACGGGTTAGGGTACGGGTGAGGGTACGGCGTAGGGTAAGGGTTAGGGTTAGGGTTAGGGTTAGTTTTAGGGTTAGGGATTGGTTTAGGGTACGGGTTAGGATTAGCGTACGTGTTAGGGTTAGGTTTTTTGTTAGGGTTAGGGTACGCATTAGGGTTAGGGTATGGGTTAGGTTTAGGGTACACGTTAGGATTAGGGTATTTATTAAACCTATCCCACTCTCTAGATACCACTTAGCACGTAAAGGAATATTATTAGGGATCCAGCCATGGAGAAGATTTTAGTCACTAGGATAAGATAAAGAATAAACACATTATAAAAAAATCACATCAGGATTTTCTTTTTAACCTGTTCCTTAAAACACTAGTGCTTAGGAAATCTAATAGAGGCAAAAGCAATCAAGGGTAGTTTAGGGTTAGGGTTAGGGTTA
Organism: Eubalaena glacialis; assembly: GCF_028564815.1. Lineage (NCBI taxonomy): Eukaryota > Metazoa > Chordata > Mammalia > Artiodactyla > Balaenidae > Eubalaena > Eubalaena glacialis. Next base: position 2,006,046 of record NW_026871555.1, on the reverse strand, counting down.
GGGTTAGTGTTAGTGTTAGGGTTAGGGTACGGCTTAGCGTATGGGATAGGGTACGGGTGAGGTTACGGCGTAGGGTAGGGGTTAGGGTTAGGGTTAGGGTTAGGGTTAGGGTATGGCTTAGGGTACGGGTGAGGGTACGGGTGAGGGTACTGCGTAGGGTATTGGTTAGGGTTAGGGTACGGCTTAGGATACGTGTTAGGGTACGGGTTAGGGTACGGCGTAGAGTGTGGGTTAAGGTTAGGGTTAGTGTTAGGGTTAGGGTTACGGTACGTCTTAGGGTATGTGTTAGGGTACGGGTGAGGGTACGGCGTAGGTTATGGGTTAGGGTTAGGGTTAGGGTTAGGGTTAGGGTACGGCTTAGGATACGGGTTAGGGTACGGGTGAGGGTACGGCGTAGGTTATGGGTTAGGGTTAGGGTTAGTGTTAGGGTTATGGTACGGCTTAGGTTATGGGATAGGGTACAGGTGAGGGTATGGCATAGGGTAGGGGTTAGGGTTAGGGTTAGGGTTAGGGTTAGGGTTAGGGTACGGCTTAGGGTACGGGTGAGGCTATGGGTGAGGATACTGCGTAGGGTATTGGTTAGGGTTAGGGTACGGCTTAGGATACGGGTTACGGTATGGGTGAGGGTACGGCGTAGCGTATGGGTTAGGGTTAGGGTTAGGGTTAGGGTTAGTTTTAGGGTTAGGGATTGGTTTAGGGTACGGGTGAGGATTAGCGTACGTGTTAGGGTTAGGGTTTGGGTTAGGGTTAGGGTACGCATTACGGTTAGGGTTAGGGTACACGTTAGGATTAGGGTATTTATTAAACCTATCCCACTCTCTAGATACCACTTAGCACGTAAAGGAATATTATTTAGGGTCCAGCCATGGAGAAGATTTTCGTTACTAGGATAAGATAAAGAATAAACACATTATAAAAAAATCACATTAGGATTTTCTTTTTAACCTGTTCCTTAAAACACTAGTGCTTAGGAAATCTAATGGAGGCAAAAGCAGTCAAGGGTAGTTTAGGGTTAGGGTTAGGGTTAGGGTTAGTGTTAGGGTTAGGGTACGGCTTAGGGTATGGGATAGGGTATGGGTGAGGGTACGGCATAGTGTAGGGTTTAGGGTTAGGGTTAGTGTTAGGGTTAGGGTTAGGGTATGGCTTAGGGTACGGGTGAGGGTACTGTGTAGGTCATTGGTTAGGGTTAGGTTAAGGCTTAGGATACAGGTTATTGTATGGGTTAGGGTACGGCGCAGGGTATGGGTAAGGGTTAGGGTTAGGGTTAGGGTTAGAGTTAGGGTACGGCTTAGGGTACGGGTTAGGGTACGGGTGAGGGTACGGCGTAGTGTATAGGTTAGGGTTAGGGTTAGGGTACGGCTTTGGGTACGGGTTAGGTTACGGGTGAGGGTACGGCGTAGGGTATGGGTTAGGGTTAGGGTTAGGGTTAGTGTTAGTGTTAGGGTTAGGGTACGGCTTAGCGTATGGGATAGGGTACGGGTGAGGGTACGGCCTAGGGTAGGGGTTAGGGTTAGAGTTAGGGTTAGGGTTGGGGTTAGGGTACGGCTTAGGGTACGGGTGAGGGTACGGGTGAGGGTACTGCGTAGGGTATTGGTTAGGGTTAGGATACGGCTTAGGATACGGGTTAGGGTACGGGTTATGGTATGGCGTAGGGTATGGGTTAGGGTTAGGGTTAGGGTTAGGGTTAGGGTACGGCTTAGAATACGGGTTAGGGTACGCGTGAGGGTACGGCGTAGCGTATGGGTTAGGGTTAGGGTTAGGGTACGTCTTAGGGTACGGGTTAGGGTACGGGTGAGGGTACGGCGTAGGGTAAGGGTTAGGGTTAGGGTTAGGGTTAGGGTTAGTTTTAGGGTTAGGGATTGGTTTAGGGTACGGGTTAGGATTAGCGTACGTGTTAGGGTTAGGTTTTTTGTTAGGGTTAGGGTACGCGTTAGGGTTAGGGTATGGGTTAGGTTTAGGGTACACGTTAGGATTAGGGTATTTATTAAACCTATCCCACTCTCTAGATACCACTTAGCACGTAAAGGAATATTATTAGGGATCCAGCCATGGAGAAGATTTTAGTCACTAGGATAAGATAAAGAATAAACACATTATAAAAAAATCACATCAGGATTTTCTTTTTAACCTGTTCCTTAAAACACTAGTGCTTAGGAAATCTAATAGAGGCAAAAGCAATCAAGGGTAGTTTAGGGTTAGGGTTAGGGTTAGGGTTAGTGTTAGTGTTAGGGTTAGGGTACGGCTTAGCGTATGGGATAGGGTACGGGTGAGGGTACGGCGTAGGGTAGGAGTTAGGGTAAGGGTTAGGGTACGGCTTAGGGTACGGGTTAGGTTACGGGTGAGGGTACGGCGTAGGGTATGGGTTAGGGTTAGGGTTAGGGTTAGTGTTAGTGTTAGGGTTAGGGTACGGCTTAGCGTATGGGATAGGGTACGGGTGAGGTTACGGCGTAGGGTAGGGGTTAGGGTTAGGGTTAGGGTTAGGGTTAGGGTATGGCTTAGGGTACGGGTGAGGGTACGGGTGAGGGTACTGCGTAGGGTATTGGTTAGGGTTAGGGTACGGCTTAGGATACGTGTTAGGGTACGGGTTAGGGTACGGCGTAGAGTGTGGGTTAAGGTTAGGGTTAGTGTTAGGGTTAGGGTTACGGTACGTCTTAGGGTATGTGTTAGGGTACGGGTGAGGGTACGGCGTAGGTTATGGGTTAGGGTTAGGGTTAGGGTTAGGGTTAGGGTACGGCTTAGGATACGGGTTAGGGTACGGGTGAGGGTACGGCGTAGGTTATGGGTTAGGGTTAGGGTTAGTGTTAGGGTTATGGTACGGCTTAGGTTATGGGATAGGGTACAGGTGAGGGTATGGCATAGGGTAGGGGTTAGGGTTAGGGTTAGGGTTAGGGTTAGGGTTAGGGTACGGCTTAGGGTACGGGTGAGGCTATGGGTGAGGATACTGCGTAGGGTATTGGTTAGGGTTAGGGTACGGCTTAGGATACGGGTTAGGGTACGTGTTAGGGTATGGCGTACGGTATGGGTTAGGGTTAGGGTTAGGGTTAGGGTTAGGGTTAGGGTTAGGGTTAGGGTACGGCTTAGGGTACGGGTTATGGTACGGGTGAGGTTACGGCGTAGGGTATAGTTTAGGGTTAGGGTTAGGGTTAGGGTACGGCTTAGGATACGGGTTAGGGTACGGGTGAGGGTACGGCTTAGGGTACGGGTTAGGGTACGGGTGAGGGTACGGTGTAGGTTATGGGTTAGGGTTAGGGTTAGGGTTAGGGTTAGTTTTAGGGTTAGGGATTGGTTTAGGGTACGGGTTAGGATTAGCATACGTGTTCGGGTTAGGGTTTTGGTTAGGGTTAGGGTACGCGTTAGGGTTAGGGTATGGGTTAGGTTTAGGGTACACTTTAGGATTAGGGTATTTATTAAACCTATCCCACTCTCTAGATACCACTTAGCACGTAAAGGAATATTATTTGGGGTTCAGCCATGGAGAAGATTTTAGTCACTAGGATAAGATAAAGAATAAACACATTATAAAAAAATCACATAAGGTTTTCTTTTTAACCTGTTCCTTAAAACACTAGTGTTTAGGAAATCTAATGGAGGCAAAAGCAGTAAAGGGTAGTTTAGGGTTAGGGTTAGGGTTAGGGTTAGGGTAGGGCTTAGGATACCGGTGAGGGTACTGGTGAGGGTACTGCGTAGGTTATTGGTTAGGGTTAGGGTACGGCTTAGGATACGGGTTAGGATATGGGTTAGGTTACGGCGTTGGGTATGGGTGAGGGTTAGGGTTAGGGTTAGGGTAAGGCTTTGGGTACGGGTTAGGGTACGGGTGAGGGTACGGCGTAGGGTAGAGGTTAGGGTTAGGTTTAGGGTTAGGGTACGGCTTAGGATACGGGTTACGGTATGGGTGAGGGTACGGCGTAGCGTATGGGTTAGGGTTAGGGTTAGGGTTAGGGTTAGTTTTAGGGTTAGGGATTGGTTTAGGGTACGGGTGAGGATTAGCGTACGTGTTAGGGTTAGGGTTTGGGTTAGGGTTAGGGTACGCATTAGGGTTAGGGTTAGGGTACACGTTAGGATTAGGGTATTTATTAAACCTATCCCACTCTCTAGATACCACTTAGCACGTAAAGGAATATTATTTAGGGTCCAGCCATGGAGAAGATTTTCGTTACTAGGATAAGATAAAGAATAAACACATTATAAAAAAATCACATTAGGATTTTCTTTTTAACCTGTTCCTTAAAACACTAGTGCTTAGGAAATCTAATGGAGGCAAAAGCAGTCAAGGGTAGTTTAGGGTTAGGGTTAGGGTTAGGGTTAGTGTTAGGGTTAGGGTACGGCTTAGGGTATGGGATAGGGTATGGGTGAGGGTACGGCATAGTGTAGGGTTTAGGGTTAGGGTTAGTGTTAGGGTTAGGGTTAGGGTATGGCTTAGGGTACGGGTGAGGGTACTGTGTAGGTCATTGGTTACGGTTAGGTTAAGGCTTAGGATACAGGTTATTGTATGGGTTAGGGTACGGCGCAGGGTATGGGTAAGGGTTAGGGTTAGGGTTAGGGTTAGAGTTAGGGTACGGCTTAGGGTACGGGTTAGGGTACGGGTGAGGGTACGGCGTAGTGTATAGGTTAGGGTTAGGGTTAGGGTACGGCTTTGGGTACGGGTTAGGTTACGGGTGAGGGTACGGCGTAGGGTATGGGTTAGGGTTAGGGTTAGGGTTAGTGTTAGTGTTAGGGTTAGGGTACGGCTTAGCGTATGGGATAGGGTACGGGTGAGGGTACGGCCTAGGGTAGGGGTTAGGGTTAGAGTTAGGGTTAGGGTTGGGGTTAGGGTACGGCTTAGGGTACGGGTGAGGGTACGGGTGAGGGTACTGCGTAGGGTATTGGTTAGGGTTAGGATACGGCTTAGGATACGGGTTAGGGTACGGGTTATGGTATGGCGTAGGGTATGGGTTAGGGTTAGGGTTAGGGTTAGGGTTAGGGTACGGCTTAGAATACGGGTTAGGGTACGCGTGAGGGTACGGCGTAGCGTATGGGTTAGGGTTAGGGTTAGGGTACGTCTTAGGGTACGGGTTAGGGTACGGGTGAGGGTACGGCGTAGGGTAAGGGTTAGGGTTAGGGTTAGGGTTAGGGTTAGTTTTAGGGTTAGGGATTGGTTTAGGGTACGGGTTAGGATTAGCGTACGTGTTAGGGTTAGGTTTTTTGTTAGGGTTAGGGTACGCGTTAGGGTTAGGGTATGGGTTAGGTTTAGGGTACACGTTAGGATTAGGGTATTTATTAAACCTATCCCACTCTCTAGATACCACTTAGCACGTAAAGGAATATTATTAGGGATCCAGCCATGGAGAAGATTTTAGTCACTAGGATAAGATAAAGAATAAACACATTATAAAAAAATCACATCAGGATTTTCTTTTTAACCTGTTCCTTAAAACACTAGTGCTTAGGAAATCTAATAGAGGCAAAAGCAATCAAGGGTAGTTTAGGGTTAGGGTTAGGGTTAGGGTTAGTGTTAGTGTTAGGGTTAGGGTACGGCTTAGCGTATGGGATAGGGTACGGGTGAGGGTACGGCGTAGGGTAGGAGTTAGGGTAAGGGTTAGGGTACGGCTTAGGGTACGGGTTAGGTTACGGGTGAGGGTACGGCGTAGGGTATGGGTTAGGGTTAGGGTTAGGGTTAGTGTTAGTGTTAGGGTTAGGGTACGGCTTAGCGTATGGGATAGGGTACGGGTGAGGTTACGGCATAGGGTAGGGGTTAGGGTTAGGGTTAGGGTTAGGGTTAGGGTATGGTTTAGGGTACGGGTGAGGGTACGGGTGAGGGTACTGCGTAGGGTATTGGTTAGGGTTAGGGTACGGCTTAGGATACGTGTTAGGGTACGGGTTAGGGTACGGCGTAGAGTGTGGGTTAAGGTTAGGGTTAGTGTTAGGGTTAGGGTTACGGTACGTCTTAGGGTATGTGTTAGGGTACGGGTGAGGGTACGGCGTAGGTTATGGGTTAGGGTTAGGGTTAGGGTTAGGGTTAGGGTACGGCTTAGGATACGGGTTAGGGTACGGGTGAGGGTACGGCGTAGGTTATGGGTTAGGGTTAGGGTTAGTGTTAGGGTTATGGTACGGCTTAGGTTATGGGATAGGGTACAGGTGAGGGTATGGCATAGGGTAGGGGTTAGGGTTAGGGTTAGGGTTAGGGTTAGGGTTAGGGTACGGCTTAGGGTACGGGTGAGGCTATGGGTGAGGATACTGCGTAGGGTATTGGTTAGGGTTAGGGTACGGCTTAGGATACGGGTTAGGGTACGTGTTAGGGTATGGCGTACGGTATGGGTTAGGGTTAGGGTTAGGGTTAGGGTTAGGGTTAGGGTTAGGGTACGGCTTAGGGTACGGGTTATGGTACGGGTGAGGTTACGGCGTAGGGTATAGTTTAGGGTTAGGGTTAGGGTTAGGGTACGGCTTAGGATACGGGTTAGGGTACGGGTGAGGGTACGGCTTAGGGTACGGGTTAGGGTACGGGTGAGGGTACGGTGTAGGTTATGGGTTAGGGTTAGGGTTAGGGTTAGGGTTAGTTTTAGGTTTAGGGATTGGTTTAGGGTACGGGTTAGGATTAGCATACGTGTTCGGGTTACGGTTTTGGTTAGGGTTAGGGTACGCGTTAGGGTTAGGGTATGGGTTAGGTTTAGGGTACACTTTAGGATTAGGGTATTTATTAAACCTATCCCACTCTCTAGATACCACTTAGCACGTAAAGGAATATTATTTGGGGTTCAGCCATGGAGAAGATTTTAGTCACTAGGATAAGATAAAGAATAAACACATTATAAAAAAATCACATAAGGTTTTCTTTTTAACCTGTTCCTTAAAACACTAGTGTTTAGGAAATCTAATGGAGGCAAAAGCAGTAAAGGGTAGTTTAGGGTTAGGGTTAGGGTTAGGGTTAGGGTAGGGCTTAGGATACCGGTGAGGGTACTGGTGAGGGTACTGCGTAGGTTATTGGTTAGGGTTAGGGTACGGCTTAGGATACGGGTTAGGATATGGGTTAGGTTACGGCGTTGGGTATGGGTGAGGGTTAGGGTTAGGGTTAGGGTAAGGCTTTGGGTACGGGTTAGGGTACGGGTGAGGGTACGGCGTAGGGTAGAGGTTAGGGTTAGGTTTAGGGTTAGGGTACGGCTTAGGATACGGGTTACGGTATGGGTGAGGGTACGGCGTAGCGTATGGGTTAGGGTTAGGGTTAGGGTTAGGGTTAGTTTTAGGGTTAGGGATTGGTTTAGGGTACGGGTGAGGATTAGCGTACGTGTTAGGGTTAGGGTTTGGGTTAGGGTTAGGGTACGCATTAGGGTTAGGGTTAGGGTACACGTTAGGATTAGGGTATTTATTAAACCTATCCCACTCTCTAGATACCACTTAGCACGTAAAGGAATATTATTTAGGGTCCAGCCATGGAGAAGATTTTCGTTACTAGGATAAGATAAAGAATAAACACATTATAAAAAAATCACATTAGGATTTTCTTTTTAACCTGTTCTTTAAAACACTAGTGCTTAGGAAATCTAATGGAGGCAAAAGCAGTCAAGGGTAGTTTAGGGTTAGGGTTAGGGTTAGGGTTAGTGTTAGGGTTAGGGTACGGCTTAGGGTATGGGATAGGTTATGGGTGAGGGTACGGCATAGTGTAGGGTTTAGGGTTAGGGTTAGTGTTAGGGTTAGGGTTAGGGTATGGCTTAGGGTACGGGTGAGGGTACTGTGTAGGTCATTGGTTAGGGTTAGGTTAAGGCTTAGGATACAGGTTATTGTATGGGTTAGGGTACGGCGCAGGGTATGGGTAAGGGTTAGGGTTAGGGTTAGGGTTAGAGTTAGGGTACGGCTTAGGGTACGGGTTAGGGTACGGGTGAGGGTACGGCGTAGTGTATAGGTTAGGGTTAGGGTTAGGGTACGGCTTTGGGTACGGGTTAGGTTACGGGTGAGGGTACGGCGTAGGGTATGGGTTAGGGTTAGGGTTAGGGTTAGTGTTAGTGTTAGGGTTAGGGTACGGCTTAGCGTATGGGATAGGGTACGGGTGAGGGTACGGCCTAGGGTAGGGGTTAGGGTTAGAGTTAGGGTTAGGGTTGGGGTTAGGGTACGGCTTAGGGTACGGGTGAGGGTACGGGTGAGGGTACTGCGTAGGGTATTGGTTAGGGTTAGGATACGGCTTAGGATACGGGTTAGGGTACGGGTTATGGTATGGCGTAGGGTATGGGTTAGGGTTAGGGTTAGGGTTAGGGTTAGGGTACGGCTTAGAATATGGGTTAGGGTACGGGTGAGGGTACGGCGTAGCGTATGGGTTAGGGTTAGTGTACGTCTTAGGGTACGGGTTAGGGTACGGGTGAGGGTACGGCGTAGCGTATGGGTTAGGGTTAGGGTACGGCTTAGGATACGGGTTAGGGTACGGGTGAGGGTACGGCGTAGGTTATGGGTTAGGGTTAGGGTTAGTGTTAGGGTTATGGTACGGCTTAGGTTATGGGATAGGGTACAGGTGAGGGTATGGCATAGGGTAGGGGTTAGGGTTAGGGTTAGGGTTAGGGTTAGGGTTAGGGTACGGCTTAGGGTACGGGTGAGGCTATGGGTGAGGATACTGCGTAGGGTATTGGTTAGGGTTAGGGTACGGCTTAGGATACGGGTTAGGGTACGTGTTAGGGTATGGCGTACGGTATGGGTTAGGGTTAGGGTTAGGGTTAGGGTTAGGGTTAGGGTTAGGGTTAGGGTACGGCTTAGGGTACGGGTTATGGTACGGGTGAGGTTACGGCGTAGGGTATAGTTTAGGGTTAGGGTTAGGGTTAGGGTACGGCTTAGGATACGGGTTAGGGTACGGGTGAGGGTACGGCTTAGGGTACGGGTTAGGGTACGGGTGAGGGTACGGTGTAGGTTATGGGTTAGGGTTAGGGTTAGGGTTAGGGTTAGTTTTAGGGTTAGGGATTGGTTTAGGGTACGGGTTAGGATTAGCATACGTGTTCGGGTTAGGGTTTTGGTTAGGGTTAGGGTACGCGTTAGGGTTAGGGTATGGGTTAGGTTTAGGGTACACTTTAGGATTAGGGTATTTATTAAACCTATCCCACTCTCTAGATACCACTTAGCACGTAAAGGAATATTATTTGGGGTTCAGCCATGGAGAAGATTTTAGTCACTAGGATAAGATAAAGAATAAACACATTATAAAAAAATCACATAAGGTTTTCTTTTTAACCTGTTCCTTAAAACACTAGTGTTTAGGAAATCTAATGGAGGCAAAAGCAGTAAAGGGTAGTTTAGGGTTAGGGTTAGGGTTAGGGTTAGGGTAGGGCTTAGGATACCGGTGAGGGTACTGGTGAGGGTACTGCGTAGGTTATTGGTTAGGGTTAGGGTACGGCTTAGGATACGGGTTAGGATATGGGTTAGGTTACGGCGTTGGGTATGGGTGAGGGTTAGGGTTAGGGTTAGGGTAAGGCTTTGGGTACGGGTTAGGGTACGGGTGAGGGTACGGCGTAGGGTAGAGGTTAGGGTTAGGTTTAGGGTTAGGGTACGGCTTAGGATACGGGTTACGGTATGGGTGAGGGTACGGCGTAGCGTATGGGTTAGGGTTAGGGTTAGGGTTAGGGTTAGTTTTAGGGTTAGGGATTGGTTTAGGGTACGGGTGAGGATTAGCGTACGTGTTAGGGTTAGGGTTTGGGTTAGGGTTAGGGTACGCATTAGGGTTAGGGTTAGGGTACACGTTAGGATTAGGGTATTTATTAAACCTATCCCACTCTCTAGATACCACTTAGCACGTAAAGGAATATTATTTAGGGTCCAGCCATGGAGAAGATTTTCGTTACTAGGATAAGATAAAGAATAAACACATTATAAAAAAATCACATTAGGATTTTCTTTTTAACCTGTTCCTTAAAACACTAGTGCTTAGGAAATCTAATGGAGGCAAAAGCAGTCAAGGGTAGTTTAGGGTTAGGGTTAGGGTTAGGGTTAGTGTTAGGGTTAGGGTACGGCTTAGGGTATGGGATAGGGTATGGGTGAGGGTACGGCATAGTGTAGGGTTTAGGGTTAGGGTTAGTGTTAGGGTTAGGGTTAGGGTATGGCTTAGGGTACGGGTGAGGGTACTGTGTAGGTCATTGGTTACGGTTAGGTTAAGGCTTAGGATACAGGTTATTGTATGGGTTAGGGTACGGCGCAGGGTATGGGTAAGGGTTAGGGTTAGGGTTAGGGTTAGAGTTAGGGTACGGCTTAGGGTACGGGTTAGGGTACGGGTGAGGGTACGGCGTAGTGTATAGGTTAGGGTTAGGGTTAGGGTACGGCTTTGGGTACGGGTTAGGTTACGGGTGAGGGTACGGCGTAGGGTATGGGTTAGGGTTAGGGTTAGGGTTAGTGTTAGTGTTAGGGTTAGGGTACGGCTTAGCGTATGGGATAGGGTACGGGTGAGGGTACGGCCTAGGGTAGGGGTTAGGGTTAGAGTTAGGGTTAGGGTTGGGGTTAGGGTACGGCTTAGGGTACGGGTGAGGGTACGGGTGAGGGTACTGCGTAGGGTATTGGTTAGGGTTAGGATACGGCTTAGGATACGGGTTAGGGTACGGGTTATGGTATGGCGTAGGGTATGGGTTAGGGTTAGGGTTAGGGTTAGGGTTAGGGTACGGCTTAGAATACGGGTTAGGGTACGCGTGAGGGTACGGCGTAGCGTATGGGTTAGGGTTAGGGTTAGGGTACGTCTTAGGGTACGGGTTAGGGTACGGGTGAGGGTACGGCGTAGGGTAAGGGTTAGGGTTAGGGTTAGGGTTAGGGTTAGTTTTAGGGTTAGGGATTGGTTTAGGGTACGGGTTAGGATTAGCGTACGTGTTAGGGTTAGGTTTTTTGTTAGGGTTAGGGTACGCGTTAGGGTTAGGGTATGGGTTAGGTTTAGGGTACACGTTAGGATTAGGGTATTTATTAAACCTATCCCACTCTCTAGATACCACTTAGCACGTAAAGGAATATTATTAGGGATCCAGCCATGGAGAAGATTTTAGTCACTAGGATAAGATAAAGAATAAACACATTATAAAAAAATCACATCAGGATTTTCTTTTTAACCTGTTCCTTAAAACACTAGTGCTTAGGAAATCTAATAGAGGCAAAAGCAATCAAGGGTAGTTTAGGGTTAGGGTTAGGGTTAGGGTTAGTGTTAGTGTTAGGGTTAGGGTACGGCTTAGCGTATGGGATAGGGTACGGGTGAGGGTACGGCGTAGGGTAGGAGTTAGGGTAAGGGTTAGGGTACGGCTTAGGGTACGGGTTAGGTTACGGGTGAGGGTACGGCGTAGGGTATGGGTTAGGGTTAGGGTTAGGGTTAGTGTTAGTGTTAGGGTTAGGGTACGGCTTAGCGTATGGGATAGGGTACGGGTGAGGTTACGGCATAGGGTAGGGGTTAGGGTTAGGGTTAGGGTTAGGGTTAGGGTATGGTTTAGGGTACGGGTGAGGGTACGGGTGAGGGTACTGCGTAGGGTATTGGTTAGGGTTAGGGTACGGCTTAGGATACGTGTTAGGGTACGGGTTAGGGTACGGCGTAGAGTGTGGGTTAAGGTTAGGGTTAGTGTTAGGGTTAGGGTTACGGTACGTCTTAGGGTATGTGTTAGGGTACGGGTGAGGGTACGGCGTAGGTTATGGGTTAGGGTTAGGGTTAGGGTTAGGGTTAGGGTACGGCTTAGGATACGGGTTAGGGTACGGGTGAGGGTACGGCGTAGGTTATGGGTTAGGGTTAGGGTTAGTGTTAGGGTTATGGTACGGCTTAGGTTATGGGATAGGGTACAGGTGAGGGTATGGCATAGGGTAGGGGTTAGGGTTAGGGTTAGGGTTAGGGTTAGGGTTAGGGTACGGCTTAGGGTACGGGTGAGGCTATGGGTGAGGATACTGCGTAGGGTATTGGTTAGGGTTAGGGTATGGCTTAGGATACGGGTTAGGGTACGTGTTAGGGTATGGCGTACGGTATGGGTTAGGGTTAGGGTTAGGGTTAGGGTTAGGGTTAGGGTTAGGGTACGGCTTAGGGTACGGGTTATGGTACGGGTGAGGTTACGGCGTAGGGTATAGTTTAGGGTTAGGGTTAGGGTTAGGGTACGGCTTAGGATACGGGTTAGGGTACGGGTGAGGGTACGGCTTAGGGTACGGGTTAGGGTACGGGTGAGGGTACGGTGTAGGTTATGGGTTAGGGTTAGGGTTAGGGTTAGGGTTAGTTTTAGGTTTAGGGATTGGTTTAGGGTACGGGTTAGGATTAGCATACGTGTTCGGGTTAGGGTTTTGGTTAGGGTTAGGGTACGCGTTAGGGTTAGGGTATGGGTTAGGTTTAGGGTACACTTTAGGATTAGGGTATTTATTAAACCTATCCCACTCTCTAGATACCACTTAGCACGTAAAGGAATATTATTTGGGGTTCAGCCATGGAGAAGATTTTAGTCACTAGGATAAGATAAAGAATAAACACATTATAAAAAAATCACATAAGGTTTTCTTTTTAACCTGTTCCTTAAAACACTAGTGTTTAGGAAATCTAATGGAGGCAAAAGCAGTAAAGGGTAGTTTAGGGTTAGGGTTAGGGTTAGGGTTAGGGTAGGGCTTAGGATACCGGTGAGGGTACTGGTGAGGGTACTGCGTAGGTTATTGGTTAGGGTTAGGGTACGGCTTAGGATACGGGTTAGGATATGGGTTAGGTTACGGCGTTGGGTATGGGTGAGGGTTAGGGTTAGGGTTAGGGTAAGGCTTTGGGTACGGGTTAGGGTACGGGTGAGGGTACGGCGTAGGGTAGAGGTTAGGGTTAGGTTTAGGGTTAGGGTACGGCTTAGGATACGGGTTACGGTATGGGTGAGGGTACGGCGTAGCGTATGGGTTAGGGTTAGGGTTAGGGTTAGGGTTAGTTTTAGGGTTAGGGATTGGTTTAGGGTACGGGTGAGGATTAGCGTACGTGTTAGGGTTAGGGTTTGGGTTAGGGTTAGGGTACGCATTAGGGTTAGGGTTAGGGTACACGTTAGGATTAGGGTATTTATTAAACCTATCCCACTCTCTAGATACCACTTAGCACGTAAAGGAATATTATTTAGGGTCCAGCCATGGAGAAGATTTTCGTTACTAGGATAAGATAAAGAATAAACACATTATAAAAAAATCACATTAGGATTTTCTTTTTAACCTGTTCTTTAAAACACTAGTGCTTAGGAAATCTAATGGAGGCAAAAGCAGTCAAGGGTAGTTTAGGGTTAGGGTTAGGGTTAGGGTTAGTGTTAGGGTTAGGGTACGGCTTAGGGTATGGGATAGGTTATGGGTGAGGGTACGGCATAGTGTAGGGTTTAGGGTTAGGGTTAGTGTTAGGGTTAGGGTTAGGGTATGGCTTAGGGTACGGGTGAGGGTACTGTGTAGGTCATTGGTTAGGGTTAGGTTAAGGCTTAGGATACAGGTTATTGTATGGGTTAGGGTACGGCGCAGGGTATGGGTAAGGGTTAGGGTTAGGGTTAGGGTTAGAGTTAGGGTACGGCTTAGGGTACGGGTTAGGGTACGGGTGAGGGTACGGCGTAGTGTATAGGTTAGGGTTAGGGTTAGGGTACGGCTTTGGGTACGGGTTAGG